>NC_135618.1:21280382-21587882 GCF_053574225.1 Canis aureus
TTTTAAATTCACCAACCCAACTTCAATAAAGAACTTAATCAGACACTTAATACTTATACTAACTTACCTGCATAAGCAACAATCCAACTATAAAAGCACTTCCTTGACAGTAACCAACCTCACGATCCACTAAAGAATATGCCTAAAAAGTAAAAAATGTTCAGAAGACTTTAACATGCTATATTAATATCTTCCTTCTCTAAACACCTAAAAATATAGAGTGGAGTAAAGACCATTTATTTTTTAGAAAAGCTTTTGCTTGCTGGTTGTAGAGGTTATCCTATAAGTGTTTAAAAAGTAGGTGATTTATTACATAAATTTTTTTTTTACAATTTCCCAATTAGAAACTGAGAGCTCCTAAGGACAAGAAAATAAATCAGTGAAGTAACAAATCTTATAAAATGTTTACCTGAGGTAAAACCAGAGTAAGGTTAAGGTAAAGCACTGGAAAAACTGAAATGGTTTAAGAAGAAATTAACATTTCACAGAAGTAGTTGAAAGGGAAAGGAATTATGAGAAGAAAAAAGGCAATATTGAAAGAAAAAATGACAATGGCACACACTTTTAAGAGCTAAGAGCTTTTAGCAGTATTTGGCCACAGTAAGCAGAAAACTTTGTTCCTAGATTATGGAACTCACATAAGATAAATGATCCATTTTCATAAAGGATCTTTCTATGGTGTATATTGATTTATAGGCTATTTGATTTTAACCAACTAATACCAAGCAAAGGGATGAATTTTGTAAGTTCTCCAAAATGAACAGTAATGTAGCACTAAAATTAAAGCAGAAATTATTCTAATGACAAATTTCTGAAAAAGAAACTTGTGGTGAAGGTTCATGCTTCACTATATGTATAATTTCAGCCTCCTGAGAATTCACTTCAAAAAATGAATAAATAAAACTTACCTTCATTACATTAAATAAAACCTCCTGTCCAAGGCTATCTTTTTCCTTAAAAAAATTGTGTTCAGGATAAGTTCTAGCAATGTCCCTTCGGATCAATTTTTCACACGGTGAGGTCATTTTCAAGAGTTCTGAATACTGATCCTTAATTGGCATACTTTGTGCGCTACATAAAAGTTGCCAAACTATTGCTCTAAAGTGGTGGGGTATCCCTTTACGAACAAGCTCCTAAAAATAAAAAGATAAAATTTTTAAAATGAACCATTTAAGTCTCCTACCTTAAAAGCCATCAAAGACATATTGGGGGTTGGAATGGAATGGAACACTTTATCAAATTTATAATTTACAAAGCTACCCTTAATACTAGGGAACCTTTTAACCAAGGCTAAGACTTGGCCCTTGAGTGTGTCCTATTCTGGTCAGGAGGCTACAATACCATGGATAAATTCTTGGCATTTCTCCCAAAGTATGGCCTCTAAAGCTATTAAGGAAGGAATTGATAATCTGCAGAGCTGTGAATGAAAGCACAATAACCACTAACTATCAAAGAGGTGTTTCAGGCCAAAAAAAAAAAAAAAAAGTAAAATACTAATAATTCAAAGATGCTGGGTATTATAACTTCATTCCTGAATATAAAAAAATGCAAAAATTTAATTTCTAAAATAATTTTCAGCTATATATTTCTGCCATTAGGAGACACTTATAAAAACTGGTATCTACAAATCAAAACTTTTATAGGCACAAATAAATGAAAACATATAAAGCAGAGCTCTTTATTATAGCACTTGGAAAGTATTAGAATCTGATTTTTAAAAATCTATTAACTCATGCCTTGATGCCCCTTTGGGATAAGAGGAAGAACTTCAAGAAAGAATATGAATACCTTAACTTGCTTTTCCTTTTTTTTGCGTACATCTTCCCATTCATTTACAATTCTTCCCCAAAGAATCCAAGAATCTTCTTCAAGGTGGCTGAGGTTGCTAGAGGCTGATGAACTTGATACAAGGGAGGAGCCGCTGTTTCTTCTTGACCCATTTACAGATCTTAAAGACTTACTATCCGTCTCTAACAATCTAAAACATAATTAAAAATTGCTCAAGATCTAATTTCACAGTGATACCAGATGAAGTAATGATGATACTTAGAGCTGCACTATAGCCATGGTTTTAGAATATATACAATTTCAATAATCTTCTTGGCATCTATAAAATTACTGCTATATTTTTTTCATCTAAGAATGGCAATTTCAAAAACTTTTTAAAGACTTTGAGAGATAGGGAGAGGGGCAAAGAAAGAGGGAAGGAAAAAGAACCTCAAACAGACTTCTGCACTGAGTGCATACTCTGTCTGACACAAGGCTCAATCTCACATCCCTGAGGTCATGACCTGACCCAAAACCAAGAGTCAGATGCCTGACTGAGCCATCAGGTGCCCCAAATTTCAAAACTTGATAGTAAATTATGTGAAATATTTTAGTGCTATTAGTCCCAACATAATTTCCCTTCATCTCACTAAAAAATACAAATTAGAAGAAATTCAGTGAGAAAAGTAGTTGGGAGGGCTTCAGAAATAAAGAAACTACAGTTGGAACAGGTATAACAAATTTTATGAAAGAACTAATCCTAACATGTTTAGAATGTGTCGTAGGCTAAAAAAAAGCAAGGCAGGGCCATACAAATCACCCAAAAAGACCACTTCTTTTTTCACTTTTCTCTACCCACGTATAAATCTGCCCCCCAAAGTGTTTTTGTTTGGCCATACAGTGTTTGTATAAACTGAACAATTATTAATATTAAATTGGAATATTTTACTTGTTTATATACACATATATTCATATTTATTCACAACTCTGGGGATTCTGTTGAAAAATAAAAAGATAGGACAAAACCAGGCCCATATTCCTGCACAGGAACAACAAGGTATAGCAGAGTAGGTGCTTCACTCTTTAGATGGAGTACTTTAACCCACTCAGTCTCCATAGTCTCTACTATTTTTTTTTAAGATTTTATTTTATTTATTCATGAGAGACAGAGAGAGAGAGTGAGAGGCAGAGACATAGCAGGCTTTAAGGAGCCTGATGTAGGACTCAATCCCAGGAGTCTGGGATCATGCTCTGAGTCAAAGGCAGACACGCTCAACTACTGAGCCACCCAGGGATCACGATAATCCCTACTATCTCCCAAAAACTCAGGCAACTAACAGCTGTTATTTATCATTGGGTTTGCACTCTCAAAGTGAGACCTCTTCACTCTTAAGGCTCTATCACCTTTATATTTCCTTATCTGTTGAAAGATGAATTAAGATAATTTCAGAGATCAAGTCCATGACTCATCACATCAAATCCATGATTTCTTTCATAAAGAAACAGACTATCAAGAAAGGTTGGGAAATGTGGCTTCATCACTATAAAGATGTAAATTACATGTCATTCAAATAAGAACCCTAAAAGATCTATTTGTGTTTTTAACATGGCTACTATATACTTCCAGTAATTTCTTGAGAAAGTCATCTGCTTAGGATACAAGAAATGCTCCCAATAGTAATTTAAGATAAATAAAAACTAATAAAGAAACATATATGTCAAATTCTACTGAATAGACTATAGAAATACCCTTTGTGTGGGAGATTTTTTTTTAAGTATTTTTTTAATTTTGATTTATTTATGATAGTCACAGAGAGAGAGAGAGAGAGAGAGAGAGAGAGGCAGAGACATAGGCAGAGGGAGAAGCAGGCTCCATGCACCGGGAGCCCGACGTGGGATTCGATCACGGGTCTCCAGGATCGCGCCCTGGGCCAAAGGCAGGCGCCAAACTGCTGCGCCACCCAGGGATCTCCTTGTGTGGGAGATTTATAACTTAATCATCCTTTTGTTCCTGACAGGATTTAGCTCAGTGCAAAGTACATTAAATACTGAGTTAAAATAAAATCAAAATCTCCATATTAAAAAAAACTTCAAATCCCAAATCTGTCATATTCAATAATAAAACACAATAACATAAACTGAACAAATTCTATTCTTATTTATGGGATAATTTATTTCCATTGCAACAATAATTTATATAAAATATCTCAAATGTTGCTAGAAACAGAAAAATTAAGGGTCAAACTATTTGCTATAAATATTCTTTATTAGAAAAAATAATTAATGATGGTGTTTACTTAACTACTGTTTTTTCCATAGATATTACTTCAGTAAGTCCACAATATATCTTATGGAAAAAATTAGTCTACCTATGTAAGTACTTTTATGTATGAGTCTAATCCCTCTGAATTCTAAATAGTATAGAAAAACAAACTTTACTTAAATAACTTGAGCCAAAGTTCTTTATTTCAGTTAATTATTCATTAAGTGCTTGTTATATGCCAAGTAATTTAATTACTGCACTACCATCAATAGAGACATGTAGTTAAAAAGGAAATACTGGTATTTCCTAAGCTAAACATAAGTTTGAGATACAAAGGAAGTATAGATGAAAAAGTCCCTAAACAGAAGGCTTTTAGAGAGTTAGAAAGGTCTCAGATATTGCCAAGTTATAACTTTTGGTGTAAGCAGGAATGCCAGGTGCAATCATGGGTGTGAGTCAGAAAAGAGGATAAAATAGTTTATCTTCAGAGGACACTGAAATAGGTCCTAAATGAGAAGAACATGCAGCCAAGAATACTTTATCCAGCAAGGCTCTCATTCAGAATAGAAGGAAAGATAAAGAACTTCCAAGATAGGCAGAAACTGAAAGAATATGTGACCACCAAGCCAGCTTTGCAAGAAATACTAAGGGGAATTCTATAATAGAAAGAGGAAGTGCAAGGGAACAATCCACTAAAACAGGGACTGAATAGGTATCATGATGACACTAAATTCATCTTTCAATAGTAACTCTGAACGTGAATGGGCTTAATGACCCCATCAAAAGGTGCAGGATTTCAGACTGGATAAAAAAGCAAGACCCATTTATTTGCTGTCTACAAGAGACTCATTTTAGACATAAGGACACCTACAGTCTGAAAATAAAAGGTTGGAGAACCATTTACCATTCAAATGGCCCTCAAAAGAAAGCAGGGGTAGCCATCCTTATATCAGATAAACTAAAGTTTATCCCAAAGACTGTAGTAAGAGATGAAGAGGGGACACTATATCATACTTAAAGGATCTATCCAACAAAAAGACCTAACAATCATCAATATTTATGCCCTGAATGTGGGAGCTGCCAAGTATATCAATCAATTAATAACCAAAGTTAAGACATACTTAGATAATAATAATACACTTATACTTGGTGGCTTGAATGTAGCGTTTTCTATAATCGACAGATCTTCTAAGCACAACATCTGGAAAGAAACAAGAGCTTTAAATGATACACTCTGGACCAGATGGATTTCACAGATATTTACAGAACTTTACATCCAAACGCAAACTGAATACACATTCTTCTCAAGTGCACATGGAACTTTCTCCAGAATAGACCACATAATGGGTCACAAATCAGGTCTTAACCGATACCAAAAGATTGGGATCATCCCCTGCATATTTTCAGACCATAATCTTTGAAATTAGAACCAAATCACAAGAAGAAGTTTGGAAGAATTTCAAACACGTGGAGGTTAAGGACCATCCTGCTAAAAGATGAAAGGGTCAACCAGGAAATTAGAGAAGAATTAAAAAGATTCATGGAAACTAATGAGAATGAAGATATAACCTTTCAAAATCTTTGGGATACAGCAAAAGCAGTCTTGAGAGGGAAACACATCACAATACAAGCATCCATCCAAAAACTGGAAAGAACTCAAATACAAAAGCTAACTTTGCACCTAAAGGAGCTGGAGGAAAAACAGCAAATAGATCCTACACCCAGCAGAAGAAGAGAGTTAATAAAGATTCGAGCAGAACCCAATGAAATAGAGACCTGAAGAACTGTGAAACAGATTAACAAAACCAGGAGTTGGTTCTTTGAAAGAATTAATAAAATAGACAAACCATTAGCCAGCCTTATTTAAAAGAACAGAGAAAAGACTCAAATTAATAAAATCATGAATGAGAAAGGAGAGATCACCACCAATACCAAGGAAATACAAATGATCTTAAAAACTTATTATGAGCAGCTTTATGCCAATAAATTAGACAATCTAGAAGAAATGGGCGCATTTCTGGAAAACCACAAACTACTAAAACTGGAACAGGAAGAAATAGAAAACCTGAACAGAGGACAGTGAAATAACATACACAAATATACAGAAGTATAAGAAAAAACGTATAAATGAAGTATTCCAAATAAAGATACATTATTTAAAATACTGTCCCTGACATACAGAAATGACTCAAATGGACAACAGCTATGAATATAAAAGTTAAAATTATTAAAACTCCTTGAAGAAACAGGAAAAATCCTTTACAACCTTGGAGGAAACAAATGTGTTCATGGGACACAAGAAAACACTAACCATAAAAAAAAATTGATGAAAAAATAAAGTAGACTTAATCAAACTTAAAAACTTTGCTCTTCAAAAGATACCCTTAAGAAAATGAAAAGGTAATTGATAGATTAAGAAAAAAGTGTTCTCAACATATGTATCTAACAAAAGATCAGTATCCAGAATATACAAAAAATCTTAAAATCAAAAGTTAATACAGTTTTTTAATGAGTAAGACCTAAAATTGACATTTTACAAAAGAAGATCAAGTGGCCAATAAGAAATCAAAAAACATTGAACAACTTTAGTCATCAGAGAAATGTAAGCTAAAATCACACTATGTATGTATTAGAATGGCTAAATTTTAAAGATTGACCATAACAACTGTTGCCCAGGATGGCAGCAATTTTAACTGTCATATATTGATGGTCATACTTCAACCACTTTGAAGGACTAAATACATTTTCATATGACCCAGCAAGAGAAACGAATTCCTATGTCCTCAGAAAGACTTGAAGAAAGTTCATAGAAGCTTTATTCATAATAGTTAAAACCCAAAACAACCCAAATATCCAGAAAAAATAAATGATCAAATTGTGATACATTTCATTCACTGCAATACTACTCAGCAATAAAAAGAAAAAAAAACTAAAAAAATGAAGAAAAAAGAAAGTAACAAACTGCTGATACACATAATAACATAGATGAATCTTACAAATGTTAGGTTGAGTGAAAGAAGCCAGATGCAAAAAAGCATATACTACATGATTCCACTTATATGAAGTTCAAGAACAAGATAGTATAGAAGAAAATATAAGAGTAAATCCTCATGACTCTAGGTTAGGTAAAGCCTTCTTAATATGACACCAAAAGTATTGAATAAGTAATACACAAACACACACAAATTGAACTCATCAAAACTAAAAATGTTTCATACCTTACTAGATCCATCAAGAAAGTGAAAAGAAAACCCACAGAATAGGAAAAAAAATTGCAACTCAGAAGACTTTTATCTAGAATATATAAGAAATTCTTATGACTCACTGAAAAGACAAACAAGCCAATTAAAAAATGGTCAAATAATCAGAATAAACATTTTTTAAAATGTTTACATTTTACAAATGGCCAATAAGCATATGAAAAGTTGTTCAACATCACTAATCATTTGGGAAATGCAAACCAAAACCTTAATAGGCACCAGTTCACAACCACTAGGATGGCTATAATCAAAAAGACCTAATAACAAGTGTTGGTGAAGAAATGTAGACATAGGAACTCTTAGGCACCAGTTTTAGGAATGTAAAATGGTAAAAACCATTTTGGAAAACAGTATGGTAATTCTTCAAATGATTAAACAAAGAATTATCATGTGAACACCAATTCTACTCCTAAGTATACAATCAAGAGAAATGAAAATCTATGCCCAAGAAGGGAGGGGAAGTGACTGCTAATGGACACGCAATTTCCTGTGGTGACAGTGCACAAAAGTTACATAACACATGTTAGCGGCAGCATTATTCACATTAGCCAAAAAGTGGAAACAATGCAAATGTCCATTAATTGTTAAATAGATTTTTTAAAAAAACCACACTGGTATAGCCATACAATGAAGTATTACTCATTCATGAAAAGGGATGGAAGTATTGGTACATGCTACAAGGACAAACCCTGAGAACATTATGTAACGTGAAAGAAGTCACAAAAGGAAACACTGTATGACTCTACAGATATAAAATATCTAGAACTCAGAAAGTAGATTAGTTTTTGCTGAGAAATGGAGTAGAAGTGAGAGGAGCAAGAAGGAATGGAATATTAACTGCTTATGGACATGTGCTTTCTTGTGGTGATGGTTATACAGCTCTGGATATGTGAAAAAAAACAGAGTTGTATGTATACTTTAGATTGGTGAATTGCATGTATGTGAATAATATCTCAAAAAGTGTTATATAAAAAAAGAACAGGTAAAATATATCAATGGCAATAAAAATCAAAATAAGTTTCAGAGGAGTGAGGATGCTAGAAAGGGAATGAGGGAATTTTTTGGGATGACAGAAATTTTCTAACATGATAGAAATCATCTATGTGTTAATGGACGGTTTACACACAAATGTGTCAAAACTCAAACTAAAGAACTGAGCATTTCTCTGATTGCAAATTATATACCAACTTTATAAAAATTTACAGAAAATACTATCTATGGGGGCAACCCGGTGGCTCAGCGGTTTAGCGCTGTCTTCAGCGTGATCCTGGAGACCTGGGATCAAGTCCCACATCAGGCTCCCTGCAAGGAGACTGCTTCTCCCTCTGCCTGTGTCTCTGCCTCTCTCTCTCTCCTCTCTGTGTTTCTCATGAATAATAAAATCTTTAAAAAAAAAAAAGAAAGAAAGAAAAAAATACTATCTATGGTTAATGACTCTGGGAGTAGTGACAATTAGGGGAGAATCTACTGCTTTTCTATTCCTGAAAGCCCTTTCAGGAAGGCTAGTTTGTTTCTTTTTATTGCTGAGTAGTTTAAGCCCTTTAAAACTTTTTTTTAAATGACTATTACTTTGTAAAGGACTGTTTTTTATATATTAAATATATGTATTTTGTTTTGCTGTTGTTGTTTTTTAAAGATTATATTTATTTTAGAGACAGAGAGAGAGAGAGCACAAATAGGAGGGGCATAGGGGTAGGAAGAGAGAAAATCCCAAGAAGACTCCATGCTTAGCATAGAGCTCAATGCAGGGTTCAATCCCAGGACCCCGAGTTTAGGGCCTGGGCTGAAACTAAGAACCGGACTCTTAACCAAATGCACCACCCAAGTGCCCTTAAATGTATCTATTTTGTAAAGAAAGGAAAATATGAACATTATTCCATTTTTTCCTTTTCAAATTCATTGGTCACTCTAGCAAATTTCAGACTTTTCTAAAGATGAACTTCAGAATTTTTTTTCAATGCTATAGGTATAATGAAGAAGTCTTTTGTTAGAGAGTTGGAACATTTTCCAGAAAGTAATACTTGAACTGATACTGTCAAGACTCTCCCCATTGAGCTACTAAATCATGGTACACAGAAAAAGAATTTACACATTCATAAAGAAAATGTAGACTTGGGGAGCCTGGGTGGCTCAGTTGGTTAGGTGTCTGCCTTTGGCACAGGTCATGATCTTAGGGTCCTGGGATCAAGCCCAGTATCCGGCTCCCTGCTGAGCAGGGAGTCTACTTCTCCCCCTCTCTCTGCCTCCTCCCCCTCCTGCTCATTCATTCTCTCTCTCTCTCTCTCTCTCAAATAAACACATACAATCTTTGGGGAAAAAGGAAAGAAAGAAAGAAAGAAAATGTACTTTACAGAATATGTAGTTAGAATCATGTATTCTTATTCCTCTTTGCTAAATACAGTAATGAAACAACTCAGGAAGACTCCTAAAAGGTTGCCACCTAGTTGTAATATAATTAAAATATTCTGACATGGTAGTAGAAAGTACATACTATCTGAAAATGTCAACAATTTCCAAAGACTTGAGGCTAGTTGGGATGCCAGAACTAGTTGAGCTTTAGCCCAAGTTGTGATCCCGGGTCCAGGGATCAAGTCCCACATCAGGCTCCCTGTGAGGAGCCTGCTTCTTCCTCTGCCTGTGTCTCTGCCTCTCTCTGTGTGTCTCTCATGAATAAATAAATAAAATCTTAAAAAAAAAAAAAAAGTCTTGAGACTAGCAACTGGAAAAATGGTAATACAGCATTACTCACAGATCTGTGTACTGCTGAGAAGTCTATTCAAAACGTACTTATTTCCTTTTTTGCAATGCATGTGGGTTCACTGCCTTGCACAGATTTATTGCAGAAAAAGAAAGTACCTTTCTATCCCATCACAATTTCCTTATGACTAATATAAGAAGAAATTTAACAGATTCAAGGAAAAGAATACTGACCCAGCAGGAATATTGTATATGCTACAATCAAAGGCATTCTCCACAGGTTTGTGTGGCCTCCTGGCCATTTTTTATCTTCCACTATTATACAGTAATTCTTTTTTTTTTTTTTTTATACAGTAATTCATAAGCCCAAATTTATTCATCCTCCCAGAATGCTGCCAGACTAAAACATCAAAGGTTGGATGTTTATTTATTGGAGAATACATAATCCTCAGCCTAAGTAAGCAACTCCAAGTTTTTGCTCTAAGGGCAGCATTTACAATTCTATAACCCCACATTAACTGAGATGGGAGTGCGAGAAAGCTAATTTTCAGTTGGACTACACTTTAAGTGAATCTTCATTTGGCTGCTCCAGAAGCTTAGAAGACTCAGGAGAGAAAAAGAACTTCCATTTCCCTGATGGACAGAACTAGTGACTAAACTGAGAACAAGCGAATACGCCAACAGAAAGTAGTTTCAATTTTATCTTATTAGGAAGATTACCTTCACCATAATTTTGCTACCATAATTATTCTCACCAAAGGGTCACCTATTTAAGGAAAACAGTAGAGGGTGTACTTCATGATGGGCATATGAGAAAAAAAGAGTAGCTTGATAAACATCAAAGAAAAAGCCTCTCACAATAATACCATCATCGAAAAATATAATGGAGGAGAAGGAAAACAATGGGTTCTCTTTTGGGTATCTGGAGTATGAAGTACTTGGGGGACATCAATGTAGGTAAGACGCACGGCAATGTAAAAGAACCTTAGAAAAGAAGTGAAGCCTACAAATAGGAACCTGGCAATTATCATAGTCCCCCCTCCCCCCGCCCCCTTATCCACAGCTTCACTTTCTGCAGTTTCAGTCACCCACAATCAAATGTGGTCCATTAACAGGTGATTCTCCTTCTGACTTATAAACAGAAGATCAACAGTGGCCTAATGCTATGTCACAATGCCTACGTCACTTACCTCACTTCATCTCATCAAGGTAGACATCTCACATCACCACAAGAGAAGAGTACGTTAAGGTATTTTGAAAGACCTCATTCACACAACTTTTATTACACTGTATTGTTGTAATTGTTCTATTATAGTATTAGTTGTTGTTACTAATCTCTTACTGTGCCCAATTTATAAATTAAACTTTATCATAGCTATGTATGTATAGAAAAAACAGTACATATACAGAGTTTGGTACTATCCACAAATTCAACCAAGCACTGGCATTCTTGGAATGTATGCTCCACAGACAATGGGGAACTACTCTATTTATGATATCCTATTTTACTCAGCATAATGCTTTCCTATGGATATCAGAACTAAAAGATCAGGATACACAGCAACAGGTCATCATGCCGTTTAGAAATGTGTAAATTGTTAAGATAATTTACAAACAGATAAGGAAAGATCCAAGAAAAGCTAATGTAAAAAATTACTACATAAACTAAATTCACTGGCACTTGGTTCAGGGGGATCAACTTTCCAAACACTGTTTAAGTATCTCTCGTAATGTTACATCAAAGAAACAGGATATGAATGTACTAGAGAAAGAATAGCAAGTAGCAAGTTAAAAGAAAGGCAAATCAGTAGCAACAAAATATCTGGCTGATTCACAGAGGAAGCACACCTTTTCTCATCAACACCATCAAGCACAAATTCAAGTCTCAAAGCAACAGAAACAAAAAGGGGAGAATTAAGAGAAAACCCAACAAATTAGCACAGGAAACAATTCAGAGACAACTTACAGTGGGATACCTACACATGACAGGGATGGCTCCAGTTCTGAAAGCATGAGGGTTTTCTTTTGCTTCTGTTTAAGATGGGGTCTCAAAGAAGGCAAACACAGGAGACTCCCACCTCCCTCCCAAATATCCTGATCATAAACTGATGGTTTGGGGATTACTTTTATACAGACATTCCAGACAGACAAGCAAAGCAGACTTCTTACATTTCTTAATTTTAAAACAATAGGAACATAAGTTTAATAAATTCTTTAAATTATATTATCAAATTCCTCAGAAATCAGTTGATAAAATTCAGCATAATCCTCAATAAAAAGAAAAAAAATAAAGAGTTTATGTGAAGATCTTAAAGGCCTCTTATACAATTGAAATTACATGAATTTTTAACAGAGATATTTGAAAAGATCTGTTTTTACTTCCTTAATAGTCATGGTTGTGTTATAGAGAGTATCCTCAGGAAAACAAGGTAATGCTTTAGTAGTAAAATTATAAAGATAAGATGAAAGTTAGATCATCTAGATTAGCACTGTACAACAGAAATATACTGCAAGCCCTTTATATCAGTTTAAGTGTTTAGAAGCCACATATAAAGTAAAAAAAAAAATTAATGTAATTAATTTTAATAATTTTTACCAAATATAGTCAAAATATCATTTTACCATGTAATAAAAAATTTAATTGAGATATTCTTTTTTCAAATCAACTCTTCAAAAATCTGGTATACATTTTACTCTTACAGCATATAAAAATTCAGACCAGCCACATTTTAGGCATTCGATTTGCCACATCTGGCTTGTGGCTAACATACTGGACAGGGTGAATTCAGATGTTGGTAAGATAAAGATATGTAAGTTAAGGTTTCAAGGATTCTTGTTTACTACATTTAAAAATACATAAAATACATTTACTTTAGTTTAAAAGAACCCTTATTCATTTCCTTATTCTCATATCTCATCTCCAAAAATCTGTTAAAAAGTAAATGTTTATTCCAAATAGTCGAATATAAAAGGAAACAAACATGGTTGCATTGCCGAACTTTTGAACCACACAAATAATGGCTGACCCATTAAAAATTTAAATCAGCAACATTCCCTCCTTAATTAAAATGCACTGCTATCACACTTGAACCTTACCTTCCTAAATTCATCTCTGCCAAAGCCTTTGTATTTTTAAAATGAAAAACACATTTAACACATTAGAAAAAAATAGCTGTCCCATTTCAACTTTAAGGCTATCAATTATTAACTTTCATCAAACAGATCTTTGATATTTCTTCACATTTCTTCACATCTTTCTGGGATTGCCACATGCACTGATTTTTTTAAAAGTCATAATTGCAGTAAAACTATAAGTAGGAAAAACTATATAAAAATTTGGTACTTTCGGACGCCTGGGTGGCTCAGCGGTTGAGCGTCTGCTTTCAGCTCAGGGCATTTCCGGGATTAAGACCCACATGGGGCTTTCTGCATGGAGCCTGCTTCTCCCTCTGCCTATGTCTCTGCCTCTCTCTCTCTCTCTCTCTCTCTCATGAATTAAAAAAAAAAAAAAAAAAAAAGTTGGTATTTTCATGTTTCTTAAATCATTTTCTAATATATAGCCATTTTTATACTTTCTGAATTAAAGAGAGTTAAGTAACATAACCAGAGACTCATCTATATTTGGAGAAGAGAACAAAAAATCCTAAATAAAAGCATATCCATAAATCCCTTATTTTAAGTAGTAGTTACATCTCATAATTTTTACTTTAGTTATGTAACTTGCATATCTACATTATATACCCCAGAAGTGGTCAAAGAAAATTTAAGTTATTATTCTTATAATTTTTCCATGGGTTTAATAGGTTAGCAGGATAGTAGGGCAGAACAGGGAGAGGAGAGCTAGACCTACTGTTTGCCATTTTACTTGTTAGAGTCAGAGATGTGTTTTTCCAGCAAGACTATTATGTAGATCACTCCCTAATAGACATTTTAAGGTATTCCCACTCTATTTCTTTTCCATTTGCTGCAAGTCTGATTTATCCTGAATAGGGGTTGATTACTGGTCCTAAAATGAAGAAGTGTGGAACAAAGATGTACTTAACCTGCAGCATGAGATGAAAATGAAATGAGAAACAAATAAAACTTTGTTGTTACAATTTTTTAAAAAGTAAATGGTGTAAATACGCCAATTAAAAGGCAAGGATCATTAGTCTGTATTTTAAAAAGCAAGACCCAACTATATGCTGCCTGGCTGACAAAGATTAAAAAAAAAAAAAAAAAGGATGGAAAAATATATAAAATTTTAACACTATTCAAAAGAAAGCTACAATAACTATACGAGATAAAGTAGATTTCTTTTTTAAGATTTATTTTAATTTTTAGAGAGAGACTGTGTGTACACATGAGTGTGGGTGGAGAGAGAGACAGACTTAAGCAGACTTCCTGCTGAGCCAGGGCAGGGCTCAATCTTACTACCCGAAGATCACAACCTGAGCCAAAACCAAGACTCAGATGCTCAACTGACGGCAACACCCAGGTGCCCCAGGATAAAGTCGATTTCTAAGCAAACAATATTACTAGGACTAGAGAAGACATTTCACAAGAGGGCATAACAAACTCAAATGCTTATATACTCAAAAACACAACTTTAAACTACATGAAACAAAGCCTACAAAGAATTTAAACAGAAATAATCAAATCCACAATTATGGTTGGAGGTTTCAATAGTCTTCTGTCACTATCCAATATCACAAGTAAACAGGAAACCAGCAAAGATACAGTAGACTTAATATTATCAAATAAATTTAATTGATTAATGTTTACAGAATACTCGAAACAACAGCTGAATATACCTTCTTCTCAAATTCACATAAAATATTTACCAAAATAAGATCACATTCAGGATCATAAAACAAGTCTCAACAAGTTTAAATGGCTATTGCTAAAGGAGGGCTTAAAAAGAAATATACAGCACCAAACATTTATATTAGAAAAGACAATAAAAGGACACAAACATTACATACAAATGTCAAAAAAAAAAAAAAAAAACCACAAGACAACTATAGATCAATATCCACTCTGAACATAAATGCAAAAATCCCAAATACAATTTTAGCAGATCTAATCCAACAATATTTTATAAAGACAATATATCATGACCAAGTGAGTTTATCCCAGAATGCAGAGTTGATTTAACATTCAGAAATCAATGTAATTCACCATATTAAACAATAAGAGGAACACCACATGATCATCTCAATAAATGCAGAAAAAGCATTTGACAAAATCCAAAATCTATTTCTTTTAAACTCTAAGCAAACAAGGAAGAGAAAGGAACTTCCTCAATCTGATAAAAGCCATCTACAAAAACCTCGTTAACATATCTGATGCTTTATCCCAAGATGAGGAAAACAAGAATGTACGTCCACCACTTACATTCAAATTTGCTAGAGGTGCTGGCCAGTTGTGATAAAGCAAGAAAAAGAAAATAAAGGCACCCATATTGAAAAGAAAGAAGTTCAAAGTGCTTTATTCAAGATGACATGCTCATCTACATAAAAAATCTCATGGAATCTAAAAACAACAAATATATAAACCTACCAGAACAAGTTTAGCAAGGCTAAAGGATACATAAGGCAATACAATTCCAATCAAAATCTCAGCAAGTATTTTTGTGGAAATTAACAACTTGAGGTAAAATTCATATGGTAATGCTAAGTTCCAAAAACAGTCAAAATGGGTGAACTAAGTTGGAGGATTAACAAGATCTGATTTCAAGACATAGTATAAAGTCACAGTAATCAAGATAGAACTGTACTGGCATTAAGATAGAAAACAGATCAATGGAACATAGTTAAGTCTAGAAATAAGCCTATACATACAATAACAACTAATTTTTTACCAAAGTGCAAAAGTACTTAAGAAAGAATAGCCTTTTCAACAAATGGTACAGGAACTATTAAACATGCATATTCAAAGTATAGATACTTTGAATCCATATACTTTGCTCCATAAACAAAACTAACTCAAAATAGATCAGATCTAAACATAAAGCTATTAGAACTTCTGTAAGAAAATACAGGAGTCAAGCCGTGTGACCTTGAGTCATCAAAAGCACAATCTGGGGGCAGGCCCAGTGACACAGCGGTTTGGTGCTGCCTGCAGCCTGGGGTGTGATCCTGGAGACCCAGAATCAAGTCCCACATCGGGCTCCCTGCATGGAGCCTGCTTCTCCCTCTCCCTGTGTCTCTGCCTCTGTGTGTGTGTGTGTGTGTGTGTGTGTGTATGAATAAATAAAATCTTTAAAAAAAAAAAAAGCACAATCTATAAAAGAACCATTTTAAAATGGACTTCATCAAAATTTAAAACATATGTTCTTCAAAAGATACTATTAAGAGAATGATAAGCCACAGACTGGTAAAAAATATTTTAAAACCATATAGCTGATAAAGAACTCATATTCCAAATATACAAAGAACTCCTAAAATACAATGATAAGAAAGCAAATAACCTAATTTTTAAGGGGCAAAAAATTTCAAATTTCTTTTATCGAAGATACTTCAATGGCAAATCAGTACATAAAAAGATTCTCAACACCATTAGGAAATGCAAAGTAAAACAATACTGTTAGAATGGCTAAAACTAAAGACTAACCAAGTATTAGCAAGGATGCAGATGAACTGAAAATTTCATAGTGATGGTGGGAATGTGAAAAAGTATAGGCCCTTTTGAAACAGTCTGACAGCTAAATATGCATCTATCATATAAACCAGCCATTCCAATCCTTGGTATCCACCCAGGAGAAATGTAGCATACATCTATGTATACTAAGGCTTGTACACACAAATAAATAATATTCACAGCATTTCATAACAAAAAGTGAATAAATTATGATATATCCATAATAGAATACTACTAAGCAATTAAAAATGAACTATTCATACACACTACAACATGGATGAATCTCAAAATAATTATGCTGAGTAAAATACTCCATGTAAAGAAAAGTACTTATTATATTATTCCATATTTCTATAAAATTCTAGAAAATGCAAACTAATCTACAGTAACTGAAAGCAGATCAATAGCTGCCTAGGGATGGGAAGGGGGATAATATGTTCATTCTCTGGACTTTCGTGATTATTTCAGAAATATATATACGTATCTCAAAACCTATCAAACTGCACACCTTAATTATATGTACTCTATTATGTCAATTATATACAAAAAAAGTTACTAAAAGTTATCTCTCTTGTTACCCTTAAAGCCAGTGGTAGTATATATCTTGACTGAACATAAAAAGGAAGTCTTCCAATAATTCTTTTGTAGCTAATGCCCAAAAAGAGCTTCTGATAATAATAATGTGAAAGGGTTTATAGGGTCCAGAGTATACATTCCTAACAACTATTCTATTTCATTCCCATTAAGAGAAAAGGGCATTGTGCCTTCCATGAATAAATTGAATGAAGAGATTTCCCACTCTAAACCATAAATCAGATATCTAAATTAAATTACTTTATAAATTAACCAAAGGGGACTAGAGTTTAAATTAAAAATGGCAGTTTTAGGGGCACCTGGGTGGCTCAATTGGTTAAGCATCTGCCTTCAGCTCAGATCATGATCCCAGAGACCTAGGATTGAGCCCTGCTTTCGCATCAGGCTCCCTGCTCAGTGAGGGGTCTGCTTCTTCCTCTCTGTCCTTCCCCACCCTCCCACTGCTCATGCTCACTCTCTTTCTCTCTCTCTCAAATAAATAAATAAAATTTAAAAAAAAAGAAAAGAAAAAATGGTAGTTTCTTTGCCTTAAAAAAAAGAATCCTAAAATTCAGGAACTTAGGGAATTTGCTATATTAAGAAAACAAATCTCTAAAGCAGGGATCCCTGGGTGGCACAGAGGTTTGGCGCCTGCCTTTGGCCCAGGGCGCGATCCTGGAGACCCGGGATCGAATCCCACATCAGGCTCCCGGTGCATGGAGCCTGCTTCTCCCTCTGCCTGTGTCTCTGCCTCTCTCTCTCTCTCTCTCTCTCTCTCTCTGTGTGTGACTCATAAATAAATAAAAAGAAAAAAAAATTTTTTTTAAATCTAAAGCAATCTGAGCCAGGAGAAAATTTTAGTACAACTTTAGTTTTAAGACCAACTCTTCCAAAAAAGACTTGAATACTCCTGTTAAATAATTTTGATAAACAAGGAGCCAAACACTAGAAAATAAATATTCATAGTATGGGTAAACTTATATATACATATATACATAAATGAATGATTGAGCTCGTATAACTGCAAAGAAAGAAAAGCCAAGCAACCTCACTCACCTGTTTTGTTCCTCCAGTTTAGCCAGGAGTTCTAAGTCGTCTGGACTCAACTGTGAAGGGGAAGATGGAGAAAGGGCTGGCGTGGATAGTGTGGTAGATGAGGATGTAGTGTGTAATGAAGCAGATGGACTTGCCACCTGACTGGCCATCTGACTGACTGTATGTGATACTGTGTTCTTCACCCATGAGAGAGTAGAACTCAGCTTTTCTGCAACCTTGTCTGTCGCCACCTACAAATAAAAATGAAAGTTGAATATATTTTAGTTTTATTGCATTTATTACCAAGAAGGTAAGAAGTTTTACCTAATAAGTTAAGTTATACCTAATAACCACCATCACAATATTTTCTTTGAGGTTATAAAGGTAAAACCTACTTTAGCAACAATTGTCCTAACATCCAGCTTTTGGAAAATATTTCAGTTCTGCAACATGAACAAACTAGAACAGTGTTTTCCAAACTACATGCTAAAGTTCTTCAGAGAGTAATAAAATCAATATGACAGGTAATGCCAGCACCTTTTAAAAATGAAAAAGAAAATATCAATGTAAATATATACTGTTCTTCTTATGAAATTGTCTATATGAACATATATTCTTATGAAATTGTTGGTTTAGTTACATATATGTATTACAACTACGTACTACACGTACATACATTTTTTAGCATACTGAGTTGGAATATAAATGTATTCTGTAATGAAAAACATTTGAAAGCCAAATAATTAAAACATGTCCAATGGGTGATGAAGACCCAGAAATGCTGTAACATAACTAATAATTCAACAAAAACTAGGGTTGCTTAGCATAAATTAAAATGTAATAAGACCCATGATACCTGTCTTCAAATGGCTAAAGAGTATTTTTATAGAAGAGGGACTTTTTCTAGAAGAACAAAATTATGACAAATGATTAAGTGAGTAGAGTGGGAGAGATGCAAGGCACAATTTTCACATAGTTTGAACAATTCAGAAATAAAATGGGATGCTTAGAAAGAATAGACATCCCCATCAATGGCTATAACAAAGCAGTTATTTTAACAGCCAAATGTCAGAAGTTGAAGATAACTTTCTGTTTGACGTAGGTAACCAAAATTTAAAAAGCCCTTAAGAGCCCTCCGGTTGCTAAGATTCTGATATCCATATATTCAGCATAAATCATGCCCATCTCCTAAGCAGATATGTATACAAATTCAGCTGAAAAACAAAATACATATAAATAATATTCAAACATGGCATTATCACTTCACTAATGAAAAACAATATACATAATAGCCATATTTGAATATCTATATAAAACTAAACATTCTTAATGATATGTTTATAAAATAAGGTATTAATAGGCTTTTTAAGGGCCTACATTTTCTAAAAACTATCATAAAAAGAGCTTCTTTTTTTTTTAAGGTTTTTATTTATTTATTCATGAGAGACAGGGAGAGGCAGAGACACAGTCAGAGGGAGAAGCAGGCTCCATGCAGGGAGCCCGACATGGGACTCGATGATCCCGAGACCCCAGCATCACACCCTGGGTGTGAAGGCAGGCATTAAAACCGCTGAGCCACACAGGGATCCCCATAAAAAGAGCTTGATTGTGAAGTACTATATAAAAGCTAATAACTATGAAGCACTTTTATGTGCTTTGAGAAGATCTTAAATTCTGTATCATAGGTAAATGGCTAAAACACTGTGAATTATTTTCGGAATCAGCATAGTCTCAGCTAATCTTAGTTATATATAGCAATTCATGCACACAGAAATTACAACACCAAGACATACAATCCCACTGAAACTATTTTAGCAAACACTATTCTCATGGTTTGCCCAAAGCCTTTTTTGTCACCTCAAAACATAGATGACTCTCTCTCTATCCCCCTGCCCTATTTCTTCCATCTCAACCCAGCAGAATATTTTGATGTAAGGAAAGGATAAAATGGAAAAGGGATTCTAAGGTCATATTTGAGCAACTCAATATGAGACTGGAACTTCTAAGACAAAAATGTGATTACAAGTGTTGAAAGGGACAGAAGTTTTTTTTAACCTTAGAACACCTCTTATCTTTAGTAACTCATTTTAGAACTTACTTCTCTTAGAAACAGTATTATAGGTGGTATAAGGGGACCCACACTGTTGAGGGAAGAATCTCCAAGAAAGACAAGTCGGATACAGTGTGGAACCCAAGGAAAAGAAGTATGGGGCAGATCACTTAGGCTTCCAGGCAAAAGAAGGCCTCGCCAATGCACAGAGCAGCAGCATACCTCCTCAGGGCAAAAAGCCTGACTGACAGGAACCAAAGGATAATTTAGCCAGAACTTCCTTTAAATAGTAGGAGTCATGGTATACCACAAAAAGGCCTATTGTGATTTGTTATCCTATTGATCTTCTCTACATAATTACAACTACAAATTCATTTGTGAAGATGGCACTAATTTGCATCACAGTAAACAGAAAGCCTAATGTAAATCACAGTAAACACAGTAATCACAGTAAATAGAAAACCTAATGTAAAATTTACAGAAAACTGTTACCCTTATTAATACTAACCATTAATTTCAAATATACTTACAAACTTTCAAAAATTAAGACTTCACATTTCCATTACATAAAAGTTCTCTACTAGAGTTAACTGTAGGAAAAGCAAAAGATTCCTATTTGCTTATTTTTCATTTATTAAAACAAATAAACTTTTCATACCCCTTCTGCACACTGTAGCAACAGGCTTCCATTTAAAGAGTTTGAAATAACCAAGAGCACAATCCTGACATCCTTAATCTTTGCTGAAATTCAACTGATACGAGATTCAATCTAGATCTAATGAAGGCTCATTATCTCATCTTTAAATGTTAAATACTTAAATATAACTGGAGTATTTAATTGCAGTTGCATTTTAATAAAGTTTAATACTCTTGGTTCTAAAAATCCCATAGGACTGATTCATTTTTCAATATCATCATGTTCTATTTTTCCTTTAACTCTACAGTACTTTTCCAAATCTCCACCCTGTCACCTCTAAATCTCCTTCCCTCATCCTATGGTAAACTGAGGTCATGAAGACATAGTAAATCTGACAATGCCATTACATCACAAAGTTCCTGTCTACCTCATAGAGAGGTTATGCATTTATTTTTAAATACTGAACATACTTTGAAAAGGTTAAAACCATCATTAAAAATGCTTAGTAATCAGGCACAAATGACACATATTGTAGGACTTCATTTTTATAAAATGTCCATAACAGGCAAATCTAGAGATTGAAAGTAGATCAGTGACTTCAAGGGGATAAGGGATGACTGCCAATGTGCATGGGATTTCTTTCTGGAGTGACAAAAATGTTCTGGGATTGGATTGTGCTGATGGCTACACAACCTTGTGAATGTACTAAATGCCACTGAACTTTAAGTGAGTGGATTTATGGTATGTGAATTATTATCTCAATTTTAAAAGGGCTTAGTTAATCTCAGAAAACTACATAATCTATGATTACAGAATCTATGATTCCAACCATACAAAAAAGGCAAAACAATGGAAACAGTAAAAAGATCCATAGTTGCTAGGGGCTGGAGTAAGGGAGAGATGGACAGGCAGAGCACATAGATTCTTAGGGCAGTAAAAACACTGTATGATACCACCTGATGGACACAGATCCTTACACATTTGACCAAATCCATCCAATACACAACACTAAGAGCGAACTCTAATGTAAACTAGTGGATTTGGGGTGATTATGATGTGTCAATGTAGGTACGTCAATTGTAACACATGTACCATGCAGATGGGGAATACTGAAAAAGGGGGAAGCGAAGTATGTTGGAGGACAAGGGAGTATATGGGAAATCTCTGTACTCTCCACTCAATCTTGCTGTGAGTCTAAAACTGTTCTAAAAAAGTAAAATCTTAATAATAAAGTTTAGTAGGATTCTCAGATATTACTACAAGATTTTAATAGGATCTCCCATGAAAAACGATCATGGTTCTTCTACTGTTCTGTATTTTACTATAAGGATGCTCTTTACTCCCAAAAATGACTATTTTATTCTTTTAAAATTTATTTTTATTTTAATTCCAGTGTAACTAACATACAGAGTTATATTAGTTTCAGGTGCACAATTTAGAGATTTAGTAATTGGGCATATTAGTGCTTATCAAAATAATTGTACTTTTAATCCCCTTTGTCTATTTCACCCACCCTCTAGCCACTTCCCCTCTGGTAACTATCAGTTCCCTATAGTTAAGAGTCTGTTTTTGGGGGCGCCTGGCTGGTTCATTTGGTACAGCACACAATGCTCAATCTCAGGGTCATAATTTCAAGCCCCACATTGGGCATGGAGCACTATTTAAAAAACAAACAAACAAACAAGGTCTGTTTTTTGGTTTTTCTCTACTTTATCCATTCATTTATCAATAGACACTTGGGCTGTTTCCATAATTTGGCTATTGTAAATAATGCTGCAATCAACATAAGAGTGCAAATATCCTTTTCAGTTAGTTTTTCATATTCTTTGAGTAATATGCACTAATACCCATTATGATATGGGAATTCGATTTTTAATTTTTTTTAGGAACCTCCATACTGTTTCCATAGTGGCTTGCATTCCCATCCATGTTGCAAGAGGGTTCCTTTTTCTCTACATCCTTGCCAACACTTGTTTCTTGTGTTTTTGATGTTAGCCATTCTCATAGGTATGGAGTGAAATCTCATTGTGGTTTTGATTTGCATTTCCCTGATGAGGGGTGATATTGAGCATCTTTCACTTTGTTGGCCATCTGTATGTCTTCCTTGGAGAAATGTTATTCATGTCTTCTGCTCATTTTTAATTGTATTGTTATTTAGGTGCTAAGTTGTGTAAGTTCTTTATACATTTTAGATACTAACCCTTTATTGGATGTCATTTGCAAATACCTTCTCCCAGTCAGTTGTCTTTTAGTTTCGTTGACTGGTTCCTTTGCAGTATACAAGTTTATGCTTTTCTTTTTTTCTTTTTTTTTTTTTTTTAAAGATTTTATTTATTTATTCATGATAGTCACACAGAGAGAGACAGAGAGGCAGAGACACAGGCAGAGGGAGAAGCAGGCTCCATGCAGGGAGCCCGACGCGGGATTCGATCCCAGGTCTCCAGGATCGCGCCCCGGGCCAAAGGCAGGCGCCAAACCGCTGCGCCACCCAGGGATCCCAAGTTTATGCTTTTAAATAGTCCCAATAGTTTATTTTTGCCTTTGGGAGGGCTTTATATTTTGCTTTAGTTTCTCTTGCCTCAGGAGACATATCTAAAAAAATACTGCTATGGCCAATGTCAGAGAAATTACTGCCTGAGCTCTCTTCTAGGATTTTTATGGTTTTAGGTCTCACATTTAGATCCTTAATTCTATTTTTGTCTACAGTATAAGAAAGTGGTCCAGTTTGATTCTTTTACATATAGCTGTCCAGTTTTCCCAACACTATGTGCTAATGAGATGTCTTTTTCTCATAGCATATTCTTGTCTCCTTTGTCAAGAACTGATTGACCACAAAATCATAGGTTTATTTCTGGGCTCTCATGTGTCTCAAACTTTGTGCCAATACCAAACTGTTTTGATTACTGTACCTATGTAGTATATCTGGAAATCTAGGGCTGTGACACCTCCAGCTTTTTCTTTTCCAAGATTGTTGTGGCTATTTGGGGTCTTCTATGGTTCCAAATTTTAAGATTATTTATTCTAGTTCTGTGAAAAGTGCTATTGGTATCTTGATAGAAATTGCACTATATCTGTAGATTCTTTGGGTAACACGGGCATGTATCAGTATCTTCCAATTCAGGACTATGGAATGTCTTTCCATTTGTTTATGTCATCTTCAATTTTTTTCATTGACGTTTTATAGTTCTCAGAGTATAGATCTTTCATCTCCTTGGTTAAATTTATTCCTAATATTTACTATTATTGGTACCATTGTAAATGGGATTGTTTTCTTAATTTCTCTTTCAAGCTTTGCTATTCATGTATAGTAATGCAAAGGATTTCTGAATATTGATCGTGTATCCTGCAACCTTACTGAATTCATTTAATAGTTCTAGTAGCTTTTTTTGGTGGAGTCTTTAGGGTTTTATATATATAGTATCATGTCATTTGCAAAGAGTGACAGTTTGACTTCTTCCTTACAGATTTGAATGTCTTTTATTCCTTTTTTCTTGTCTGATGCTGCAGCTAGGGTTTCCAGTACTATGCTGACTAAAAGTGATGAGAGTGGGGGTGCCTGACTGCCTCAGTTGGGAAAGCAGGCAACTCTGTCTCCGGGTTGTGAGTTCCAGCCCCACATTGGGTCTGTTCATTTTCTATTTCTTCCTGATTCAGTTTTGGGAGGCTGTATGTTTCTAGAAATGTATCCATTTTTTCTAGGTTGTCCAATATGTTGGCATATAATTTTTCATAATATTCTGTTATAATTCTGTTTCTGTGGTATTAGTTATTTCTCCTCTTTCATTTCTGATGCCTTTTTTTCTTTTTTGATGAGTCTACCTAAAGGTTTATTAATTTTGTTGATCTTTTCAAAGAACAAGCTCCTGGTTTCACTGATCTGTTCTACTAGTCCTGGTTGGTTTTTGTTTTGTTTTGTTTTATGCATTCCATTACCCTGTGTCTTTTGACATTAAGTCCATTTACATTCAGAGTACTTACTGATAGGTATGTACTTATTGCCATTTTGTTACTTGCTTTTCATGTTTTTAGTAGTTCTTTGTTCCTTTCTTCCTTTGCTCTATACTCTCATAATTTGTTGGCTTTCTTTAGTGATATACTTGAGTTCCTTTCTTTTCTTTTTTTATACCTATTACTGGTTTTTAATTTGTGGTTACCATTCAGTTTGTATATAAGGATTTCTGCATATAGCAGTCTATATCTTCTCTCCATCCCTGAATCCCCATCCATGTTCTAGATACATGGTGTCATACTTTACATCCTTTTGTGAATCCCTTGATTGATTTTTACAGATATACTTATTTTTACTTCTTTTGTGCTTCCTACTTTTCTTACTCTTATTTATGGTCTTTCCTTTCCACTCAAAGAATGTTCCCCTTTAACATTTTTTGTAGAGCTAGGTTGGTGGTCAGGAACTCCCTTAGCTCTTGTTCCTATCTGGCTAGGAACTCTTGATCTCTCCTATTCTGAATGATAGCCTTGCTGAATAGAATATATTCTTGGCAGCAGATTTTCTCCTTTCAGCACTTTGAATACATCATGCCACTTCTATCTGAGCTGCAAAGTTTTTCCTGAAAACTCTGCGGATAGTATTATGGCCTTTCCCTTGTATGTAAATGTTTTATTTCTTTTTGCTACTTTTAAAACTCTCTTAATCACTATTTTTTGCCATTTTAATTACTATGTATCTTGGTATGACCTCCTTGGGTTAACTTTTGACTGCCTCAACCAATAATATATAACAAAAATGGCTACCGAGACTCACTTTTGGAACCCAGCCACCATGTTGTTGAAAAACCTAAACTAGCCCACATAAGGACCACACAGAAAGGTCAAATATAGACATTCTGGCTAACAGCCCAGCTGAGGTCCCAGCATCAACCGCTGGACAGGAATGAAAAATCAACTCCAGCCTCTAAGTCTTCCCAGCTTCTCTGCTGCACAGGCATTTTGAAGGAGAGACAAGCCTTTCTCCTAATGCTCTGTCCAAATTCCTGACCCAGAGAATCCACGGACACAGTGAAGCAATTATCTTAAGCCACAAAGTTTTATGGTGGTTTGTTATACAGCTATCGTAACTGGAACAGTATCATATTATCTCACATAATTATTTAACAATACTTAAAATTAACTGAAACCAGGAAACTAAAGTATAAATTATTAGTAAAGACAGCATTCTGAAATTGTTTTCGAGGGGATCGAGGGCTCACATAGTGGAGAAAGACCATCTTTTTATATACTTGTAGTGTGATATAAGTAGATACAAGGACAGTACACTAAAATAAAATCAGTAGACATTAGAACCAGAAAATTACATTAATGCTTCGGAGGCCTGAGAGAATAGAATTTAATTCAGTTAGGAAAATTTATCCTTGATTTGTGGCTCAGAGTCAAATGTATTTAAACCACATCATTACTTTTCCACTGCTATTAAAATGGCATTTTGATTAGCATGCTAAAGTAATGCCAAGAAATAAGAATTTCAAGGAAGCCTTTCCTTTAACAAGTAGGCTATTTTCTTAAAGTTAAGAATTTGGGGTTTATTTTTTAAAGATTTTATTTATTTATACATAAGAGACCGAGAGAGACAGACAGGCAGGCAGGCAGGCAGAGGGAGAAGCAGACTCCTTGCAGGGAGCCCAATGTGGACTTGATCCCCGGACCTATGATCTGGAATCACTCCCTGAGCTGAAGGCAGACACTCAGCCACTGAGCCCCCCAGGTGCCCCAAGAATCTTGTTTTTTTTGAGTGATACAGGATATAAGTAATTTGAAGACTTTATTATAAATAAATATATTTTCATTGAGACTAAATTAGAAACATTTCAGTAAAGATATACAAGAGCTTAGTTCAATGGCAAAGCAGTTTGTAATTAAATTTACACTTTACAAACTATGTCACAACTATAAAAAGAAATGAAGCACTGACATATTCCATAACATGGATAATATTGAAAACATTATGCTAAGTCAAAGAGTCATGAAATACTACATATGATTCCACTTGTAAGAAATGTCCAGAATAGGCATTATCTATAGACAGAAAACTGATTAGTGATTGCTTAGGACTTCAGGGAGAGGAGGGTCAGGGAGCTAAAGGTTTCAAGGTTTCTTTTTAAGGTAATGAAAATGTTCTAAGATTGACTCTGATGATGGTTGCACATATCTGGACAAATTAAAAACCACTGATTTGTACACTTTAGATGGGTAAATTGTATAGTACATGAATTATATATGTAGGAAGCTGTTTTTAAAATTCTAGGTTTGGGGCAGCCCGGGTGGCTCAGCGGTTTAGCACAGCCTTCTGCCCAGGATATGATCCTGGAGACCCAGGATCGAGTCCCACGTCACGCTCCCTGCATGGAGCCTGCTTCTCCCTCTGCCTGTGTCTCTGCCTCTCTCTTTCTCACTCTCTGTGTCTCTCATGAATAAATACATAAAATCTTTAAAAAAAAAAAATAGGTATGAATGAATTTCTTCGTAAAATAACAGAGGATATTATGATGCAGGGAATGCTTGACAGCCCTCCTCATCTCTAATCAAGTTTTTATTTTTGAACATTCCCACTTTAAAACACTCTGACCTGCTCCATTCTGAACTGGCTGCTATTTATACCTGGTGCTCAACTACCACCTGGGGATCTCCCTTCACTAGGATCCAGGTTTTTCCTTCACCTCTCTTTGGGTTGGATAATGTTTCCTAAATCCCATGTCTATCTTCCTTTTTCTTGATACGTTCTCTCATTTTGGCGGGTTACCTCTTTTCATAGCTACCTAAAAGGTAAATATAAGACACTGCCTATGTGAAAATACCTTTATTCCACTGTAACACTTGAAAGTTCAGCTGCATTATAAACCACATTAGAAATAATTTGGCCTCAGATTTTTGAAGACCATTGCCCTCAGTTGTCTTTTATCTTCCATTACTTTTCTTGAAAAGTCTGAAGCCACTCTAATTATGTTAATTATCCTATTTCCCTTCACCTCTGGGAACTTCATCTTCTCTTTGATCCTTAATTGCTAAAATTTGCGATGAAATGCCTTGATGCCAGTATTTTATTTAGCACTTTGATGGGCTCTTTTAACTTAGAAAACTCATGTCCTTCAGTTCTGAGAAGTTTTCCTGATTTATTTCTTTGATGATATACTCCCTAAATTTCCTCTTTCTTAAATTCTTATTATTCAACTATTGTATGCCTTGAACTGGCTTTCTGATTTTACCTTTCTTCCCAATTTAACTGCTACTTTCCACAAGTTCTCATCTCACACAGCCTCACTTGATATTGTTACAAAGCATGACTCAGTGGTTGAACACTGGGCTATGACATTAGAGACCTGGGTTCAACCCCAGGTCCTCTGCTTACTGCTGATATTAAGCTTCAGCTTCTTATTTGTAAAACAGATAATACTTAGCACTCAATAAATGCAGCTATTTTCCTACTATCATTTTTTCTTCTCTCTCTTCCCAAGGCTTTTATGACAACCTGTTCTTAGGGCTTTCCTTCTACTTCTCAGGAATTTTCTTTGTTGGATCCTTTCTATGCTTTATCAAATGTTGTCCCCCATAAATCTATCTTTGGTCACTTATTTTTATTCTAGGCTGGATCAAATACAAACTCCATACCCAGGTTCTAATCATCTTTACCACTTAACTAGCTGTGTGACTTTAAGCAATTTACTTAACCAATTGACACCTCAATCCCTCATCTGAAAAGAAGTGGATTAATAAGTATAGCAATGCCTGGGTGGCTCAGTTAGTTAACCGTCTGCCTTCTGCTCAGGTCATGATCCCAGGGTCCTGGAATCAAGCACGGGATCTGGCTCCCCGCTCCGCTCAGAGGAGAGTGGGCTTCTCCCTCTCTCTCTGCTCCTCTCCCTGACTTGTGCTCTCTCATGTTCCTGCACTCATTCACTCGCTTTCTCTCTTTTTCATGAACAAATAAAATATTTGTTTAAATAAATAAGCATATCAATCCCCTATGCTTTGCATGAAAATTAAATGTTTTGTGACACTCAGAACACTTCTTGGCATAGTAAGCACTCAAATGTTTGTCATTATTACTACATTACTCTCTCTACTGCTTCTACTACTACTACTACTATGATTACTATTAAAAAGGCCCACCCAGGTGCTCCCAACAGATCTCCTAAGCTTTTTCAGAGATGTAAACTAATCACACATTTCAAAACTATATTTGGAATCTTGCTTCTTTTTTGTCATCTTTAACAGTTTACAAAGAATTATCTTCCTCCACCTCCTCCAGACTTCTGCTGTTATTGATGGTCTCATAATCAGTAAAGTTACAAACTATGTTAGTCACCCTTGTTTTCTTTTGGGGGGACAGGGGAGGGCAGCAAAGCAAGGTTTTTTGAACGATAGTAAAGTGATAATACAAAACTCCTGAAGAGGAAAGGGACTCGAGAGGGTTGCTCTCACCCTTTGTTTTCTTATATACAAATACAGCTGTATAACTACCAAAGGAAAAAAAAAAGTCAAATTAAACTAAACTTTGTGACAAGTATCCTTCCTACAGAGGTAATTTCTTAAAGACTTTCACTCATAACTTAAGCATGAACTTAAGCAATTTACTTGCTGAATACCTGAATACTTACTAGCATAATGAGCTGTATTCTGGAATTGCCAAGAAAAATATACTGCCAAAACTGAAAGGAACAGGTGTTCATTTGCAAGTATTTTAGCACCTGCTATTTCTGAGGTCTGATACTATTTAAAACACCTAACTATCCCTACAAAGAAAATTAAAGGTATAGAAAAAAAAAAAACTTCTAAAGGAAAGGAATAGAAGTAATGGTTTTTAAGGAATGTTTACAAAACATAACTCTCAAAAGCTCTAGGTGATATAACACATGAATAATGTGTCAAACTATTAGATGAAAAATTTGAAGAACACACTGAAATGCAAGCTAAAGTCACAGATTTTGCTTCATCCAATTAAATCTTAATTTCCAGAGGTATACAACCAATTTATTCAGCTTTTCTACATATAAATTAGTACAGCCCTTTATAGTTTATAAAATAGTTCCACACAGTTGATCCTTAAAGCAGATTCGAGAAGATAGTCCTGTGTTACTCATTTGACACGTATTTATTAAGAACCTACTCTAAAAGAGTACTTTATTGGGTATTGAATACATATGAATATATAGTCATAAAATAGACATGTTCTTTCCCCTCATGGAGCTAGTTAAGAAGTAAAAGACTGAACAAATGTGGAGAAAGATGTATGACTTAAAGGCAACAAACAATAACTTAATTTGATAGACTGGTTAAAGACTGTCTTTCCCAAGAGGCAATGTTCAACTTAAGATTTAGAAGATGGGCAAGAAGCAGCCAGCTGCGCAAAGATCTAGGCAAAAAAACAGAGTTAGGGAGACGACATGTATAAAGGCCCTGAGGAATTTAAAAGCTTAGTGGGTTAGAGAAGGTCTGTCTATCCCATACAAATATGAGGTAGACCACAAATGCAAATATTAGTTATTTTAAATTTTCTAGGAGCTATACTTTAAGAACAAAAGAAAGTGAAATTGTATCTTTTAACCCAAATATATCCAAAACATTATTTTTGACAGATTTTAATGAAATATTTTACTTTCTTTATTTAATACTAAGGGTGCAATTCAGTGTATATTTTACACTTATAGCACATCTCAATTCAGACTACTCACAGTTCAAGTGCTCAATACGTGGTTTGTGGCCTCCATATTGAACAGCACAGGTTAGAAGAACTAAGATAAGAGGAGACCATTAGGGGGGATCCCTGGGTGGCTCAGCGGTTTGGCGCCTGCCTTTAGCCCTGGGCACGATCCTGGAGTCCCGGGATCCAGTCCCCACGTCAGGCTCCCAGCATGGGGCCTGCTTCTCCCTCCTCCTGTGTCTCTGCCTCTTTCTCTCTCTGTGTCATAAATAAAAATAAATAAATAAATCTTTAAAAAAAAAGAGACCATTATAGCTAATACATAGTAATTTAAAGGGAAGTGTAGGGACATCTGGGTGGCTCAGCAGTTGAGCATCCGCCTTGAGCTCAAGGTGTGATCTGGGGGTCCAGGGATTGAGTCCCACATCAGGCTCCCTGTGGGAAGCCTACTTCTCCCTCTATGTCTCTGCCTCTCTGTGTCTTGAATGAATGAATGAATGAATGAATGAATGAATAAATAAATAACTAAATGTGTAGAAAGATGAGAAGTCAATGGGTACCCAATCATTAATAGTCTTACAGGAAAGGAATTTGGAATCTATTTGGAGTACAACTGGAAATCACAAGAGTTTAAATATGCAAAGTAAAATCTGATATTTTCTGTTTTATAAAAAGAGTACTCTCCTTTTAAACTACAAATTACACAGAATAAAAGCTGAAGTAGAGAGACTAGGAAGAAAGAGAAATCTAGGTGAGAAATCATTAAGGTTTAGGCTATTATGGGGGCAGCAGAGATAAAGGAAACAGATGCATGCAAGATATTGTAGAAAATGAAACAAAGTAACTATGATTAAATGAAAGTGAAAAAGAATGAAGGAGAAAGAAAAAACATGAGTGTAATCTACTCTGACTTGAGCAATCAGTGGTGCCATTTACTGTGACAGGAGAAACTAGCATTCTGTGGTTATTTGGCAAGGGGTGCTGAAATTGGTGGAACTGAATCAAGAATTTTTCCAAATACAAAACAAGCTTGGAGAGGCTTAGACTTACTAATAAAAACTAAAAGACTCAAACCCAGATATTCTAAAATTGGATATAATACCCTCTTGCTGGTAATATATTATCTTTCCATAATTCAAAAACAAAAAAAGAATCTATTAGAATGTAAGTAGTAATGCCTCCTGTACATACACCAGCAAAGTCCTCAATTAAAAGGGCTATAGGTCTTTATAATTCTTTCATATTTTGAAAAAAAGAAAGGAAATATTTAGCTTCAGTTAATATGCCTAGGAGTCTGAAATTAAATCTACAGAAAACATTCTCTAATCCAAGCTCCAGAGAACAATAGCAAAGTAGAAGTCAAATATCAGAGCACCTGGATAGCTCAGTTAAATGACAGACTCTTGATTTCAGCTCAAGTTATCATCTTAGGATTGTGATATTGAGCCCTGTGTGAAGCCTGGTTAAAATTCTCTCCTTCTCCTTCTGCCCCTCCTCCACCCTCTCTCTCCTCCTCTTAAAAAAACAAAAAAACAAAAAAACCAGGCAAAGAGCCAAATATCATGACTTCAAAATCAGTGCCAAACTCCTACAGCCAAATCAGCAGTAGTAGTTCAGAAGTTGACCAATGCCTACTTTTTAGAAGAAATAGGGCGGTCTTAACATGCTATCTGACAATGACTCAAAAATCTGGCTACCTACGCTTCAGGGATTTAATATTCCTTCTAAGGTCTTTACATCCACTACAAAAATACTTAGGGTAAGTACAGGGCCAGGCACTGAGTGGGATGATGAGTAAGACACATAGTTCTTGTCTTGTCCTATCCTCAAGTAGCTCACCCTAATAGAGTGTGAGGAGACAAACATGGGAACAATTACAATATGGCAAACGCCACAGAAAAGTATATACAGTTCACCCTTGAGCAACACAGCAGTTAGGGTGCCAACCCTCCCACTACTTGTGCAGTCAAAAACCCATTTACAGTTGACCCTTGAACAACACAGGTTTAAACTGTGTGGGTACACTTATACAGACCTTTTACAATACAGTACTATAAATGTATTTTCTCTTATGACTTTCTTAATAACATCTTTTCTCCAGCTTACTTTATATAGCATATAATACATATAACATACAAAATATGTTAATCAACTGTTTATGTTATCAGTAAGGCTTCCAGTCAACAGTAGGCTATCAATAGTTAAGTTTTCAGGGAGTCAAAAGTAATACATGGATTTAACAGTGCAGAGGTTCTGCATCCCCTAAGCCCCATGTTCTTTTTTTTTTTTTTTTAATTTTTATTTATTTATGATAGTCACAGAGAGAGAGAGAGAGGGGCAGAGACACAGGCAGAGGGAGAAGCAGGCTCCATGCACCGGGAGCCCGATGTGGGATTCGATCCCGGGTCTCCAGGATCGCGCCCTGGGCCAAAGGCAGGCGCCAAACCGCTGCGCCACCCAGGGATCCCAGCCCCATGTTCTTCAAAGGTCAACTGTGCTGTCATTCTTTCTGACCACCCAACATCTGCATCCCCATTAGTATTCTGGAATTTCCCCCATCTAATTCTAAAAAGTACCAGATAATCATTCTCCTAGTCTCTCTTGAAAATAATTCAAAGCATGGACCAAGGTTCCCATATCTACCTATTTATCTCTCTCTTTCCTTCTTCCATTACCCCCAAATCTAGAAGCTTAATATACCAAATATTAGTTATCTCACAGTTTCTGTGTGGCAGGATTTAAGTCATAGTTTAACTGGGTGATTCTGGCTCAGGACCTATCATAAAATAGCAGGCAAGCTCTTGGCCAGTGCTATCATCTTTGAAGGTTTGACTGGGCCTAGAAAATCTGCTTCAAGATGCTTCAAGATGTCTCCTGCACATGGTTATTAGCAGAGGGTTGCAGCTCCTCACAAGAGAACCTCTCTAGAAAACTGGTGAGTATCCTCACAGTGTGGCAGCTGACTTCCCCCAGAATAAATAAGTAAAACAGAAGATGTAATACTTTATATGACCTTGCATCTTAAGTCACATTCTTTCATTTCTGCAATAACCTATTTATTCCACAAGTCATTTTTAGTGTAGAAGGAAACTATACAGAATGTAAGTATCAGGAAGAGGGTTATCAAGAACCATGCTAACTACCCTATGAAATATATTATGGCTATATGTTGTATTGTTTATAAATATATACATATTCATGAGCATAAAAATATGTTTGGAAGGAGGGGGACACAATGGTTAGAAGTGCTTTGTAATGCTTTATTTGTTAAGGTTGGTGATGGGAATATAGGCATTTATTACACTTTTTTTAATATCTTCTGAGTTTGGAATATTTCATTATAAAAAAAATCCAATGCTTTGAATAAAGTAAATGAATATTTTCAAACACATTACTGTCAGCACATACATTAGTAAATGAAGTTGTTTTGAAAGACTATATGGAAGTATATATAACAAAATTTACATGTGCATAAGCTGACTCAGGAACGTGTCTAAGGATGTATGTACTAAAATTAATCACAGAACTATTTCTTTTTTTTAAGATTATTATTTATTTATTTATTCAAAGGGGGGCGGGGCAGAGACACAGGCAGAGGGAGAAGCAGGCTCCATGCAGGGAGCGTGACGTGGGACTCAATCCCGGGTCTCCAGGATCACACCCCAGGCTGCAGGCAGCGCTAAATCGCTGCACCACAGGGGCTGCCCTCACAGAACTATTTCTAATATGAAACCATTGGTGATAATCTCAATGCCCATTAAAGAATGAGCAGATAAATGACAACAGTATACAACAGAATGGAGCCATTAAAAAAAAATGAAATTCCCAATATGATGGAACCAATCAGTTATTGGTGAAGAATAGGATGTGCAGTATAATTCCATTTTTTGATAGGTTATTTTTCAAGCTATTAACAGCTACCTCAAGAGAGTGAAAATTTAGCAAGGGAAATAAAAGCAGACAGAGAAAACTTTCCTTTTGTACTTTAAAGACTTCCATTCTCAAAAATTTTTCTCTGTCCTCTATAGGCATACTTCAGAGATATTGTGGGTTCAGTTCCAGACCACTGCAATAAAGAGAGTTAAATGAATTTTTTGGTGTCCCAGTATATATAAAAGTTGTTTACACTATATTGTAGTCTATCAAGTGTGTAAAAAGCATGTCTAAGAAAACAATGCATATACCTAATTTAGAACTATTTTAATGCTAAAAAATGCTATCATCTGAGCTTTTAGCAAGTTGTAATCACTGATCACAGATCACCATGACAGATAATGAAAAGGTTTGAAATATTGTGACAATCACCAAAATGTGACAGAAAAATGAAGTAATAAGGAAATGCTATTGGAAAAATGGTGCCAATAGACTTGCTTAGCCAGAGTTACCACAAACCTTCAATTTGTAAAAAATAGCACCTGCAAGCACAATAAAGCAAAGCACAAAACAACGAGGTATTTTGTAATTTCTGTGGTTGTTTTGGTTTTGTGTTAAATAGACTTTATTCTTTAGAACAGTTTTAGGTTCACAGCAAAACTGAGCAGAAGGTACAGATTTCCCAAATATCCCTTGCCCTCATGCATACATAGCCTCCCAACACCAACATGCCCCACCACATAGAATATCTGCTACAACTGATAAAAGTAATGGGACACCATTATCATTCAAAGCCCATCGTTTACATTAGGGTACACTCTTGGTGTCGTACATTCTATAGTTTTGGACAAATGTATAATGACAAGTATTCATCATCATAGTACCATACAGAGTAGCTATACTGCCCTAAAAATTATCCTATGCTCTCCTTCCAATCCCCTCAACTCTTGGCAACCACTGAGCATTACATTATCTCTATAGTTTTGCCTTCTACAGAATGTCATGTTAATGGAATTACATTGTGTATAGCCTTTCCAGACTGGCTTCCTTCACTTATAAATAGGCATTTAAGGGGTGCCTGAGTGGCTCAGTCAGTTAAACATCTGACTCCTGACCTCAGGGTCATGAACTCAAGCCCTGCACTGGGCTCCACCCTGGGTATGGAGGGCAGGAGGGAGAAAGAACATTCTCCATGTATGTCATGGCTTGATGGCTCCTTCTTTCTTAGCACTGAATATGATTCCATTGTCTTGATGTACCAGTTTATTTATCTATTCAACTATTGAAAGATATCTCGGTTGAGTTCAAGTTTTATCAACTAGAAATAAAGCAGGTTTTTCTGTGGGCATAGTTTTTCAAATCCTTTAGGTAAATACCCAGAAGCATGACTTCTGAATTGCATTCATATAAACTTCTGAATTTAGTTTTATAAGAAACTGCCAAACTGTATTTCGAATCGAGTGTACCATTTTGCATTCCCACTAATAATGAATGAGAGTTCCTGTGGCTCTACATTCTTACTAGCATTTGGTGTTTTCAGTGTTCTAGATTTTGGCCATTCCACTAGGAGTATAGTGGTATCTCATCATTGTTTTAATCTGCATTTTCCTGATGACACATTATGTGGAGCATCTTTTCATATGCTTATTTGCCATCTGTAGATTTTCTCTGGTGAAGTATGTTAAGATCGTTGGTCTATTTTTAAATTATGTTGTGTTCTCAATGTTGAGTTTTAAAAGTTCTCTGAATATTTTAGGTAACAGTACATTATCAGATATGTCTTCTGAAAGTATTTTCTCCCAGTCTGTGGCTTGGGAGAAATTTTTAATTTTAATGAAGTCCAGGGATCAAGCCTTTGATGTTACATCTAATAAATCATTACTAATCTAAGGCCACCTAAAATTTCTACTGTTATCTCCTAAGAGTTTTTATAGCTTTGCATTTTACATTTTCGTGTTGGATCTATTTTGAATTAATTTTTGTGAAGGATGTAAAATCTATACTTAAATTCATTTTTGTGCATGTGGAAGCCTAATTGCTCCAGCACTATTTATTGAAAAAAAATGATCTTTTATTTTTATCCATTTTATTGCCTCTGCTCCTTTGTTGAAAATTAGTTGACTATATTTTATGGGTCTATTTCTGGGCTTTCCACTCTGTTCCATTGATCCATTTGTCTATTCTTCCACCAATATCTTATTGCCTTGATTACTGTAGCTTAAGAATGTATCTTGAAGTAGCAGCAGTCTTCCACCTTTCTTCTCCTTCAAAACTGTGCTATTCTGAGTCTTTGGCTTCTCCATATAAACTTTACAATCAGTTTGTCAATATCCACAAAATAATTTTCTGGGATTTTGATTTGGATTGCATTGTATCTACATAGTTGGGAAAACTGACTTTTTTACAATATTGGGTAGTCCTATCAATAAACATGTACTATTTCTCCATTTATTCAGTAGTTCTTTGATTTCATTCACCAGAGTTTTAGTTTTCCTCACATACACTTTGTACGTATTTCATTAGTTATGTCAGACCTTGAACATATTTCATTAGATTTAAATATGCTTCATTTTTGAGATAGTAAATAGTGTTGTTTTCAATTTCAAATTCCACTTGTTCATTCCTATATACATAGAAAAATCAACTGACTTTGTGTACTAACATTTTTTCCTGTTACTGTACTATGAAAACAGTCCATGATTTAACTTACAATTTTTCAACTTTATGATGGCGTGAAAGCGCTACACACTCAGTAGAAACTATATTTTGAATTTTAAATTTTGATCTTTTCTCCCTGTTTTTCACTTTCATTGCAGTATTCAATAAATTACATGAAATATTCCACACTTTATTATAAAATAGGCTTGTGTCATGATTTTGCCCAATTGTAGGCCACTCTAAGTGTTCTGAGCATGTTTAAGGTCCACTAGCTGAAGCTATGATGTTAAATTAGGTTAGGGATGTTAAGTGCACTTTTGACTTAGATATTTTCTACTTACAATGGATTTATTGGTTACCCCATCAAACAAAGAGGAAGACTGTGTTTATTAGTTTCAGAGGAGGTTTTCCTCCTACGTATCTCAGATTTTCTACACAGACAATTACAGCATATGTGAACAAAGAGAGGTTTTTTTAGTTCTTTCCCAAACCCTGTACACCTTGTCTTTTCCTACCTTATTGCATTAACTAGGACTTTTAGTATGATGTTGAAAGCAGTGGTAATAGGGAATATCCTTGTCTTGTTCCTGATCTTGGTAGGAAAGCTTCAAATTTCTCATTGGTAATTAAGTATGATGTTGTACTTAATGTTGTAAAATACTGTACACATTTTTATATGTATCTTTATCAAGTTTTTTAATATATCTTTATCAAGATATATCCTTATCAAGTTCTCCTCTAGTTTATTATGAGTTTTTATCATGACTGGGGATTAGATTTTGTCAAATGCTTTTCTACATCTATTGATATGCTCATGTGATTTTTCTTCTTTAGTCTGTTGAAGTGATGTATTATATTAATTGATTTTCAAAAGTTAGATCAGCCTTTCATATTTTAGATAAATCCCACCTGGCCATGGTATGTGATTCTTTTTACATATTATTGGATTCCATTTGCTAATATTTGAGAATTTTTGTACTAAAAAAATATATAAAAACTATATTCATGAGATATGAGTCTGTTTCTTTTCTTATAGTATCTTCATCCAGTTATGGTATTAGGGTAATGCTGGCCTCATAGAATGAGTTATTAAGCATTCTCTCTGCTTCTATCTTCTGAAAAAGATTGTAGAGAACTGGTACTTCTTCCTTACATATTTGGTAGAATTCAGCAGTGACCCTATCTGGCCCTGGTATTATCTGTTCCGGAAGGTTATTAATTATTGATTCAATTTCCTTAACACATATGACCTATTCAGATTGTTTATTTCTTCTTACATGAGTTTTGGCAGGTTGTGTCCTTCAAGGAATTGGTTTTACGTTCCAAGATGCAGTTATCCTGATGAGTGTTCATGTGAGCTTGAGAAGAATGTGCATTCTGCAGATGTTGGATGAAGTAGTCTATAGACATCCATTATAATCAATTGATTACTAATGTCGTTTAGCTCAATTATGTCCCTACTTGTCTGCTAGATCTGTCCATTTCTGATAGAAGGGTAATCAAATCTCCAATTTTGGTAGTAGATTCATCTACTTCTTGGAATTCTATTAGTTTTTGCCTCATTTAGTTTGATATTCTGTTTTTAGGTGCATATTAAGGATTCCACCTATTAAGGATATTAAGGATTGTTACGCCTTCTTGGAAAAGTGACTCCTTTATCATTATGTAATTCCCCTCTATCTCTGAAAGCTTTCCTTCATCTGAACTCTCCTCTATCTGAAATTAATATAGTTACTCCTGCAGGGTGCCTGAATGGCTCAATTGGTTAAGCCTCGGATTCTTGATTTCAGCTCAGGTTATGATTTCTGGATCTCAAGATTAATCCATGCATCTGGCTCCACACTGGGCATGGAATTGCTCGAGATTCTCTCTCCCTCTCCTTTTCCCTCTGCCCTGCTTCCACTCATGCATGCTGTCTCTTAAATAAATAAATAAATAATTTAAAAATATATACATATAGTTACTCCTTTCTTTTAATTAGTGTTAGCCTGGTTTATCTTTTATATCTTTTTCCAACCACTTTTTAATCTATATGCATCTTTACATTTAAAGTGGATATCTGGGCAGCCCAGGTGGTTCAGCAGTTTAGCTCCACCGTCAGCCTGGGGTGTGATCCTGGAGACCCGGGTTCGAGTCCCATGTCAGGCTCCCTGCATGGAGCCTGCTTCTCCCTCTGCCTCTATCTCTCTCTCTCTCCCTCCCATGTCTCTCATGAATAGATAAGATAAGATAGAAAGATAGAAAGATAGAAAGAAAGAAAAAGAAAGAAAGAAAGAAAAAGAAAGAAAGAAAGAAAGAAAGAAAGAAAGAAAGAAAGAAAGAAAGAAAGAAAGAAAGAAAGAAAGATAGATAGATTGATTTCTGAGGCACCTGGGTGGTTCAGTTGAGCATGACTTGATTTCAGCTGAAGTCATGATCTCAGGGTTGTGAAAGTGAGGCCCTCATGGGCTTGAGTCTGCTTGAGATTCTCTCTCCCTCCCCCTTTACTCCTTCCCCTGCTCACACTTACTCTGTCTCTAAAATAAAATAAACATCTTTTAAAAAATAAATAAAGAGGATTTCTAGTAGACAACAGAATTGGATTTTGTTTTTTGATCCACACTAATAACCACTATCTTTTCATTTGTGTCTTTAGACCACGGTTATTCAAAGTGAATACCCATATAACTGAATTAACATCTACCATATGCATTTACTGTTTTCTATTTGTTTCCCTTGTTCTTTGTTTCTATTTTTGTCTTTTCCTGTTTTTCTGCCCTTTGTATTTTTTTTTTTTAACTGATTCATTTATTTGGGAGAGAGTGAGTGTGCACAAGAGGAAAGCGCAGAGGGAGAATCAAGCAGACTCCATGCTGAGCAGGGAACTCAGGTCAGTGCTCGATCCCATGATGCCAAAATCACAACTTGAGCCAAAACCAAGGGTCCAAGGCCCAACCAACTGCACCACATAGGCACTCCTGCCCTTTGTGATTCTGAGAGAGCATTTTATACAATTGCATTTTCTGTCTTTTTTTGGTATATCCCTTATACATCTTCTTTTCCTTTTCCTTTTTTTTTTTTTTTAAGATTTTATTTATTTATTCATGAGAGACACACAGAGAGGCAGAGACACAGAGAGAGAGAGAGAGGCATAGGCAGAGGGAGAAGCAGGCCCCATGCAGGGAGCCTGATGTGAGACTCAATCCTGGGACTCCAGGATCACACCCTGAGGTGAAAGGCAGACGCTTAACCCCTGAGCCACCCAAGTGTCCCCTCTTTTACTTTTCCTCATGGTTGGCCTAGGGTTTGCAATATACATGTATAGCTAATCAAATTCCACTTTTAAATAACACTATACCATTTCCGGGATAGTGTAAGCACCCTATAATAATAAAATAATTGTAACTGTCCCCATCCCTTGTATCATTGCTGTCATTCATTTCACTTATGACTAAGCATATATATAAACATAAGCATTTATAATCATATACACAGTTCCTATTATTTTGAAGAAACATCTGTTAGAACAATTAAGAATAAAAATAAAAGGTATTTTGCCTTCACCTATACCTTTTCCCATGCTCTTCCTTACATTATGTAGATTCCAGTTTCTGATATGTATTATTTTTCTTCTCTCTAAAAAAGTTAACATTTCTTGCAAGGCAGGTCTACTAACAATAAATACTCTTCATTTTTGTTTGAGAAAGTATTTCTCCTTCACTTTTGAAGGATAGTTTTGCAAGATACAAAATTGTAGGTTGAGTTTGTTTTGTTTTTTTCTCTAAGCACTTTAAATGCTTTACTCCATTTTCTTCTTGCTTACATGGTTGCTGAGAAATTGGCTGTAATTCTCATCATTACTTCTCCATTGATAAGGTTTGTTTTTCCTCTGGCTTCTTTCAGAATTTTTTCTTTATCTTTGATTTTCTGTAGTTTGAAACTGATATGCATGAGTGTAGTTTTTCACAGTTATACTGCTTGGTATTCTGTGATTCACTAACTGATGTTATTTTGGGGCAATTCTCAGTCATTACTGTTTCAAATATTTCTTCTGTTCCTTTCCTTTTCTCATTATGGAATTCTCATTACGCATATGTTAAACCTTTTGTAGCTGTCCCACAGTTCCTGAATATTTTGTTGTTGTTTTTTTCATCTTTTTTCTCTTTCCTTTCAGAGAGATTCAGAGATTCTTTCCTCAGCCAGTAGTAGTCCAATCTACTAAGCCCATCAAATGGTTACAGTGTTTCTCTGTTACACTGCTACAATGTCTTTGATCTCTAGCATTTCTTTTTGGTTCTTTCTTAGAATTTCTATCTCTCATCTAACATTGTCCATCTATTCTTACATGCGGTCTACCTTATCCATTACAGTCCTTAGCATTTTCATCAGTTATTTTAAATTCTTTCTTGTTCTGATAATTTCAATACCCCTACCATACCTAAGGCTAGATCTGATGCTTGTTCTAGCTCTTCAAACTGTCTTTTTTGTCTTTTAGTATATCTTGTAATTTTTCTTGATAGTTGGAAATGATGTACTAGGTTTAAAAAGCTGTTGTAAATAGGTTTTCATTACTGTGGTGTTAAGATGGGAAGGGGGGGGCAGCCCAGGTGGCTCAGCGGTTTGGTGCCTGCCTTCAGCCCAGGGCATAATCCTGGAGTCCGGGATTGAGTCCCACATCGGGCTCCCTGCATGGAGCCTGCTTCTCCCTCTGCCTGTGTCTCTGCCTCTCTCTCTCTCTCTCTCTCTCTCTCTGTGTATCTCTCATGAATAAGTAAATAAAATCTTAAAAAAATAAAAAATAAAATAAAATCAAAAAAGATGGGAAGGGGGGAAATACACAAGATTAAAACCAAGGTTATGTTAGAATTTGAATGTTAGAATTTCATTCTTTTCCCAATTATTTCCAATTTGGTTATATAAAACTTGTATAATTAAAGAATATATATATCAAAAATAGTGAGAGATGATCAGGAAGAGATAAAGGATAAGAGAAAGAAAAGCATACTATTTATAAGGTATACTAAAGATAAAAAAAGAATTTTTCTGATTTCATTTTGTTTTCAAAATGTTTCTTATTTATAGATTTTTTCACTGAGTGATGTACATTTATAGCAAAAAAAATTTTTCTTAATTATCCATAAAATACCACTCAAATAATCAGTGCCAGCCTGTTTCAAAAAAAAATATGGAGCAGGAACTAGGGGAGCACGATGGAACATGAATGAGAGAGATCACCTCACGCAGAAGTAAAACTGTGAACTAGCCACATGCCCTTAAGAGTTCTAAATAGATTTTTTTTTCCTAATTATGGTAAAATATATTTAACATAAAATTTACCACTGTAACCATTTTAGGTATACAATTCACTGGAATTAATTATTTTCACAATGTCGTACAACCATTACCACTGTCTATTTCCAAAACTTTTTCATCACCCCAAAGAGGAACTCTGTATCCATTCTTCCTTCCCTCCAGCCTCAGGTAATCTCTCATCTATTTTCTGACTGTATAAATTTATCTATTCTAGATTCATAGGTAGAATCATATTTGTCCTTTTGCATCTGGCTTATGTCATTCAACAATGTTTTCAAGATTTATCCACACCACAGGATGTATCAGAGTTTCATTCCATTTTGTGACTGAATAATATTTCATTATATATATGCTTCTCTCATTCTACAAGGTGTTAGAAACTCTGGACTATGAAAAACTTGATATATTTAAGGTTGAAAGATAGGTATAGATAAGTAGGTAGATAGATAAATAGATCTCCACTCATCTGTTGTTTATCCATTCATCTGTTGATGGACATTTGGCTTGTTTCCTCCTTTGGCTATTGTGAATAATGCTGCTATAAACATTGGCATACAAGTGCCAAACATACTTTTAATAGTCTGCTCTGGCTGGAACACCAACAGAGGGACTATAAAGGCAAATAGCAACAGAAACTGCCAACAGGAATTACCACAACAAAATTAAATGGACTATCAGGCTACATTCTATTAGATATAAAATATATATATACATATATAGAATATACAAAGTATAATATATATAATTATATATTCTATAATATTCTATTAGATGTAAAACATATATACATATATAGAATATACAGAGTATAATATATATAAAATTATATATTCTATAATATATAAATGTTAACTTTATGGTTTCATGCTAAAACCCCTATTTATATTTCTTATTTTTTACAAATTTTCTTGAAAATATGTATTATTTGCATAAATGAAGGAAAATCCTTTTCGTAAAATCCTTTGTCATGACAGGATATATATGTTCTAACCTGAAAAATAATATATAATAAGGAAATAAATGGGAGAAAGCAACAAAATGCTGAAGATACTAAGAGATCAATACTGAGGTCAGGATTGCAGATTAGGTATACCACTGAGAAGGGAGAAGAGTTGGAACCTGACAGCATCTTTTTTTTCGTTCTGACCAAAAAGAAGGTGCTACTTTGCCCTTCAGCATGCCTAACACATACCTGCTATACACTAGACACTCAACAACAAAAGCCGGCCTTAAGAATAAATAGATGAAAAAAAAAAAAAAAAAAAAAAGAATACATAGATGGACAAATCTATAGATATTCAAGGTCTTCCACCTACATCTTACTTTTTAAATCATTTATACAGTTAGTCTGAAATTGATTATTACAAGCATATCAAGTTTTACCATAAGCTTCACAGGAATCCATAAATTCACAGGGAATCTGGGAGGTAGGTGAATGACAGGATGTTGTATTTCTGGGATTATTACTTAAGCTACAACTCTGCTTATACAGGATTACAAGTCCAGAGCTCACCAACTTCTAGCAACATGTTTTTTTAGTAGGTTTTTGCATGTTTTTAATGGCAAATGGATGCAGAAAGGTCTTTTATGCTTCCAAAATAAACAATGTACCAAACTTAGAAGTACATTCTAAAACGTTTGCTCAAATTTCAAAATGGTCTATATCAATGTAAACATAAAAAATTAACTTATACCTGTATACATTATTTCTCTTCATTCTTCAAAGTTCTGGAAATTCTGAGCCAATGAAAAACTTGATATTCAACTGAATAAATGTGTGAAAAGAAAAAAAATTATTTATACTTAACCTTGTTTCGGTAGGACTTAAGGCTGGTACAAATGTAATATACATCTTCAATCTTTTTACCAGGATATAAGAAAGTACTGTTCCAGAAGCACCAGTATGGCTTAGTCGGTTAAGTGTCTGGCTCTTGATTTCAGCTCAGGTCATGATCTCAGGGTCCTGGGATCAAGCCCCGCATTGGGCTCAATGCTCAGTGCAGAGTTTGCTTGGGATTCCCTCTCCCCATCCCTCTACCCTTTCCTCTGCTTGCTCGCTCGCTCTTTCTCTCTCTCTCTCTCTCCATAATAAATAAAATATTTAAAAAAATAAACAGTAAAAATCAGATCATGTCATTTAAAAAAAAAAGTACTGTTCCAATTCTGTAAACATGGGCATAAATATAAATAGCAATGTCTTGTACGTTTTAAGTTATTATCAATAAATATAGGATACAGATTTATTTTTTTAATGTTTTTTGTTTGTTTAAAGATTTTTTATTTATTCATAGAGACACACAGAGAGAGAGAGGCAGAGACACAGGCAGAGGGAGAAGCAGGCACCATGCAGAGAGCCTGACGTGGGACTCGATCCAGGGTCTCCAGGATCACGCCCTAGACTGCAGGCAGCGCTAAACCGCTGCGCCACCTGGGCTGCCCAGATTTTTTTTTTTTTTAAAGATTTTATTTATTTATTCATGAGAGACACAGAGAGAGAGAATTGAGAGGCAGAGACACAGGCAGTGAGAGAAGCAGGCTCCATGCAGGGAGCCTGATGTGGGACTCGATCCCAGGTCTCCAGGATCACACCCTGGGCTGAAGGCAGGCGCTAAACTGCTGAGCCACCCAGGGATCCCAGGATACAGATTTCAAAACATAGCCTGTAAATATCCACGAAGAATTTCAAACTATGTCTTTCATTTATGTAAGTTAACAGCTGTTAAACAGAGATGGAGGAAGGGAAGATACAGAGCACTGCCTTCAACAGGAATCAAAAAACAGAACAGATATTACAGTGAAAGGGAAAAAAACAGGAAATAAGAGCAACACTGCTGACTAGTTTCCTTTAAGTGTCATGACAAATTTCTAAGTTAATTTATTTTCTGTAGGCATACAGTGCATTTCCATCTCTATGATCCCTCCTACGTCTAGAGCTGAATTTCAAAAAAGTGAAATTTGTATACAAATTTGTACTTACTACTGCAACCACCACCACCATCTATAATATACTTTATTATGTACCAGACACTGTGACATGATTTACATCCACTATCTTTTTTTTTTTTAATATTTTATTTATTTATTCATGAGAGACAAAGAGAGAGAGGCAGAGACACAGGCAGAGGGAGAAGCAGACTCCATGCAGGGAACCTGACGTGGGACTTGATCTCCAGTCTCCAGGATCACATCCTGGGCCAAAGGCAGCGCTAAACCGCTGAGCCACCCAGGCTGCCCAACATCCACTATCTTATTCAATCCTCACCATAACCCTAATATAGGTTTTACTGATGTTTGTGTAGATTAAACAACTTGTCTAAGATCCATTAGCTAATAAATGATGAAGCCAGAATACTGACCATTTGGCCCCACCCAAAACAAAAACATCCTGACAAGTATAAATCACTGATAGGAAGGTGAGCTAAAACTAACTGTAGAACATCAAAGTAAAAAAATAGCACTTTTGAACATGTCATAACCCTGGGGATTTTGACAGAACAGGGCCTGCCCAAAACCAATCTGATTACCAACTTAAGAAGTTAACTAAAATATTGAGATGGAAATTCTATTTAAAAATGAAATTGTCGGGATCCCTGGGTGGTGCAGCGGTTTGGCGCCTGCCTTTGGCCCAGGGCGCGATCCTGGAGACCCGGGATCGAGTCCCACGACGGGCTCCCGGTGCATGGAGCCTGCTTCTCCCTCTGCCTGTGTCTCTGCCCCTCTCTCTCTCTCTTTCTGTGTGACTATCATAAATAAATTAAAATTTAAAAAAAATAAAAATAAAAAAAATAAAAATGAAATTGTCAACGTATCACATGAAGATCTGTATGTCCTTTGTAAATAGTCTATTATAGACTGCAATAGTTTTTAAGCCATGTAATAATACTAATACAAAAAGTCTTAAGAATATAAACAAAAACCTCTTTTATAATTTTTTATATTAACAGAGCAGATCTGTACAACATATCTAGAGAAACATTGGTCATTTTCCTGACTTTAACATTATGCACAAAAGGAAACCTTCCCACTTTACAAACTACAACAATAGTTTCTAAAGAAAAAGGAAGAAAAGAAAATGAACAGAGAATAGAAACCAATGGCCACGACAATTCCATGCCTATGTTGGAGGAAAACAGAATTTTACCATGGCTACCAACTCCAACTAACCTGTTTATGGGACTTGAGTTTTTTCAAAAGATCTTCTAAATATAAAATATCAGTTTGTTGCTAATATTTTATATTTAATGTTCCAATAATAAGTTTACAGTTTAATAGTTGCAAATCTGTATTTATAGTTAAAGAACTTTTCTAAAGGGTGCCATGTGCAATGCTCTCCAGCTAACTAAATTCCTTTAATTCTTTTTTTTTTTTTAAGATTTTATTTATTTATTCATGAAAGACACACACAGAGAGGGAAGCAGAGACACAGACAGAGAGAGAAGCAGGCTCCATGCAGGGAGCCCAATGTGGGACTCGATCCCAGGTCTCCAGGATCACGCCCTGGGCCAAAGGCAGGCGCTCAACCACTGAGCCACCCAGGCGTCCCTAAATTCCCTTAATTCTACTGGACTTTGCTCAGAAATACTGTAAGCTACATATAAAGTTACCCCCTCCCCCCACACACACACACTCTTCCAACCCATTCAAAACATCTGAGTATTGCTGATATTTATAGGCTACATGATTGAAACATTTCAAGTGAATGAAGTACTACTCAGTTTTAATATTTTAAATGTTTAAAGTATCTGAAACCGTACTAGAAATAGCATGCAATTATCCTGAAGAATTAGCATTCGCTTAGCATTTAAAATCTAAGAGTTAGGGCAGCCCAGGTGGCTCAGCGGTTTAGCGCTGCCTTCAGCCCAGGGACTGATCCTAGAGACACAGGATCCAGTCCCACATCAGGTTCCCTGCATGGGGCCTGCTTCTCCCTCTGCCTGTGTCTCTGCCTCTCTCTCTCTCGGTCTCTCATGAATAAATAAATAAATAAAATATTTTAAAAAAACAAAAACAAAAAACAAAAAAAAAAAAAAAAACCTAAGAGTTAAAAAAAATAAAAATAAATAAAAATAAAAAACCTAAGAGTTATACAAGTTCAATCATATTCAAAAATTTAATGAAATATTTTAACTGGCCATTTCAAGTACTACCCAGTATTAAGATATTTTTCATGTTTATGAATTCATATATTAATTACTAGGTAACACATATTTCTTAAGAAGAAATAGTGCTCCTTTAAGCCATCTTGATTAAATGACCAAAATTACAATGAGCTATGGATCTGAATTAAGTTTTGTTCATGCTAAAAAAAGTCTTACTTAATGCTATACACTTCAGTAAAGAATCCATAAAAGGTATTACACAAACCTAGAATCTCTCCTGCTACTATGCCAACTAAAACCATCCAAAGAATAAGATATTTTTAAGCACACACAATAATTAGGTATATTATTATTTATCACCTTAACATATGAGAAAATGATCTTACAGTTAGTTTTGGTAAAGCTATTTTGGTAATTCAAAACTGAATACAAACTTGAAACTAATCTTGCTGTCAGATTGATCTTCCTTATATACTACCTTCCATATAAATTTCATTTGTCCTTTCTGCATTTTTTAGTCTTCCTTTAATAACATCATAATCATAAAATAACAGCTGCTATTTATATTGGACATCAAAACACATAACAGCTACTACTCCAGGAACTTTACATCTATTACTTGCACTCCTCATGTCCATCTTTGCACAGTAAACATGAAAACATACTTTCTGGTTTAAAAAAAAAAAAAAAACAGACCCAGAGGGATGCCTGGGTGGCTCAGCAGTTGAGCATCTGTCTTCAGCTCAGGGCGTGATCCTTGAATCTGGGATCGAGTCCCAAATCCTGCTCCCTGTGAGGAGCCTGCTTCTCCCTCTGCCGGTGTCTCTGCCTCTCTCTCTCTCTCTCTCTCTCTCTCTCTCTGTCTCTCTGTGTGTGTATGTGTATGTGTGTCTCATGAATAAATAAAATCTTAAAAAAAAAAAAAAAGTACCAGGTTCTATTTACAACACACATGTGGCCTCCTCAAGTCACTTAAGCTACTCAAAAGTTATTTAAGCTCTTTTTGTTAGGAACTTGAAAATAGTTGGAAGTGAATGTTATTTCCCATGCTTTCCTCTTGTAACATTCTAGAATCAAGAGAAAACTGATTCAAACTTATATAAGCAGATCTTTATTTTTAAGATATTATTTATTCACGAGACACACAGAGAGAGGCAGAGACACAGGCAGAGGGAGAAGCCAGCTCCGCATGGGGAGCCCGAGGCAGCACTCCATCCCCAGACTCCAGGATCACACCCTGAGCCAAAGGCAGCCGCTCAATGGCTAAGCCACGAAGGTGTCCCTAAGCAGATCTTTTATTTTATTTTTTTAAGATTTTATTTATTTATTCATGAGAGACACAGAGAGAGAGAGGCAGAGACACAGGCAGAGGGAGAAGCAGGCTCCATGCAGGGAGCCCGACGTGGAACTCGATCCCGGGTCTCCAGGATCGCGCCCTGGGCCGAAGGCAGGTGTTAAACGGCTGAGCCACCCAGGGATCCCTAAGCAGATCTTTTAATGCAAAAATTAGTTTCAGTAACAGTAAAAAAAAAATCCCAAAATGTTGCACCTAGAAAACTATGGTCTAATCTCTGAAACTCATATGCTAGACTACTGAAACAATCAGAAGTTTTGAGGACAGACCAAAACAGTGAGAGTGCATTAAAAAGACTAAATTTACATAAACAATAACCTCAGACTTTCAGAAGATGCCAAAGCAGCAAGCAGGATTGCAAGAGATTTTTTTTTTTAAATCTGATAATACTGAATAAAACTACAACATAAATTTAACTACTATGCATAGCCAGCCACACTCCTCTAGGTCTTAGCTGCTACAAGCAAGTGGGTCTTCTGCTTAACCAAGTCAGAAGACCTCGGCCTCATGCTCTTTGAATTATCCTGGAACTCAGTTTCTCTCTCTTCCTCCCAGTTTCTGCCCTCAACTTTCAAACCTGCTGCTCTGCCATATTGAAAAATCTCACTGGATCTTATTTATCCCTCTAAGTATCCCAGTCTCACAGCATCCTGCCACCCCTCATAGCTAAGCAACTGGAACAATATTTAGCTGTTCATTCTTCCCTTCGTCACCTCCCACTTTTTCACTGCAATCTGGCTTCTATGCTACCCTTTTACTGAAACCACTTGCTAAGGTCACTCACCAAGAGCCTCTATCTCTCTACAACATGTAACCCAGTATAATACTCTATCCTTTATTTTGTGCCATTTCTCTGTTTAGAAAATGTTAGTTAAGAATTGAAATATCTTGATGAAGTCCCAATAGTTCATTTTTGCTTTTGTTTCTCTTGCCTTCATGGATGTATCTTGCAAGAAATTACTGTGGCCAAGTTCCAAAAGGGTGTTACCTGTGTTCTCCTCTAGGATTTTGATGGAATCTTGTCTCACATTTAGATCTTTCATCCATTTTGAGTTTATCTTTATGTATGGTGCAAGAGAGTGGTCTAGTTTCATTCTTCTGCATGTGGATGTCCAATTTTCCCAGCACCATTTATTGAAGAGACTGTCTTTTTTTCCAGTGGACAGTCTTTCCTCCTTTGTCAAATATTAGTTGACCATAAAGTTGAGGGTCCACTTCTGGATTCTCTATTCTGTTGAGACTTCATCAAGATAAGAAGCTTTTGCACAGCAAAAGAAACAGTCAACAAAACTAAAAGACAACCTACAGAATGGGAGAAGATATTTGCAAATGACATATCAGATAAAGGGCTAGTATCCAAGATCTAGAAAGAACTTATTAAACTCAACAGCAAAGAAACAAACAATCCAATCATGAAATGGGCAAAAGACATGAAGAGAAATCTCACAGAGGAAGACATAGACATGGCCAACACGCACATGAGAAAATGTTCTGCATCACTTGCCATCAGGGAAATGCAAATCAAAACCACAATGAGATCCCACCTCACACCAGTGAGAATGGGGAAAATTAACAACACAGGAAACAACCAATGTTGGAGAGGATGTGGAGAAAGGGGAACCCTCTTGCACTGTTGGTGGGAATGTGAACTGGTGCAGCCACTCTGGAAAACTGTGTGGAGGTTCCTCAAAGAGTTAAAAATAGATCTGCCCTATGACCCAGCAATTGCACTGCTGGGGATTTACCCCAAAGATACAGATGCAGTGAAACACCAGACACCTGCACCCCGATGTTTATAGCAGCAATGTCCACAATAGCCAAACTGTGGAAGGAGCCTCGGTGTCCATCGAAAGATAAATGGATAAAGAAGATGTGGTCTATTACTCAGCCATTAGAAACGACAAATACCCACCATTTGCTTTGACATGGATGGAACTGGAGGGTATTATGCTGAGTGAAATAAGTCAATCGGAGAAGGACAAACATTATAGGTCTCATTTATTTGGGGAATATAAAAAATAGTGAAAGGGAATAAAGGGGAAAGGATAAAAAATGAGTGGGAAATTTCAGAAAGGGAGACAGAACATGAGAGACTCCTAACTCTGGTAAATGAACTAGGGGTGGTAGAAAAGGAGGTGGGCGGGGGGTGGGGATGACTGGGTGACAGGCACTGAGGGGGACACCTGATGGGATAAGCACTGGGTGTTATTCTATATGTTGGCAAATTGAACACCAATAAAAAATAAACTTATAAAAAAAAAGAATTGAAATATCACAGAAAAAAATTATTTTTAAAAGATTTTATTTATTTATTCCTGAGAGACACACAGAGAGAGAGAGCGAGAGCGAGAGAGAGAGAGAGAGGCAGAGACATAGGCAGAGGGAGAAGCAGGCTCCATGCTGACGTGGGAATCGATCCCGGGTCTCCAGGATCACACCCTAGGCCCAAGGCAGCGCTAAACCGCTGAGCCACCGGGGCTGCCCAATCACAGAAAAAAATTAAAAGTTTAAATACTCTGTAATCCTACTCTCAAAGATCACCCATTAGCAGCACAGTCTATCTCCATCAAGATTTATTCTTAAAAAAAATTATTTTCTATACATATACTGAGTATATATGTATTTTTAACTTAAAAATTAGATCATACTATACATATATTTGAGAATTTTTAAAATGCATCTCAATCTTCTGTCCTTGTTAGTATTATGTAGTAGCCTAATTAATAGTCTCCTAGAGAGCTCCTCATCATAATACCCAGAACATATGAATGTTATCTTAAATGGCAAAAGAGGCTTGGTGGATTAAGTCAAGGATTTTGTGATGAGTAGGTTATCCGGATTATCTGGATTGGGCCCATCTGAAGATACTAAACTCTTGGCTTAGAAGAGAAGAAGAGGCCACAGAAGACAATGCAAGTAATACAAAGAATGCAATTCAAACAGCTGGAAAAGGCAAAAGAACAGATTCTGCCCTTGAAAACAGCCCTGCCAATATCTTGACTTTAGCCTAGTGAAACATTTCAGACTTCTGGCCTCCATAACTATAAGAGACTAAGTCTTTGTTTTAACCTAAGTCTGCTAATTTATTACAGCAGCAATAGGAAATGTAGCAATAAATATACAGCATATTACATTAGCTGTATAACATTCTATCATAAGAATGTACCGTATTTTATTTAGCAACCCTTTTTTTTTTAAGATTTTATTTATTTGACACAGAGAGAGTGAGTGCACAAGTAGGGGGAGCAAAAGAGGCAGAAGCAGGCTCCCCACTGAGCAAAGAGCCTGATGTGGGGTTCGATCCCAGGACCCTAGGATCATGACCTGAGCTGAAGGCAAATGCTTAATCGACTGAATCACTCAGATGCCAAATTTAGCAATCCTTTATTGACAGCTACTTGAGTTGTTTTCAATTTTTTTATTATTATATACTAGGTGCCATGAATACCTCTAAACATACCTTTCCATATTTCTGTGGTTCTCTAGGAGTTATTCCATAAAATAAGAGATCAAGAAATGTGAAATTTCAGTGTGCCTGCCTGGCTCATTTGGTAGAATGTGCAGCTCTTGATCTCGAGGTAGTGAGTTCAAGCCCCACACTGGGTATAAAGATTACTTTAAAAATAAAAAGAAGGAAAAAAGAAATGTGGTGCACCTGGGTGGCTCAGTCGGTTGAGCATCTGACTCTTGATTTCAGCTCAGGCCATGATCTCAGATCATGAGAACAAGCCCTTTATTGGACTCATGCTGGGTGTGGAGCCTGCTTAGGATTCCTTCTCTCCCTCACTCTCCCCTCTGCCCTTCACCACCCACCTTGCCCTCCCTGCCCATATGCATTCACATGCACTTACTCTCAAAAAAAAAAAAAAAAAGTGATATTTAAACTTTTTGCAGATATACATAGAAAAAATTAACCTCCAAAATGGCTGTACTTATTTTTTTACTCACAGGCACTACATTCAAGCTCTTCTCTCCTCCTTCAAAGTTCTCAACTTCTGTTAAATCAGTTTCCTGGTTTTCCTTCTTTAGTGGCTACTCTTTCTGTTCTTTAGCAGACTCCTCTTCATCAGGTCATTTCTGAAACGTCAATGGCCCCCAAAGATCCCATTCTAACCTGGGCTTTTCCTCACTACATGCACTTCCAGAGCTATCTCATCTACTTCCTTTTACCCCCAATTACTACTTATAAACAAAACAGAATTATTACCTTCTTTTCCCTCCAAAATCTACTCTTCAACGGTTCCATTAATGCTGCCACACCAATATTTACCAGCCTAGAACAGATACATGGAGGTCATTCTGACTTCTCCCTTATCCTCACTCCACATACCATAGCTCTAGAATCCCCTAAGATTCTCTCTCCCTATCAATTACTTGAAACAGGAATACATCAATTTTCAACTATATTACTTTACTGTGTGTTTTCCCTATCTTAAGTCCTGTGCCCCACTGTACCAGAACAATCTTTCGGAAACTCACTTCCGATTTGTCACTTAACTAGACCTTTCACAGACTGCCCGTTAGACTGTAGAATAATAGAACCAATCAGGAAAAATATATGGTATGGCAACGTCTTCTAAAGTTAAACACATATCTGCCCCATGACCCAGTAATTTCACTCCTAGTTATTTATCCAAGAGAAATAAGAAAAAGTATGTCTATAAAGAGACCAATAATCAAGTGTTCATGACAGCTTTATTCACAAAAGCCAAATGGCAGAATGGATAAACTATATCATAGTTATACAATGGATAACACACCAACTAAAAAGAACAAACTATTGATATGTGCAAAAACAGTTAAATCGGTTAAATCAAAACAAAACATGGTTGAATTTCAGAAACATGTTGAACAAAAGAAGCCAGACAAAAAAGAATACACACTTATTCTATTTTTATGTAAAGTTCAAGAACAAGAAAAACTACTCTGTGGTTAAAAAAAAAAAAAAAAAAAAGAGCAGGAACTGACTAAAAGAACCATGAAGGAGAGGGTGAGAGATTCACAAAGGCATATGCATTGATCAAAACTCACTGCATTGTATAGTTAAGTTCTATGCTATATATAAATTTACTCCAAAAACTTTTAAAGCAAATATTAAGATTTAAAATTTATTTCACTCAGTATTTTCCCTTACTAGTTATAAAAAGCCTCAAGATTGAGGGGCACCTGAGTGGCTCAGTGGTTAGGTGTCTGTCTTTGGCTCAGGTCATGATCCTGGGGTCCTGCAATTGAGTGTCACATCAGGCTCCTCACAGGGAGCCTGCTTCTCCCTCTGCCTATGTCTCTGCCTCGCCTCTCTCTGTGTCTCTCATGAATAAATAAAATATTAAAAAAAAAAAAAAAGCCTCAAGATTTAAGCAAACTATTCACTTACTTTTCTTTTTTACAAAACCATCATCTCACTTAGAAACAATGTATCAACTGTGCCTTCCCCTAGTTTGTAAATTTTGTGAAAGGATTTTATCTAGTGATCCCTGGGTGGCGCAGCAGTTTGGCACCTGCCTTTGGCCCAGGGCGCGATCCTGGAGACCCGGGATCGAATCCCACGTCAGGCTCCCAGTACATAGAGCCTGCTTCTCCCTCTGCCTATGTCTCTGCCTCTCTCTGTGTGTGACTATCATAAATAAATAAAAATTTTTAAAAAGAAAGGATTTTATCTATGTAGAATAGATCATCATTATCTTCCCAATACTTATCATTATGTTAGACATTGGAGATGCTCAATGTGTTATCTTGGTGGTTCTTAATGACTTATTGACAATTTTATAGCTTCTTTGTATTTCTAGATCACTTACTGATTCATTTTTCTGATCTTGTATGTTAACACGTAAATGTACCATCATATTTGACAACCTTTATAAACTTTGCTCATTGACGGTAGAAAAGAAGCTTCTCCACATTTTCAAAAAGGCAGTCAAGTCTTTAACTTTGTGCTCATCCCTTACATGTATTTCAGATAAATATTCAAAGGCATTAGACTTTCCATGGGCTTATTCCCTAAAACTCATTTTCAATTTACTTTAAGGGGAATTTCTGGGTGGCTCAGTGGTTTGGCACCTGCCTTTGGCCCAGGGCACGATCCTGGAGTCCCGGGATTGAGTCCCACATCGGACTCCCGGCATGGAGCCTGCTTCTCCCTCTGCCTGTGTCTCTGCCTCTCTCTCTAGGTCTATCATGAATAAATAAATAAATCTTAAAAATATATATATATTCAATTTACTTTAAGCTCTATCTTCTCACCATCGTGTCTTCTTAACTATCTTAATTTCTAGTATACCTGGTAGCATTAAACTTTTCTCTCATGCAGCTCATTTAAACATATTATATAATTGTTCATTAAAACTACACTTTTATCCAGTATCTATTAACATTGATCTAACAAACTTACTAAGCATAATTCATGAGAATGTTGGATTCATTTTTAACATAGCAAAAGATCTGTACTAGGCCAAAAAAGAAGACAGCTATTAATCTTTTGAACACCAACTGAAAGTAAGACAAAATTCCCATCTTCACTTCTGTATCAGTGCTTGCACTTTGCTATGAAAAACAAAAAAGAGGAATGATCAATAATAAAACCAGTTCTGTTCCTATCTCTCATCTTCACTTCTGTATCAGTGCTTGCACTTTGCTATGAAAAACAAAAAAGAGGAATGATCAATAATAAAACCAGTTCTGTTCCTATCTCTCATCAAGGTCTCTTCCAAGAACACAGGAATTAGCAGGTCCTCAAGGAGAGAGCCCTAATCATGAACCCACAAGATGATGAATAGCGAAACCAACAATGAAGACCAGATAATGGCCAGTTTGACCAGCTTTAGGGAACACGTTTCAGAGCACAACTGTCAGGGCTAGATTAGTACAAAGAACAATTAACAAGCACTAAATCCACATTATCTTTTTAATAAATTTTTTTTTAATTTTATTTATTTATGATAGTCACAGAAAGAGAGAGAGAGAGAGAGAGGCAGAGACATAGGCAGAGGGAGAAGCAGGCTCCATGCACCGGGAGCCTGACGTGGGATTCGATCCGGGGTTTCCAGGATCGCGCCCTGGGCCAAAGGCAGGCGCCAAACCGCTGCGCCACCCAGGGATCCCTAAATCCACATTATCTTTGGCCACTTAAAGGATAAACTGCAAATAGCACAGGCGGGGGAAAGCTCTCTTGAACTACAGATACAATTTTAAACAGACCTAGAAATGGCAACAAATAAACACACCAGGAAATTTGAAATAATGAGAATGGGATGATCCTTTCTGAGCAAACATATGGGGCCACAGCGAACAAGTTCTATCTACAAAACACTAATTAACCTACATGCTTCCAAGACAGAATTAGCATATGACCAAGATAGACAGTGATAACTGCCAGTGTTATCTTTTATTTATATTTGAATTTTATATGCAAACAGAAGGAAAATAATTGGTGGAGGAGCAAAAAAGGCCACTGAGAATTGTGGGCAGTGATAAGCAAACTTTTACATTTTATAAAACTTGTCAGAAATTAATTTTAAGAGCAAAATGGGGCTGGCAGCCTTTGGTGTCAAATAAGGACATTAAGTAATAAAGACAGTAAGAAATCAATAAAATACCACCACAAATTTCTTATGAAAAAAGATATTTTAGCACAGAAAAGGGCGGACACAATTTAAAGGTAAATACTTTAATTTGTATAAATTTAGCCTAAGAGAAAACAAATTATATTGAGAATAGTATTTTCATTTCATTGTAAACTTTATGGTAAAAAACTGTCTCAAAGACCTTTTGGAAACCTAGAGACTTAATAAGTATTTTAAAGAAAATAAAGAGTACAAAGAACAAAGCTATTAGCGAAACTTAACATAAAGCTTTTAACGGGTGGTTTTAATTTATCAGTTTATGTTAACTACAAACTAAAATCGCTACAACTTTATCTTTAGCAATAGTTTCCAATATTTTCTAGTATATAATCTTTCTTCAAAATATTCTTCCTTCATGACCATAGTTGAAGTATTATTGACTGAAAAGACAACCACCATTATTTTTAGTAACTTTTATATGTTACAAATATGCAAGATTACTTATTCTTTCAATATTAAATGTTTGATGTCTATATGGATTTTTCACACCCCTTGCAGAGATCCACTATCCTGTTTCTCCAATCATGAATCCCCTCTTCACCAGGAGATTCCCACTTTATACAAAGTATCAGTTCACTAGACTGGCTTACCTTTGAAATCATTTCCAATCCTAAGAATGTACAATTCTGGGACAAGAACTTCTTGAAAGAATTTGGGGACTTCTAGAAAAATGACAGTTTGATCCAATATTTAGGTACTCTCCCTCCTGACACTCTACTTAGATAACAGTAAAGAGATTTAAAAGATATAGCCCTACAAGTAGAAGACAAGAGTGAACAGCAGATGGCAACACATTTTTGTATAAAGGAAAGCAGATGATGGACTTCCAGGTTAAGTTTGCAGATTGAACACACACATCTAATTTTCCTCTCTCCCCAAAACTCTACTAAAACAAGGATAAAGAAAATGATGTTGTTGTGTTCTGTTTTTAGCTCATAAACCATAAGGACAGAAGAACAGAAGAGATGACAGCAATAAAATTTTGGAAGCTGGAAAGAAGATGGAGGATTGGTAACTGACTTTGTTAAAGACAGCCAAATTACAAACTAGCAGTGCTGGCAACTCAGAACAAACCTAATTTATACTATACACTCCTCAAAAGGCTCCAGGACTGCCAAAACAAAGAGGGGTATAGGAGACTAAAGAAAGGATCAGGTGAAAGCTATGAACATTTAGAAACCTAGACCCCATTCCTCCTCAAGCTGCTGGGTGGCCCATCCTCAGTGCAGCAGCTGATTGGAGATTTAATCTCTCAAAAGGGTAAACCACACATGGTGGAAGACACAGGTATCCCAACAAAAAAAAAAGCAAATTATGTGATCTTATATACTAAATGTTCTTTTTTTTTTAAAAAAAAAAGGTTTTATTTATTTATTTATGAGAGAGAGAGAGAGAGAGGCAGAGACACAGGCAGAGGGAGAAGCAGGCTCCATGCAGGGAGCCTGACATGGGACTCAATCCCAGGTCTCCAGGATCACGCCCTGGGCTGAAGGTGGCGCTATACCGCTGAGCCACCCAGGCCCGCCCCTATACTAAATGTTCTATGGTTCATTACCTACTCCCTTTTCTAGAGTTCTCAGATCACTGGCAACCAAACTGCTACCCTCCAAGAACAAAACTGAAAGATACTCTCTGGGAAATCTGGCCAGACCAAAGGAAAGATGCTAGAGTAACTCCAACAGTCCACCTGAACCAATGGTTTCAATCTTGGCCACAAAGGGGAATCACCTGGACAACTTTAAAAAATACTGATGTTAATCTATGGGGATAGAAATCAGAATATCAGTTGCCTCTGGGCAGGGAGTAAAGGAAGACAAAGAGATATAAAGGAATTCTTTCTAAGGTTCTCTGTATCCTGTGTTGATGATATGGGTGTATACATGACAAAATCAAACTACACTTAAAATTTGTGTATCTTTCTGTATGCAATCATACCTAAATGTTTAAAAAATATTGCTACTTGGGTCCTAATCTGAGTGATTCAGTTGTATTTAGTTTAGCTGTGTGTTTGTGTATTTTTAAAGTTCCCCATATGATCCCTGGGTGGCTCAGTGGTTTGGCGCCTGCCTTTGGTCCAGGGCGCCATCCTGGAGTCCCGGGATCGAGTCCCGCGTCGGGCTCCTGGTGTGGAGCCTGCTTCTCCGTCCTCCTGTGTCTCTGCCTCTCTCTCTCTCTCTCTCTCTCTCTCTCTCTATCATAAATAATAAATAAATAAATAAATATTTTAAAAAATAAAGTGCCCCATATGATTCTAATGTGCAACCAAAACTGAGAACCACTGTTCTATGGAGTTCATAGAGTAAAACTGGAAGTAAGCCCCATCTACAAGCTCAGGGCTTCCAATCGGCTTTTAGTTGTCCACTCTCACTCATGAACAAAAACCAAGGATTATCAAAACTCTGAGGAGGATCTCTAGTGCTGAGGCTATGCCAAACAGAAAAAAAGTAACTTGGAGGAAACAAACTATGCAAGGAAAAAGAAAGCTTAAAGAAACTATCTTTAACATTCTCAGATAGATAAAAGAAGATAAGGCATTCGTGAAACAAGAAAGACATAGAAAAATACACAACTAAGTAGAAAAGAAGCCAAACCTACAGGCCTGCATAAGGGAATACGGTCAAAAGCTGATATGCTTCACTCATAGAACCCCAGGCAGGGTCAGGACTTGGGAGTTTCCAGACAGTATGTGGTCAGTCAGTGGGGACGAGGTATGGGGCTGAAGAGCAGGTTAGCAATTTAAAGTCTGCATCAGGGATCCCTGGGTGGCGCAGCGGTTTGGTGCCTGCCTTTGGCCCAGGGCGCGATCCTGGAGACCTGGGATCGAATCCCACATCGGGCTCCCGGTGCATGGAGCCTGCTTCTCCCTCTGCCTGTGTCTCTGCCTCTCTCTCTCTCTGTGACTACCATAAATAAATAAAAATTGAAAAAAAAATTTAAAAATAAAATATATATATATCTTTTAAAAAAAAAAATAAAATAAAGTCTGCATTAAGGGCAGCCCCGGTGGCTCGGCGGTTTAGCGCCACCTTCAGTCCACAGCGTGACCCCGGGGACCCGAGATCGAGTCCCATGTCAGGCTCCCTGCATTGAGCCTGCTTCTCCTTCTGCCTGTGTCTCTGCCTCTCTTTCTCTGTGTCTCTCATGAATAAATAAATAAAATTTTTAAAAATTTTAGTCTGCATCAAATTTATAAAATATAGACCCTCTAGTTCCCTTCATTTATGTCAACTCATAAATTTATTCTCTAGAAACAGTGACTTGGAGAGACTCCAGACTCCCAAAGACTGGAGTGAGGCTAAGGTTGAAAGCCAAGGGATTAAGCAGAAGCTTGTATAGTAAATAGCAGCCCCTATCCACCCACAGCCCACTTCTTTGCTCAGCTCTCAGAACAGTGCGAGCCAGTCATATTACCTCCCCCACTTTCTCCCCTGTCCAGTTTGATTTAAATGTCTTTTTTGCATGCTGCCAAACCAATTTTGATAATAGCACTTTTAGTGGAGGATAAAGGTCTCTTCTTGAGTTTCTACTTAACCTTCCTAGACTCTAAACCCCTTAAGGGCAGGGGCAGCATCTTAATCAGCTTTGTATCTACAAAGGCCTAACACAGTGATTTTCAATATACTCAATACTATATACTCCTTAATTGGTACTAGACTAGACACTAGACACCACACACACACACACACACACATAGAAATTGGAAAACTAGAACATACAAAGTATAATTTGGATTCAGTCCTGAGTGAAGATTAAAGTCTTAAATAGCTGTACTTCTATATAGTAGCCACAAATGACATTTTAAAATATCATTTAAAGGGGATCCCTGGGTGGCTCAGTGGTTTGGCGCCTGCCTTTGGCCCAGGGCGCGATCCTGGAGTCCCGGGATCGAGTTCCGCGGAGGGCTCCTGGTGTGGAGCCTGCTTCTCTGTCCTCCTGTGTCTCTGCCTCTCTCTTTCTCTCTCTACATGTATCATGAATAAATAAATAAATAAATAAATAAATCTTTAAAATATATATATATCATTTAAAGTAACATCAAAAATTTCAAATAGCTAAGAATAAAAGATATGCAAGACTTCTACACAGAAAACTACAAAACATTACTGAAATTTTAAAAAGACTTAAATAAATACAAGTATATGCCACGCTCATATACTAGAAAACTCAATGTTAAGATACTCTCCAAACTGATATATATAGATTCAATTCCAATTTCCAAAATCTATTGAAATTGACAAGCAGAATCTGAAATTTATACGGAAATGCTAAGAGGAAAGAACTGACCAATATTTAAAAAAAACAAAGAGGCCTTATACTATCACATATCAAGGCTTATTATACAGTTACATTAATTAATAGTGATACTGGTGCAAGGATAACAAATAGACCAGTAAAACAAAATAGAGTACCCACAAACAGATCCACACTTAAACAATCACCTGATTTATGAGAAAGTGCCACACAGTGCAGAGGGACAAGTATGGTACTTTATTTTCAAAAATGGTGCTAGGTCAAAAAGATATTCACCTGGCTAAAAGTGAATCTTGATCCCCTACAATCCACCTGAAATTTACTCGAAATTGCACAAATTAAATGTGAAAAGTAAAACAAAATAAAACTTCTGTAAGGAAAAAAACTTCTGTAAGGTAACATAGGAAAATAACTTCATATTCTTAGGCTAGGCACGATTTCTTAAATAGGGCACAGAAAGCAGTACTCAAAGAAAAACAGTAAATACATTTCATTGAAATTAACAATGTCCATCAAAAAAAAAAGAAAAAACACTATTAAAAGATGGAAAGACAAAATGGAATAAGATAAACTATGTATAGGTTACAGATATGGATATGTGTGTGTGTGTACCTCCCAGAAAGGGCTCTTATCGAAAAAATCCTAAAAAATAAGACTCAGACATCTCACAAAAGAAGACATACAAATGACCAATAAAAGATAAAGCCACAACCATTAGGAAAACACAAAATAAAACCACACTAATATATTATTGCACCTCTACCAGAATAGCAAAAATGTTTTGAACTGACAAGCATCAGCAAGAATGTGGGGTAACTGGATTACCATTCCCTGCTAATTAGCACAACCACTTTGGGAAAATGTTCAACAGTACCTAATGCTAGAGTTTTATCATTCACATACCTCACAAACCAACAATTCCACTCCCAGGTCTAAACCCCAACCTAGGGATCCCTGGGTGGCGCAGCGGTTTGGCGCCTGCCTTTGGCCCAGGGCGCGATCCTGGAGACTCGGGATCGAATCCCACATCGGGCTCCCTGCATGGAGCCTGCTTCTCCCTCTGCCTATGTCTCTGCCTCTCTCTCTCTCTCTGTGTGTGACTATCATGAATAAATAAATAAATAAAATCTTAAAGAAAAAAAATTTTTTTAAAGAAAAAAAATGTTTTTAATAAAAAAAAAAAAAAAAATAAACCCCAACCTAGAAATACTGTTTCCTGAACTGCGATGGCACACTTAGTAAAAAAAAAAAAAAAAAAAAATCCTTTACCTGCACTCCGGATTGTGCACTTTTTCTGTTTATTATTCTTCAATAAGTTTTCTAAGTTTTCTTGACACAAAGTTCTCAGAGACCGTAAGGCTAGTAGCGTTTTAGAACAGAAAAGGAGCTTCAGGTGAACTCAACAAAGTTTACGAATGAAATTAAAAACCAATAAAAAAAAAAATAAAAAAAAAAACTGCTAACACATATCAGTCCAGAACAAAAGTAAAAACCACCAACAGATAGCTTTTCTTGATTTTCAAGGAGCACTGGGTTTCTCTCATTTCAGCGAAGAAAGGAGTTTATTATTCTACAGTGTAACCCAAAGAAAAGATATCTGTGCAAGAAAATGCTGCTTTTTCAAAGTCACCTCTAACGGCAAAGGATACAGGGAAAAGCAAAGGAACCACTCCAAAGTTTTTGTTAACTCTTCGTTGAAAGGATGACAACTGACTTAAGACGCCCCCCTCCCCTCAAAAAAAAAAAAAAAAAGGCACAAAGAAATCACGGCAATTCTAAAGCAAACACCAACACCACAATCCAATGTACCGGAAATTCTGCGGTCAATCTGAGGCTTGCCCCGCTAGTCATGAGGTGATCCGGGCACGGGTGCGATCGCTGCCCGAGCGCATCCCTGGGGCTCACGCAGCACACCTGGCGAGCCCGTCACCCACCCGCCTGGAGAAACGCCTTGCGCAGAATCCCGGGGCCCACGTAAAGACGCCAACTTTGCAAGTCAGGGGCGCCGGCGGTCTCAGTCCGCGAAGACGCCCGGCGAGCACGGACTCCTGGCCTCGAGGGCGGGGCCGAAAGGTCAGCGTCCCCCGGGAGCCGCGGGCGAGCGCCCCCGAAGCCGCCCGGTCCCTCCGCCTCGCGGCGAGTCCAGTGCAGGCGCCGCCGGCGAGCTTCCTAGCCGGCGCCCACGGCGGGAGGGTCCCGGGCCGCCGCGGCCTCAGCGAACTTAGGCCCCGGCGGCGCCGAGCGCGCCCGCCCCGCTCGTGCGGCAAGTTCGGCGGCGGCCCCCGCTCGCCGCGCCGCGGCCCCGCCGTCCGCCGCGCGCCCAGCGGAACCCGGGCTCGCGGCCCGCCCGGCCTGGCGCGGCGCCCCTCACCTTGGAAACGTTGGGTGGACTCCGCCGTAAACATTAACTTCCCATCCAGCCGGCAGCCTCGCCGCCGCGTCTCAGCGCCTCGGCCCCGCTCCGGCTCCCCGGGCCGCCTTCCTCGCCCCCCGGAGCGCCGCGCCCGCCCGGCAGCTCAGGGCCGCCTCCGAGCCTCGCGCAGCCTGCGGGCGCCGCCGCGGCGCTGCTCCCCGACCCCCGGCCCCCTGCCCTGCCCGCCCGCAGGCTCCTCCGGGGTCCGGCCCGCCGCGTCAGGAAAGCCCAGGGCGCAGGCGCGGCGGGGCCTTAAAGAGACCGGCCGCCTCTACCGCATAATGGGTTCGAGCAGGTTAGGGGCCGGGCGGCCGGAGGAGAAAAGGAGAAGCCGAAGGGATTGGGCCGTGGGGGAACCGGGGCGGGGAAATCCCGCTCCCTCCCCCGCCTCTCTTTGAAAGCGCTCAGCCCTCGGCCTTACAAGCTGCAGACTTCCCGGTCTCTTGAACCGCCCCCTTGCGCGTACGAGCTGCCCCGGACACCACCCCCCCCCAGCGGGCCCCGCACGACCCCGAGCTCGCAGCTGCGGGCCTCCCGCTACCGCCTCGCCCACGCGCCTCCCAGGCCGCCGGCCCCCGGCGCCTAGCGCAGGCTTCCGAAAGGCCCCCCGAGCTCCCCGAGAGTGACCTCGGTCACTCTCCAAAACAATGATCACTGTGCAAATACCATTTGTGATGGCAAATGCTTCTACCTTCAGTCTTCTGGCCACGCTGGGTTTATGCAGAGTCCGACAGGGGGCGGAACATGGGCACAAACACGTGAAGTCCAGCCGGGCAACCATCCAGTATCAACGAAGAAATAAATTCTTAGAAGTAGTTAGTTTGGGACCGAAACTATCTACCAATTCCAGTCCAACTCCAAGAAAGGCGGACAAGAAAAAATGATAAGAGCAATATAAATTACTTTCATTACACATTTGTAAGTTACAAAATGACAACTGCCAGCACAAAAGGACTCCAAAATTGTTTGCCTAAATATTAGATAGCCCCCGGTTATTTTCTGATATAAATTTACAATCTCCAGAAGGGATTCCACTGTGGTAAGCATTTTAGAGAAAAGAACTCTCCTTTAAAAAAAAAAAAAACAGGCTTAGGAAATACTAAAATATAGGAAGTAGAAACATGCCCTCCACCCAGCTAGCAACTTTGAAACCTTGAAATTTTAAGGGGCAAACTTTTTCATGACTTTTAGGTCATGCCATTATTTAAAGTCAATTTTGGTCAACAATTTTATGGAAACTGAATCCATTTTGTATAAGAAAGTTAAGAGATAGGGCAGGCCTGGTGGCTCAGCGGTTTAGCGTCTGCTTTCAGCTGCTTTCAGCGTGATCCTGGAGACCTGGAATCACGTCCCACGTAGGGATCCTTGCATGGAGCCTGCTTCTCCCTCTGCCTGTGTCTCTGCTCTCTCTCTCTCTCTCTCTCGCTCTCTCTCGAATAAATAAATAAAATCTTAAAAAAAGAAAAAGTTAAGAGATATTTTGAAAATCTACTTCTCCTTCCTGTATTATATCTATCAGCCAATCCTCTGAAATTTTCCTTGAATCTGTTCTATCTCCTTCATCACCACCCTAGTCTAAGCCACCTGGGTGAAGGGGGAGTGCCTAACCTACTCTTCTAAATGGCTTACCCACATTCGCCCTAGTTCCTCTCTCATCTCTTCTCCACACAAAAGACTACATGTGACCCTGTCACTTCCCAGGTAAACCACTTACATAGCTTCCCATTCTCTTAGACAAAATCCCTTACTAACCAAGCCCTGCATATTCAGGTGCCTTGTCAATCAATCTCTTCTCTCCACCTTATCTTACTGTTCAAACTACTTCTGTCTCTTCCAACCTGCTCTCTGTTCCATCCACACTGGCCTCCTCCAATCCCTCAAATCTTCCTCTTTCCACAGAGCTTGTGCAAATGCTTTGTTCAGTGCAAGTAGCATTTCCAACCTTCATCCTTCTGACTTCAGTCAGCTCTTGTCTGTACCTCTGAGAAGCACCTTCAGACCTCACCTTGGTCTCTTCTTATCACAGTGTGCTAAAATGGTAGTTGTATAATTTTGTTGAATTTTTATTCCCCACCACTGGACTATACATTCATAAGTCCAGGAGCTTGGTTTTCTTTGGATCATGTTTATATTTCCATATTTGTTCAATATGTTTTTGTTTAATTGATGAATGAAAATCATAGAATGTTAGAATTTGAACAAGATGTGGCTTAAAGATTACCTAAGTCATAGAAAGGTAAAATGTCACAGTTTGACATTTGGAATCAGAAACTAAAAAAAACTCGTTATTTTTAAAACCGATTTTATATTGTTTTAGCTGGGCTATCACAATATTCTTTGGGTAACCTATAAAATGGAGTTCTCAAAGCTCCTGGTATAAACCCCTATATTAATGGTAGCTACAGGACAGGCCCACATGGAACTAATAACATTGGTTGCTTCAAGAGAGGAAAACTGGGTGCCTGGGAGACAGGACTGCCCTTTTGTACCTTTTCAGTTTCCACCCATGTGAACATATTACCTTTTAAAAAATAAATAAATGACACAATAGAGTGCTTACTGTATGGTTTTATTTATTTGAAGTTCCAGAAAAGGCAAAACCAAATCAGTGGTGAAGAAAGTATAACTGGTTGCCTCTGGTAGGTAATTTACTTTGAAGGTACATGAGAGAAATTTCTGGGTAATAAAAATGGTTTAAATCTTGATAGAGGTATGAGTTACAAAAGTGTGTTCATTATGTCAAAAACCGTACAGTTAACATTTCAATTAATGTGAATTTTACCTTGAAGAACTATATAAAAATAAACAAGACTTACTATTTTAAAAATAAACTAACACACGGTTGAGTACTTTCTGTGTATGAGTATTGGCAAGGGCTGTACAAATGTTATTTTAATCTTTGTAGTATGGTCATGAAGCAGATATTATTATAACTACCTTGCATATGAGAAAAATGAGACAGTAAATACCAAGTAACTTGCCCCTATATAGACTGGAAAATGGTGAGGCAAGGCTTTGAACCCAGTCAGTCTAATGCCAAAAGTAGTTTATATATATTGTCCACTAGATCAAGAGCTTTTAATGACTGAAATCATACTGTCTTACTTCTCAGTAGCCCCAGTACTTGAACAGTAGCTGTTCAATGTTTTTTGAATGAATGAAAAAGAACAGCTTAGTGTGATTTTATTGATACAAATTACATTTTTTTTTGTTTTTTTGTTTATTTCAAATTATATATTTTTTAAGATTTTATTTCATTTACTTGAAAGAGGGAGGGAGAACACGAGTGGGGGAGGGGCAAGGGGAGAAGTAGGTTCCCCTCTGAGCAAGGAGGCCTGTGCAGGGCTCCATCCTAGGACCCTGAGATCGTGACCCGAGCTGAAGGCAGACACTTAACTGACTGAGCCTTACAGGTGTCCCCAAATTATATTTTTTTAATTGGCACTATATAAATATTAATATATATGAATATAAAATACATATACGTATTCCAAATAATCTAAATAATCAGCATCGCTGTGTTAAATGCCTGAGATATTTTATCTTAAATGGCTGGAGGAGAGAAGCTCCATTAGCTCTGACGCTCTAGCAATCTCCCTGCTTTACCCCTTTCCTGCATTCACTCAATTTATTTGATGAAAGAGCTTACACTTTAACTTTTCACTGAAATAGCTCAATCCAACCAGAGAAATAGCTAATTCTGATTTCTCACGAGTGCTTGAGCACTTGCGTAAGTGAAATTCTACCGTGCGAATTCCACACCAACACCACCTCTGCTCCAGCTCGCAACCTCTCTGCTGTTCGCACTCTGGGACTTCAAAATAGAGGAAGCATGGGTGCAGTGGGCAGTGGCACCCTCCTTGAAGACTGTTAAATTTGAGGTAAATTCAAAAGTTTTCTATGTTCTAATGTCATACACCTTGGCATTGATTTGTGTCACCACACAGGAGAGGGTCTGAGCTCTATTCCCTCTAAACCCGGCAAGGGTTAAATCTCAAAACACCAAGCATTCAACTGCCAAAGGTGTTTTATAAGTCAGCCTCGTGAGTCATTGCTCACAGAAAGGAAAAGCAAAGGAGGCATTCCCCTGAGAGGCAAAAAACCACCCAGTATATGGAAGAGGAACTCAGCAGTGTAGTGGAACCACACCCCACCCTCACCCTGGGCATCTGGCATTTGGGGCTTCCTTAGAGAACCAGGGCATCTCAGTTACATTCTAGGATTGCACTGTCCCATACAGCAGCCACTAGCCACATGTGCTTGTTTACATTGAAACTTAAATTAAAATTTGTTTCCCACTCACACTCACACATTTCAAGTGTTCAGTAATAGCCGTATGTGGCTATTGGCTACTATCTTGAACAGCACAGATATAGAACATTTCCATCTATCAGAAAGTTCTCCTGGCAGCACTCTTCTAGAAAAAGAAAAAAAACAACACTCCATTGAGACTTCAGCTTATGTTCAAAATATCTTGCTTTGAAAAATGAAAGCTCATGATGAAATAGGGAAAGCCTATTTCACTTGGCTCACTGATTTCCACAACTTGAATCCAAATTCACTTGAGCACCAAAGTTGTGGCCTTTCAATGTATCAAAGTTTTAAGAATGGCTTTAACCTCACTTATTTCTACCATAGTCCATTGTTTGCAAGATACATTATCTTAGAAAAGAACATTGTTAAGAGGCACACAGTTCTATTGTCATCTCTTGGCACTTTGTGCACAGGTAGAGACTAGATCTGCCACAACTGTGGTAAAGAACTAGCTCTCTGGCTCGAGAATTGGGACATTTGTATATGTGATATTAGACATTCACACTATCAATCCAACAACTTTTAAAATTGAGCCACCAAAATGGGACATCAATAGAGGGCTGGTTTCCATCCCAGCAAATCTGTTCTTCTCTTTACTTTCTGAGATAACTGTTTTAAAGCAAGATAAAATTTGATGCAACTAAAATAGTAATTTCACTTAAACTATCCAATTATCTGAGAATTAGTAACCTCTTCTAGACTGTGACCTAAAATTTCAAATGTAAAAAATAAATAATAAATAAAATAAAATAAAATTTCAAGTGCTTGCCAAAAGTGTGCTTTAACCTCTTTGAGATCCAATCTTCTCATCCATAAACTATGAAATAATAATCATATGGACATAAGCACTGAAGTGACAATTAAATGAAATAATATATGCAAGGCACACAAGCAATTCAACAAATGGTAGCAATTGTAATTGCTATTAAACAAAGCAATAAAGCACCAAGGTGCGAAAATAGAAAGATTAAAGATTTTTTAAGACTCTGAACTAGAAAAATCCTGACTCTACCCCCTGATAATTGGCCTTTAACTCCTGTAGCTTTCAGTTACTTCATCAAGCAAATAAGTATAATAGTTGCCAAAGATTGAGATACTGAGATGTGTTATTTCATGTGAAAATGGTCTAACAGTAAACTACAAACTTTAGCCAATGTTAATTAACACTCGCCCTCACCTCCACAAAAAAGGATGAGGAAACTACATTAGGAAGGTACTGCTTTATGATAAAATTAATTTAGCTTTTATTATAAACTGCACTCCCAAACAACAGGGAAGCCACCACTGCTGAAGTCATCACTGAAAGACCACACAACCTTCAACACTGCCACCAAATGGAATTTGTGAATGAATACTATGGTAACCCAGGCATTTTTCTAGCTATTCTTTCTCCACACATGAAAAATTTGAAGCCCTTATGTACTCATCAGTTCTACTCTGAGAATGCACATTCAAGAAAGATAATCAGTAGCCTCTTACAGCAAGGAAAAGAAACAGTATTGAATTACAAAAAGTCAGTTACTAAAATACCTCTCCTACGGGTATAAAATTAAACCTAATGCTCATAAATTCTTATTAATCCCTTGAATGGTTATAATACAATAATATCCTTAAAACTGAAGAAGTGGTAACAAGCTGTTCCTGTGTTTTGAAGACTAAGTTGAGTATATAAACCCCAACTCAGTAATAAAATATCTCATGTTGCAGTGCTTACATTTTTAGAAGTTTTGATAAAATCAAACATTGTAGACATTTAACTGTTTCCCACTAGCATTTCTAAAGGCAGCAGTCATTTTGGTGGTAACCATGATAAGCAAAGACAGGGAGACTGGGGATTTGAATTGAATTTATAGCTGACTCACAGGGAGTGTTTACAGTGACTGCCACTGGGATCCACCCATTTAACACCCTTTCAGTTCCACCTTATACGTTTGTTTGGTAGAACCTTTAGAGGAAGTTGGGAATGTGGAGGACTAGAAATGCAGTAATCAATGCTTTTTTGGTCTTTTGAGAAACTAATTGATTTTGTTTTTCTTCCACCTTTCCTTCCTTTCTCCTTCCCTCCCTTCCTTGCCTCCTTTCTTCCTTTCTCTTTCCTTCCTTAAATGGCTTGACTTGTCTCAGGATGACAACTGTCTATGAACTGCTGTATTCTGAGGCATGGGCTAGAAACTGATGCTGATGCTGATTCTGAGGCATGGGCTAGAAACTTCTAAATATTAGGTGGTCTTAGATACTAGACAAAATTATTAATCTGGTAGAACTTACATTTTGGGGTTTGTTTGTTTTTTTTTTAATACCTCAACTCTTAGAACACTGTAGGCTACTGTGTTCTATTAATGGATATAGCATTTGTACGACTCAGGGCTAGTAGTTGAGAGTTTTCTGTGAAATACAGAAGCAAATGATATGCTTTTTGAGAGATATCTAAAGAGACATATTCTCTTTTCCATTATTCTCCCACTGTCTCGGAAGAGACCCAAAATGTTAATTTCAGAAAACCACTTCTCTAATAATGATAGCTTTTTTTTTCATAAGTCTTACCATGAGTTGTGCTTTGGAAGCACTTTTCATCTATCATCTCACTTAATCTTCACCATAACAATATTATAATCATCATTTGCAAGTGAACCCCAAGCAAGTCACTAAGAATGTTTCATTTATTTACTCATTCATTCACTCACAAATATATTAAGTATATACAATTGTGTCAGGCACCTTCCTAAGGAGGAAAAAAACTAACACTCTCATTTCCTACAATATGTCAACAAAAACATTCTGTGCTTCCTGTGAGATAGCCATTATCAGGCCCATTCACAAGATGAGGAGATTAAGGCTGGTCCAAAGTCACAGTGATAGTAAAAGGAAAAGTAAAACTGCAAGCATAAGTCTCTCTTCGCTACAAAGCCTATGTTGTTTGTAGTTACAAAAATGTAGTACAGGTGTTCAGGCTCTAGTTTTTTGTTTTTGTTTTTTAAGATTTTTGTATGTCCATTCATGAAAGACACAGAGAAGCAGAGACAAAGGCAGAGGGAGAAGCAGGCTCCCTGTGGGGAGCCCAACGTGGGACTCAATATCCGGGGACTCTGGGATCATGCCCTGAGTCAAAAGCAGAAGCTCAATTGCTGTCCCTGTTCAGGCTCTAGTTTTAGAACATATAGTCTGGTGTAGAAGACAGACGTTTGAAGAAATAAATGGACAATAATGAATATTCTATTATATATGGTGATATGTTATGGTGGAAATATACAAAATGGGGAGTACCTAACATGCCTGAAGGAATTGTACTATTTTTATCTGCTCACACCCCCTTCCATCTTCTATTAACAGATGTAGGTGCCTCACACAAGCTAAACTATTCATGTTACCCCATGACTACACTGACTGGTTTAAGGGGTAGGCCTGGGAAAGTTGTGCCATGGGATTTTTCAAACCAGACTTGGACAAGTAAAGGCCCTTTTTCTTCTCATTATGAAGCTCTAAAGATATGAACCCGGGACGCCTGGGTGGCTCAGTGATTGAGCGGCTGCCTTTGGCTCAGAGTGTGGTCCCAGGATCCAGGAGAGTCCCGCCTACATCGGGCTCTCCGCAGGGAGCTTGCTTCTCCCTCTGCCTGTGTCTCTCTCTCTTTCGGTGTCTCTCATGAATAAATAAATAAAAATCTTTAAAAAATAAATAAAGATATGAGCCCAGAGATCCTGGCTATATTCAGAGAAACAAAAATGAGTTGGAGAACATCCTGAATATTAGAATCCCTGAGTCTAGTCAATCTTGCTTTTCCCAAACTTTATATATAATATATAATACTTATTAAAGCTGATTATTATTTTTTGAGATTTTATTTATTTATTCATGAGGGACACAGAAAGAGAGAGAGGCAGAGACATAGGCAGAGGGAGAAGCAGGCTCCATGCAGGAAGCCTGACATGGGACTCAATCCCGGGTCTCCAGGAACAGGCCCTGGGCTGAAGGCGGCGCTAAACCGCTGAGCCACCGGAGCTGCCCAGCTGATTATTTTAACAGGCACTATTCTAGATACATGTGTGCTACCCATCCTCTAATTTGGCCCGGTGATTTTTGCTGCCTGTTTTTCATGCACACCTACAGACCCTTATGTATTGAATGAGGCTGGTCTGTGGGACCAATAAAATATGGCAGAGACAGAGTACAACCTCTGAGGCTAGCTAGCATCAGGACGCTGGAGTTTTTGCCTTGTTCTATTAAACCACATGCTTTGGGAGAAGCTGGCCACCATGTGTGCAGAACTCTGTGAAGAAAAAAAAACCCATCAGCACCGAAGACAAACCTGACAGCCACTCAGTGAGCCACTATGGAAGTGGATCCTTCAGTCCCCAAGGAACTTCTTCAAACAACATCTGTCTGCATCTCATGTGAAACCCCAAGCCAGAACCAGTCAGAAAGCTGATCCCAAATTCCTGACACACAGAAACTATAAGAGAGGGACACCTGGCTGGCTTAGTTGTAGAGCATGTGACTCTTGACCTTAGGGTTTTGAGTTTGAGCCCCACATTGGGTGTAGAAATTACTTAAAAATAAAATCTTAAAAAAAAAAAACTGTAAGAGACAATGTTTACTGTTGTTTTATGGCACTAAATATTTGGTGATTTTTTAAAACCACAAATAGCAATAAGTAGAATAGCAATAGATAATTAACATATCAGTGACAAAAACAGACATAAACTCTGCCAGACGGAGCTTAAATTATAGTGAGAATAAACAGACAATGAACAGATATGTACTGTAAGTTAAAAAATATAGTAGGAGGGGGATCCCCGGGTGGCTCAGCGGTTTAGCACCTGCCTTCGGCCCAGGGCGTTGATACTGGAGACTCGGGATCGAGTCCCATGTCGGGCTCCCTGCATGGAGCCTGCTTCTCCCTCTGCCTGTGTCTCTACCTCTGTGTATGTGTGTGTGTCTCATGAATAAATAAATAAAATCTTTAAAAAGATATATAGTAGGAAAACTGAATATATCACATGCAAAAAAATAAAGTTGGATCCTCACCTTATCTCGCACTGAAAAATTAATTCAAAATAAATTGGAGACTTAAACTCAGGAGCTGAAACTATAAAACTCTTATAAAAAAATAGGGGAAAATCTTTATAACATCAAATTTGACAACGATTTTTTTTTTTGGCAACGATTTTTAAATGACACCAAAAACATAAGCAACAAAAGAAAATATACATAAATTGAACTTAATAAAAATTTAAAATATTGGTACATCAAAAGACACTATCAAAAGAGTTAACAAAAATAACCCATGGAATGGGAGAAATATTTTCAAGTCATATTTCTGATAAAGGATTATCAGATTATAAAAAGAACTACTACAAATCAACAACAAAAATAAGCCAATTACAAAATGGGCAAAGGACTTAAATAGACGTTTCTCTAAAGAAAGTATATAAAGTCAAGGGAGGCACGATGGCAGAGAAGTAGGAGACCTTATTTCATCTGGTCCCCTGAATTTAGATGGAAAATCATTCTGAATACCTATGAATTCAACCTGAGATGCAAGAAAAGAATTGCTGCAATTCTACAATAGAAAAGCAACCACTTTTTGCAAGATAGGAGATGAGAAGTGAATCTGAGGGGATACATCAGAAGATAAAGTCTGGGGGAGCCTCCATAAGCTGCCTACCAGAAAGTGATATAGCAACGGACCACAAAATCAGAAACTTTAGAAATCTGCTCCAGAGAGAGACATCCCAGGCTGAAAGGTGCTCAGGTGGTAAAACAGAGCAGAATTCTAGGTGGGACAGTGTGGTCTCAGGATCCTGAGACTCACAGAAAGAACAGGGGTCCCAGAGGCGACAGAGTTCCTAAGCGTTGGAGCACGAAACCCAGTGAGGGTCAGTGAGCAGGGGTGGGGATCTCAGCTCAGGTCACCATAAACCCCAAACCAGCACGATGGGGAGACAGTTCTATTGGGGGGGGGGCTTACAAAGGACAGAGAAGTGACAGCCCTCTACCTTCCCCGAAGAGTGTGCATGACCTAGTGACTGCTGTCTGTGCAGGGACCCTGCAAAAGACGGAAATGCAGACACCCCACCCCACCCCCACCCCTGCCTTCCCCTGGGACGATCTGTGCCATAGCACACCAAAGGAGTCTGCAGAACTTGGCACAAACGAAAGTGAGGACTGCTTTCTCCTGAGGGCTTACGGAAGAGGGAACCACGATCTTTCAGCTCTGGAGCTGGTGACCTGGCATGGCTATTTTTATTTTCATCCTCTAAAGAGGCGGAGAAGCCTTCAGGGAACAAAAGCCACACGGAGCAACCAGTAGTAGCTCACACTGAGCCCTGCGCCCTGGCAAGGGGCAGATTAGGTCCGCCCAGGCAAAGCCCCTGAGATTCTGCACAGCACACCCCTCCCCCAGAAGACCAGCTGAAATAACAGGTGAACACAAAGATTATGAAGCACGCAGGACTGCAAAACTTCAGGACTAGGGGAAACTAATATACAGAATTTGAGGGGTTTTTTTTCTCACGATTCACTTATTTTTCAGTTTAAAATTGTCCATTTTTTCTTTTTTCCTTTTCAACTAGTTTCTTATTTTCTTAAGTCTTTGTTTTTAAGTTTTTTTAACTTTCATTTTTTATATTTGCATTTTATAGATATATTCTTCATTGTTGGCTTCCTTTCACTGTATTCAATTTTATTTGGGGGTGTATATAAGTTTTGTTTCCTTTATAATTTTGGGATTTAGTGTCTCCTAACAAACAGACCAAAATACACCCCGGACCAAGCAAATCACACTGTTTTGTCCACCTGTAAGATTATATTCTCTCTCCACCCCCCTCCCCACCCCTGCTTGCTTGCTTGTTTACTTTCCTTCTTTTTAAAATAGTTTATTTATTTATTCATGAGAGACACAGAGAGAGAGAGAGAGGCAGGGACATAGGCAGAGGAAGAAGCAGACTCCCCTCAAGCAGCTGGATGTGGGACTTGATACTTGAACCCCAGGATCATGCCCTGAACAGAACGAACAAAAGCAGAGCTTAACTGCTGAGCCATCCAGGCGCCTCTCTTTTTTTCTTTTTTGGTTTCTGACCTCTTTGGATTTGTCTAGTGTGTATTTTGCTTGGATCAGAGTTGGTATTTTTGATTTTGTTCACTTGTTCACCCATTATTCTCTGGGAAAAATGACTAGATGGAGGAACTCACAGCAAAAGAACCAGAGGTAATACTCTCTGCCACAGATCTAACTGATCAGATATAAGTAAAATATCAGAGATGGAATTCAGGATAACAATTATAAAGTTACTAGCTGGGCTTGAAAAAAAAATAAAAGAGACTAGAGAATCTCTTAGTCCAGAAATAAAATCTAATCAGGGTAAAATAAATGTTTTTAACTGAGATGCAGTCTAAAATGGATGCTCCAACAGTTAGGGTAAATGAGGCAGAAGAGAGAGTAAGTTACCTGGAAGACAAGTTGATGAAAAGGAAGGAGGCTGAGGAAATAAAGAGAAAAACAACTAAGGCGAGGCTTCAAGAAATCAGCAATACCATAAAATGAAACAATATAAGAATTATTGGGGTCTCCAAGGAAGAAGAAAATTAGGGACAGAAGGTTTATTTGAGCAAATCATGGCTGAGAACTTCTCTAATCTATGGAAAGAAACAGGCATTCAAGTCCAAGAGGTAGAGAGAGCCCCTCTAAAAATCAATAAAAATAGATAAACACTCAACATATTAGGGTGAAACTTGCAAATTTCAGAGATAAAGAGAAAATAATGAAAGCAGCTTGAGACAAGAAGTTCTTAACCTACAATGGTAGAAACATTAGGTTGACAACAGACTATCCACAAAGACCTGGCAGGCCAGAAAGGGCTGGCATGATATATTCAGGGTACTAAGTGAGAAAAACGTGCAGCCAAGAATACTTTATCCAGCAAAGCTGTCATTCAGAATGAAAGAAGAGATAGAGAGCTTCCAGGACAGACAGAAACTAAAAGAATTTGTGACCACTAAACCAGCCCTGCAAGAAATATTAAGAGGGATCCTGTAAGCAAACAGAGAGCCCAAAAGTAACATAGAGCAGAAAGAAACAGAAACAATCCATACAGAAACAGGGACTTTACTAATACAAAGGCACTAAATTCATATATTTCAATAGTTTTCTGAATGTAAATAGGCTAAATGCCCCAATCAAAACACACAGGGTTTTGATTAGATGGAAAAGCAAGATCTGGGACTGGGACACCTGAGTGACTCAGCAGTTGAGTGTTTGCCTTTGGCTCAGAGCGTGATCCCCGATCTGGGGATCCAGTCTACCTCGGGCTTCCTGCGGGAAGCCTGCTTCTCCCTCTGCCTATGTCTCTGCCTCTCTCTCTCTGTGTCTCTCATGAATAAATAAATAAAATTAAAAAGGAAAGAAAAGAAAAGCAAGACCCACCAATATGCTGTCTACAAGAGACTCATTTTAGATCTAAAGAAACTTCCAGATTGAAAGTGATGGAAAAATAATTTATATGCTAATGAACATCAAAAGAAAGCTAGCGTACCAATCCTTATAGCAGACAAATAAGATTTTAAATCAAAGCCTGTAGTAAGGGATGAAGAGGTACACTATATCATACTTAAAGAGTCTATCCAACAAGAAGATCTAACAATTATAAATATGCTTCTAACTTGGGAGCAGCCAATTATATAAACCAATTAATAATCAAATTAAATAAACATATTGATAATAATGCAATAATATTAGGGGACATTAACACCCTACTCAGACCAATGGACAGACAATCTAGGCAGAAGATCAACAAGGAAATAAGGGCTTCAAGTGACACACTGGGCCAGATGGATTTCACAGATACATACAGAGCATTCCATCCTAAAGCAACAGAATACACATTCTTCTCGAATGTGCATGGAACACTCTCCTGAATAGATCACATACTGGGTCATAACTCAGATCTCAACCAATACCAAAAGACGGCGGGATTATTCCCTGCAAACTTTCAGACCACAATATTTTGAAACTTGAACTCAATCACAAGAGGAAATTTGGAAGGAACTCAAACACTTGGAGGTTAAAGAGCATCATACTAAAGAATGAATGGGTCAACCAGGAAATTAAAGAGGAATTTTTTAAAATTCATGGAAACAAATAAAATGAAGGTACAACTGTTCAAAACCTTGGAGCAAAGATGGTCCCTTTTTTTTTTTTTAAGATTTATTTATTTATTCATGAGAAACACACAGAGAGGCAGAGACACAGGCAGAGGGAGAAGCAGGCTCCATGCAAGTAGCCCAATGCGGGACTCAATCCTTGGTCTCCAGGATCACACCCTGCAGGCGGCATTAAACCACTGCGCCACCGGGGCTGCCTGCAAGGATGGTCCTAAGAGAGAAGTACATAGCAATATAAGTCTCTCTCAAAAAAATGTAAAAAGTCTCAAATACATAAGCTAACCTTAACACATAAAGGAGCTGGAGAAAGAACAGCAAATAAAGCCTAAACTAAGCAGAAGAGAAATAATAAAGATTAGGGCAGAACTCAATGAAATATAACCAGGACAGTAGAACAGATGAATGGAACTAGAAGCTGGGTCTTTGAAAGAATTAATAAAATCAATAAACTCCTAGTCAGACTTATCAAAAAGAATAGGACCCAAATTAATAAAATTGTGAATGAAAGCAGAGAGATCATGACCAATGCCAAAGAAATACAATTTTAAGAACATATTATGAACAACTATATGCCAACAAATTGGGCAATCTGAAAGAAATGTATGCGTTCCTGGAAATTTATAAACTACCAAAACTGAAACAGGAAGAAATAGAAAACCTGAACAGATCCATAACCAGCAAGGAAATTGAAACAGTAATTAAAAACCTCCCGACAAACAAGAGTCCAGGGGAATTCTACCAAACATACATTTATTTATTTATGTATGTATTTATTTATTCATGTATTTATGTATGTATGTATTTATTTATTTATTATAAAGAAATGAGGTTTGCAGGGTTTTTTTTTTAAGATTTTTTATTTATTTATTCATGATAGACACACACACACACACACACACACACACACACACAGATTGGCAGAGACACAGGCAGAGGGAGAAGCAGGCTCCATGCAGAGAGCCTGATGCGGGACTTGATCCTGGAACTCCAGGATCATGCCCTGGGTCAAACGCAGTCGCTGAACCGCTGAGCCACCCAGGGATCCCTTCTACCAAACATTTAAAGTAAGCCTAATACCTATTCTTCTAAAGCTGTTTCAAAAAACAGAAATGTGAAGATTTCCAAACTAGTTCTATGAGGCCAACATTACCTTGATCCCAAAACCAGACAAAGACTCAACCAAAAAAGGAGAATTACCAAAAAAGGTCAATATCCCTGATGAACATGGATGCCAAAATACTCACCAAGATACTAGCCAGTAGTATCCAACAGTACATTAAAAGGATTATTCACCACTACCAGATGGATTTATTCCTGGGCTGCAGAGGTGGTTCAACATTTGCAAATCAATCAATATGATACATCACATTAATAAAAGAAGGACAAGAGCCATATGATCCCCTCGATGTCTAAAAAAGCATTTGACAAAATACAGCATTGTGTCTTGATTAAGACTGTCCACAGTGTAGGTAGGAATAGAGGGATATACCTCTACATCATAAAAGCCAGCTATGAAAAGCCCACAGTGAATGTCACTCTCAATGGGAAAAAACTGAGAGCTTTTCCCCTAAGGTCAGGAATAAGGGATGGGATAACAGGGTAATGGGCATTAAGGAGGGCACAGGATGTGATGAGTACTGGGTGTCATACACAACTGATAAGTCGTTGAACACTACATCTGAGACTAATGATGTACTATATGTTGGTTAATAGAATTTGAATTAAAAAAAAGAAGGTATATGAAGCATGTGAAAGGATGCACAATACTATCAGCCATTAGGAAAATGCAAATCAAAACCCATAATGAAATGTCATTTAATACCCACTATGATTACCGTTATGAAAAAAGCAAAAAATCACAAATGTTGGCAAAGATGTGGAGAAAATTGGAACCTTGTGCATTGCTGGTAGGAATGTAAAAACTGGAATCAGCCGCTGTGGAAAACAGTTGGCATGTCCTCAAAAAGTTATACCTAAAATTACCATATGACTCTGCAATTCTACTCCAAGCCACTTAATGGAATTCAAAACAGGATCTCAAACAGATACACAGATGTTCACGGCACTACTTTTTATAATAGCCAGAAAGTAAAACAACTCAAGAGTCCAAATCAAATATGGCATATCCATACAATTGAATAGTATTCAGCCAAAAAGGGAATAAAGTTTTAATTCATGCTAGAACCCAGATGAACCTTGAAAATATAGTCATAGAGACAGAAGGTAGAATTGAGGTTACTAGAGCCCAAGAGAGAAGTAAATGAGGAGTCATTGCTAAACGGACACAAAATCTCTGGTTGGGGTGATGAAAAGGTTTTGGAACTAGATATTCATGATCCTTATGCCATATTGTGAAGGTACTTAATGCCACTGAATCATATACCTAAAAATGGTTAAAATGGTAAATTTCATGTTTACCAAACTTCATGTTATGTCTACTTTTCTACTATAAAAAAAATAAAAGAGGGCTTCCCAGAAATTTAGATCACCTAAGAAGAAAAGAATGGAGAATGAGGAGAAAGAATCTTGATTTGACTTAGTTGAAATAATAAATTGAACAAATAAATAACAACAAAAATGTATAGAATATTAGATGGTATAAGTGTATGGAGGAAACTGAAACAGGGAAGGGGAAAGACAATGTAGAGAAGAGTTATTTTTTAACTGGGAGAGTCAAGGAAGACCTCACAAAGAAGGTGGTAAAAGAGCAAGCCATCTGGCAAAGAACATTCTAGGTAGAGAAAAGCAAGTACAAAAGCCTTGAAGGAGGAATGTGCCTGGTATATTCAAGAAACAGGAAGGAGGCTGGTGGTGTGGTTAGAATGGCACAAGCAACATAGAAAATTCTAGGATATGAAATCAGGGAGAAAGCAGAACCAGACAACATAGGCAGCTTTACTGGCCATCTTTTACTCTAAATGGGACAAATAAGCAGATTGACGTGATCTAATTCATGTTTTCTGTTTAAAAGCATCATTTGGCTCCCATGCAGTGAATTGACTCTCGAGAAGGGTGGAAACTTGGTGACCAGTCACCAGAAGCTATTGAGAAATGATGACTGTGTGGATTGGAGTGGGAAGAGCAAGAGGGTGAGAAAAAGCAAGCAAATGTGGATATAATCTTAGCCAATGTAATTCCCCTTCAGGTTAGCTAAGGGAAGTGAGCAAATGTGGATTTGTTTTCAGCCTATGTAATTCCCCTTCAGATTGGCTATGGAATAAAGATCAAAGATAACTTTGAGGTTTAGGGGCTAGTCAACCAGAGGATAGAGTTGCCATCTGCTATGACAGGGGAAGACTGAGGGAGGAGGAGGAAGGGATGGTAAGGAACTAGTTGGAGTTGGGTTTTTAATTAAGAATTAAAGAATCCTGACTAATACTAGGGTGGTCAAAGAAGTTTTCATAAAGTAAGGCAGATTGTAGTGAACAAGGAGTCTATGAATTTCTAAAGGAAATACTTTGGGATAGTCCTCAAACTATAATGTGTATGCAAATAACCCCAGGGATTTTCATAAAATGCAGATAATGTAGACAGTAGATCTAAACAGGGAACCTAAGAGGCTGCATTTATAATTGCTCAGGTAATGCCAATGCTGCTAGTCTCAGATCAGGAGCAGGAAAAGAGAAGAAAAATAATCCTTTGCCGGGAGATGGGAGATGAATTAATGAGCAAAGATATAGGCAAACATGTAGCTAGATCTAAACAAATATATGTTTAATGCTAATTTAGAGGATTAAGAAAAGGATAAAACTAAGAAGCAGGAAATAATGACATTTAGGTTGGGATGACCAGAATTAAAGGGTTCAAAGTTTGTTATATTGTTTTGGAGGGAAGATACTAACCTTGGATATTGTTAAGTATGCTTCAAGGGTGATCACTAAGAGAACAGAAATAGACAACGCTATTTCCAAGCTAGTAGAGAGGATAAAATGGAATACGATCATATACAAGTTAACAATTTTTTTAAAACCTTAATGTAAAAAACGAAAGGCGTCAAAGAAGCAAAATAGCATATGAAAAAGAAAAAGAAAAAATAGAAATTGGAAACAAGTAGATATGTTACTAATTTAGTAAATGTAAATGGGTTGAACTAGCCTATTATAGATTGGATTAAAAAATAGAAATAAAATCAGAGATAAACTATAAGAGACAACATATCTAAAACATAAGAACATGAAAAGATGATAGAAAAAAGTGATAGAAAAAAGGCAAATTATCCATGTTAGTAACCTGGTTGCAAAATACTATAGTATTGCAAAATGTTATTGCGAGAAACTGGGCAAAACACAGAAGAGATTTCTCTGCATGATTTCTTATAATTGCATATTCAATTACTCAATAAAATTTCAACTAGAAAAAAAAATCAGGCAAATATCAACTAAAAGATAACTGTGGTAAGTTTTAAACTTTATTTGGCATCACAATCACCTGGAGAGACCAGTAAGTCTGAAGTTTCTGATTCAATAGGTCAAAGGTGGGACCCAAGATTTTGCATTTCTAACAAGTTCCCAGGTAGTTTTGGTGCCGCTGATTGGAGACCACACTTTTAAGAACCCTGGTATGAGGCTCCCTGCATGGAGCCTGCTTCTCCCTCTGCCTATGTTTCTGCCTCTCTCTGTGTCTCTCATGAATAAATAAATAAAATCTTAAAAAGAAAAACAAACCCGTTATGATAGAATAAGCCCCTAAGTACTATCATTCATTTTGGTAATCTTACCTAAAATATCTCTCCAATTATTTCTGAGGGAGTTAAGAAGAACTGGAATATTTTAAAACAAATTCACTTCACCTGTAAATACTTTTTAAAAGATTTTACTTATATATTTGAGAGAGAGAAATAGCGAGAAAGAACAAGAGCAGGGATGGGGGAGGAGAAGCAGGATCCCCACTGAACAGGGAATCTAATGTAGGGCTCAATTGCAGGACCTGAGATCATGACCTGAGCTGAAGGCAGACAGTTAACTGACTGAGCCACTCAGCCCACCCCCCCCCCAACCTGTAAACATTTTAAAAAATATACTTAGAGGTGTCTGGGTGGCTCAGCCAATTAAGCGTCAGACTCTTGGTTTCCACTCAGGTGGAAGGGTAGTGAGATCAAACCCCACATCAGGCTCAGAGCTCAGCAGAGTCTACTGAAAATTCTCTCTTTCCTTCTCTCCATGTCCCTCCTCCTGCTTAAACATACATATACACACACACACTCTCTCTCTCAAATAAGTAAGCAAGTAAGTAAGTAAGTAAATAAATAAATAAATAAATAAATAAAATCTTAAAAATATGTTTAAATGGGGGCATATGGGTGACTCCATCAGTTGGGTATCTGGCTCTTGAGTTCAGCTCCAGTCATAATCACGAGGTCCAGGGATTGAGCCCTAGGATGGGCTCCATGCTCACCTGGGAGTCTGCTGGAGATCCTCTCCTCCATCCACCTCTGCCCTTCCCCCTGCCCCATGGACCTGTGTACACTCTCTCTCAAATAAATCTGTAATATATATATATTTAAACAATGTAAGAATCTTAATTTATCACATAAAAATAGAAGCCTATATTCAATAACTTGAGAATACTCACTCATCTCAAGCACTCATAGAACATTAATAAAAATTGACATAGAATATTTCTAAAACCTGACCACTTTTCAGTCCATAAATCATGTTTCAACAAATTTCGGACAATTGGTATTATATGGAATATTTTCTCTGAACAAAATGCAGTTAAATTAGAAGTCAACAACAAAATTTTTCTTTCTCTTTCTATATTAAAGATGAAAAAGTATTGGGATGCCTGTGTGGCTCAGTGGTTGAGGGTCTACCTTCTGCTCAGGGCATGATCCCAGGGTCCCAGGTTTGAGTCCCACATGGGGCTCCCCACTTGTAGTCTGCTTCTCCCTCTGTCTATGTCTCTGTCTCTCTCTCTGTCTCTCATGAATAAATAAGTAAAGTCTTTAAGAAAAAAAAGATGAAAAGATAGAGAAATCAATTTTAATCTCCAGAGATCTCAGTATTTGAATATAAACTTCTAAGTGACTTCTATTTTCCAGCCATAACTCTACAGCATAGAAGCATATAACAGCTAGCCATCTGTGCCATGCAGGTGTACTGAATTACTGAGTAAAATATACTCATTATTTGGGTTGCAGTGAAATGAAGCACAAAAGCTATTGGCCTAGAAAAACTTTAACCCATGTGTATCAGGAGACAGTTTTGAGAAAGCTCAGATTAGCATTGTTAGTAATAGAAAAAACTGAAAACAAACCAAATATCCATTGATTGGTGAAAGTATATGGTATATTAACACAATAGGATATTATATAACAGCAGAAATGAATGAACTACAGCTCCATACAACAATGTGGATGAACTTTAGAAACATAATATTGAGTTGCAGAAGCAACTTACAGAAAGCATGATAAGGTATGATGTTATTTTTTGGAAGTTCTAAAAAGAAATAAATAAGAAATTGTTTAAGAAAATATATACCAAACAAAACTATTGAAATAGATATGGAAATGATAAATTTAGATTAGTGTTCTTTTTCTCCAGGGAGAGAGGCAGGCAAACAGGATAGGAAGGGAGTGGCATAAATACATGCAAAGATATTGGTAATGTTTATTAACCAAGTGAAGTTCCAGGTTGAAGTTTGTCTGTTTTAATTGTTGAATTTCGTTACACCCAATGTTTTTTGAACAAATATTACATGATAAAATTGTTTTAAAAGAAAAACTCTGATTTTATAAACAAGAAGTAATACTATTGAAATTCCAATTTTAGGAAACAAAAGCATTCAGTGAATTTTCATTCTACTTCAAAGAAAATCTCCAAGTCTAAGATCCTTGAGAGGATAAGATCCTTGAGCCTTCCGATCTTCCTATTTTCCTTTCCCAGGAGAATGTCCCTCTCAGTCACTTAACACCTAGGAAATATAGTTAGGTCCCCTCCTGGACAATGCAAGTAAGTTGGCACAGTTTTTGTTGTCCAAGGCTCCTTCTCTTCCATCTCTAAAGAATTGTTTCAAATCTGCATGGCTCTCATTATTTTCGAAGTGTTCTGATGCTTTGGGTGGGAAAAGACTGTTTTATTTTATTTATCTATTCATGAGAGATGTAGAGACACAGGCAGAGAAAGAAGCAGGCTCCACGCAGAGAGCCCAACATGGGACTCCATCCCAGGACTTCCAGGGAGTCGCCCTGGACGCTAAACCGCTGAGCCACCCAGGGATCCCCTGGGAAAAGACCGTTTTAAAGTTTATTGGGTGAGGTGCCTGGCTGGCTCAGTCAGTAGAGCATGGTGTTGGGGTTGTGAGTTTGAGCCCCACATTGGGTGATCACTTAAAAATAAAATATTAAAAAATAATAATTCAAAAATACAATTAAAAAATAATAATAGAGGTTATTAGGTAAGTCTCCTTGCATTCCTCCAGCCATGAATCTTTTTTTTTTACCTGATTACAGAAACAATACACATTAATTGATTACAAAAAAAATAGAGATTAAAAGCATTTATAATCTCATGACCAAATGATAATCACCATTTCTTTTTTGGCCTATTTCCTTTCTTTTCTTTTTTTTAAATTTTTTTTCCTATTTCCTTTCTGTCTCATTTCTGAGTATTGAAAACCTACTGTTTTTTTGTTTATTTTAAGAAATGAGATCAGACTTATGGACACTTTTGAAGACATGAAGTTGAATTAAGGGAATGAGTATAGATTAAAAAAAAGAGAGAGGAGAGGATCAAAGACTGATTCTTAGCCTGGGGAAAATGAAAGTTTGGGCTGAAGAGGAACCAATGAGAGACTGAGAAAGAGCAGCCAGTGAAGTGGAAGGAAAACCAAGAGAAAAAAAAGGTGTTTCAAGAATGCTGAGTCACTTGTTATTGATAGGTCAAGAGAAATGGTCATAGGATTTAGCAATATAGAACTCACTGGTGATCATGAACTGTTTCCAAGAACAGTGTGGGCAAAAGCCTGACTGAAGTGGGTCCAGGAAAAACTAAGAGGAAAGGAAGTAGAATTAGAGAAACAGACAAGTCTTTGAAAGGGTTTTGCCATAAAGGAAAGGTGAAAAATGTGGGAGTGGTTGAAGGAAGTGTTTTTTGTTTGTTATTAAAGCAAGACAAATACCAACATGTTTGAATGTGTAGACATTCTTTCCTGGTTGTGCTTATTTCTTGGTGAATTAAAAAGAGATGTCATCATCTGAGAGTGGAGGTGGAAAAAATATTGGCAGTTTAAGGAGCCAAGAAAAGGTATGAAATAGTCGTCTACGAGAGTGAGAAAATGAATTCGCTAAAGAAATATAGTATGATTGCCAGGCATCATCAATGATCCACCTGACGTTCACAGTCATGAATTAAAAATGAGAGCATTTGGTGCGGTTATGTGTTTTACCCTAGGCACGTTGAATTACCTGGGTGTAGATACAGAGTAGGCAGTGACATAAATGAGATCAAAACTCAGATTTTGGTCAAATGAACAATAATTTTCAACAGTTTTATAGTTGCATTCTTCCTCAAATTATTTCTCCCATCGAAAATAGGATGAAACATATTTCTGGCCTAGGAGTGTGACAATGGTACGCCATCTTTGGCACTTCATCTTGTTCATGTCCACGCAATGACCTCCCTCAGGGCTACGTGTTTCAGCCCCCTCAGAGATTGATGTATGCCCTGATTGGAATGAAGGAAGGTTTGTTCTGATCTTCCCTAAAGTTCCTTAGATAACTAGTAGAGATAACATAGTCTCTTCCCCTCCTTCGCCTCTGGCTCTCAGATGGTGCACGAGGTCTGCTACATGTTAAACCCTTGACCTCACCTCAGTGACCTCTGCACATCCCTTCCTTTATAAAATTTGTGGATTAAGTTCCAGACTTTGAGGAGAGTAGCTGCACAGCACCTGCATCATTGTCTGCCTGGTCTCCATGCCCTCCACTCCTGTCAGTAAGTTATCCGGAATAAAACCCACGTGTAAATGATATGAAGTAGCTTCCTTAGCTTTCTGGTCACATAGTGCCTTTCAGTTTGGAGGATACTTAACGTTCTTCTTTCACCTTCTAACATCTACCAATATAAAATTTTATCCATATGTGCTCAATATTTGCCTCCTCAATCTAGTCTTTCAGTTTTATGGTCATCAGTTTTGCTGTCTAGCCAATTCTTCCTCACTCCTCAGTTTGATTCCTCAGTCAATGCCCCCAAATTTTTTAAAAGATTTTTTATCCATTTATTTGAGAGAGAGGGAGAGAGAGAGAGAGAGAGAGACAGCATGAGCAGGGGGAGGGGCAGAGAGAAAGGGAGAAGCAGGCTAAACAGGGAGCCCGATGCAGGGCTTGATCCCAGGACCCTGGATCATGACCTGAGCCAAGGCAGATGCTTAGCTGACAGAGCCAACCACGGCCTGAGGAAGCTCATTGTTAATCTGATAAAACTGGGATCCCTGGGTGGCGCAGCGGTTTGGCGCCTGCCTTTGGCCCAGGGCGCGATCCTGGAGACCCGGGATCGAATCCCACGTAGGGCTCCCGGTGCATGGATCCTGCTTCTCCCTCTGCCTGTGTCTCTGCCTCTCTCTCTGTGTGACTATCATAAATAAATAAAAATTAAAAAAACAAAAAAAAACAAAAAAAAAGCCTGGAATTTCAGGAAGGTAAAACTTAATGGAAGAACAGAGGGAGGGCACCTGGTGGTTCATGGTTGAGCATCTGCCTTTGGCTCAGGTTGTGATCCCGGGGTCCTGGGATCGAGTCCTGCATCAGGCTTCTTGCAGGAAGCCTGCTTCTCCCTCTGCCTGTCTCTGTCTCTCTCTCATGAATAAATAAATAAAATCCTAAAAAAAAAGAACAGACTGAGAGGAAAAAATGCTGATGAGACCCATGGTAATAGAAATTTAAGTGAGATAAAATTGGCTATATTTAATCACCTACACATTTAATATGTATAATGCAAAAAAATCTTTTTTATCAAGACAATCCACACTGGTAGTATGCCTCTTAGGTTTCCATTTGTTCAAATGGTCTTCAATGCACAGTAATATCTTGATTTTTTAAGTAATTTTAAGTAATGTGTGAAATGAGTGGTTTTTAAGTCATTTGACAAGTTGATTTTTAAAATCTGAATCATTAATATGATTAATGTATAAAGAAAATCTGAAGTAACTGCTTCATTGCCCAGATACAGTAAGTAGTTTATCTGAGTTTTAATTAAAAACTAGGTGCCCTTTGGGACCCTAAAACAGCAAATTCCAACTCTGATTCTAATCACTATATTGTATCTATATTTGTTTTGGAAACATATAAAAACTAGTACATGACATAAACCAGGAAAGAGTCAACCCTTGGAATCCTTAGGGGTTGGAGGAGAATTGTGTTCCTGAGCATTTTGTTGCCGTTTACCTTGTGTCCAGAGCCACTGAGGAATAGGAGCCTGGGAGGGCCAGACTTCCTGCAGTGTTTCTTTTTTTTTTTTTCCTCCTCCTTAAGTAGGCTCCACACCCAGCATGGAGTGAACTCACAACCATGAAATTGAGACCTGAGATTAAGAGTTTGAACTCACAACCATGAAATTGAGACCTGAGATTAAGAGTCTATACTATGGCACTTAACCAACTGAGGCACTAAGGCACCTGATTCTTGAACAGCATCATTCAGTCTTCAGATTAACTGTGAAGGGCCTGAGCCATGAAAAAGAGGCAAGTCTGATAGCTCCTTCCAGTGAATCCCAGAGGGCCACCTTGGAAGGGGTATGGTAGAGCAAGCAATTCTCCATGGGAAAAGATCCTCAGTAATAGTGAAGTGAAAGTTTGAAAGTTCTCCAGGGAGACCAGGCCCAGCTTTGCGTAGACACTTTGGGTTATGCAAAAGTTGAGGGATCCTACTTCCTGGAAATTTTAATTGGGTCTAGTGAGCATCCTATATAGAGGATGCTATTTTTCTTAGAACTTCTCTTGTCCTCTCTCCTTCCTCCACTATCTCTAATGGATTTTCTAAAACTCTTGTATTGATCTATGGCCAAACTACATTTCATACATATACAATACTATTTGTATCAGTCAGGGTTCTCCAAAGAAACAGAACCAATAGGATACACACACACACACACACACACACACACATTTCCTTTATTTTAAGGAGTTGGCTTATGTGATTTGGAGGATTGGCTAGTCTGAAATGTGTAGGGCAGCCTGGCAGGCTGGAGATTCACACAGGAGTTGATGTTGCAGTCTTGAGTCCAAAATTTGTAAGGCAGCTGCAGACTAAAAAGTCAAGCAGGATTTTATGCTGCATACTTGAGGTGGAACTTCTTCTCCAGGAAGCTTCAGTTTTTACTCTTAAGGCCATCAACTGATTAGATGAGGCCTACTCACATTATCGATGGTAATCACTTTTACTTAAAGCCAACCAACTATAGATGTTAACCACATCTACAAAATACCCTCACAGTAGCACCTATATTTGTATTTGATTAAATAATTGGATACCATAGTCTAGCCATGTTGACACATAAGACAAACCATCATACCCCTACCATAAAAATAATTATAAAAATAGCTACGCTTTATTATGTATAGCTAGGTATACATGCTAAGCACTTCACATGAACTATGCATATATTTTTTAATTGGGGTATAATTGACATACAGTGTTATATTAGTTGCAAGTGTACAACATAATGATTTGACAATTCCGTCATTACTCACGGCTCACCACAATAAATGTAGTCACCATCTGTCATCAGTCAATGTTATTGTAATATTGACTATATTCCCTATGCCGTACTTTTCATCTTTGGAATTTATTTATTTTATAACTGGAAGTTTGTACCTCTTAATCCCCTTTATTTATTCTATCCATCCCCCTTCTCATCTTGCCTCTGGCAGCCACCAGTTTGTTCTTCGTATTTAAGAATCTGGGGATTTTTTTTGTTTGTTTTTTTGTTTGTTCATTTGTTTTGTGAAGTATATTACTTAATACTCATAACTCCATGAAGTAGTATTAATCTTTCTTTTACAGATAAAAAAACCCCTGAGGTTTAGAGCAGTTAGGCAATTTGCTAAAGTCACACAGTGAGTAAGCCATTGAGTCAGGACTCAAACATAAGCCTGTCTAACTCCTGACAAGTCTGTGATTTAGGAAATCTCTTTGGTCTCCAACAGATCTCCTATGCTTGCTCAGTCTCCAAGACTCTAGTGAAATCATGGAAACTACATCAAAGCTGAGAGCCATGGGTCTGAGTGGGGCCGCCATACTCATTGTGAGCCTCAGTTCTAATCCTGTTTCCAGGACCACCTGCATTTGCCAGATAATTCCAACAGCGTGGGTAAGCAATCTAAGGGAGGTAGATAGGGAAGCCTAACCACTCACCCTGCCTTCTAAGACAACACCTGCAGACAGCAGTTTCCACTCTTCATGTTGACTTGTCTCATTACCCAGACTCATAATCTGCTACAATATCAGGATTTTGCAAATGGACTCTCTTAACTCTGACATTTTAATCATTAAACCTTTTCATTTGTCCTTGGAATACTCTCTTCTCAATATTCTAATTGTTTTTTATGATTATCAGAAGTCCATTGCCCTCCATATTTTCTCCTTTATAATCTCATTCAAAATCCCTCTTCTTAGGAAAGAGGGATTATTCTAAGAATTATTCACTCCATTATGTTCCCCAGCAGTATTTATTTATATTTATTTTTGAGCAAAATTCTTACCTAAGCAGCCAGATTTCAAATATTCCAAATATTTATGGAATATTAGCCACCAGTGAGGGAAACATTTAATAGCTATGAAGCCTTCCAGTTGCAATCCTGAAGAATCCCTTTTACCACTTGCCTGCTTTGTTTATATCTAGTGCTATTCAAGAGAAACTCCCTTTAGGCCCTAACACTTTCTCCATATTGATTTCAAGAGATAAACCTGAAAACCAAGAAGATGATGAAACATCCGAGTAAAAATTAGGTGTATGTGTATTTCCATCAATACTACTAATAAGAAAGAGCAACTGGGTGGCTCAGTTGGTTAAGTATCTACTGTCAGCTAAGGTCCTGATCTCAGGATTCTGGAATCGAGTCTGCATAGGGCTTCCTGCTCGGTGGGAAGTCTGCTTCTCCATCTCTCTCTGCCTACCCCCTACTTGTGCTCCTTTCTCTCTCTGAAATAAATAAAATCTTTTTAAAAAAATAAGAAACACTGAGTATTCTCTAATCCTCATAGTAACTCCTGCAGGTAGATACTATTATTATTGTCATTTTCCAGATAAAGAACTTAAGGGTCAGAGAGGTAGTGACCCTCTCTGAAGCCATGTTGAAATGGAGAAACTGCTCACTCTGAAGCCTAGGACTTAACAGGTATAGCTAAACATCCAACCCAGAGAACAGGATGCAAAAGAATAGAGTATGAAAGCAACATAAATTAGTTTTCATACCCTAAAAAAAACTTTCAACATAAATCTGGAGAGATTTGACAACATTAATTCTTAGGTGCATTGAAATTCCAGTCTTAGGGATCCCTGGGTGGCGCAGCGGTTTGGTGCCTGCCTTTGGCCCAGGGCGCGATCCTGGAGACCCGGGATCGAATCCCACGTCGGGCTCCTGGTGCATGGAGCCTGCTTCTCCCTCTGCCTGTGTCTCTGCCTCTCTCTCTCTCTCTCTGTGACTATCATAAATAAATTTAAATAAATAAATAAAAATTAAAAAAAAAAAATTCCAGTCTTACATCCTGTTTTCTAATAGTTACCTACATTTTTTTTCAAATTTTTATTTAAATTCAATTTAGTTAACATATATTGTATCATTAGTTACTGCAGTAGAATTTAGTGATTCTTCAGTTGTATATAACACCCAGTGCTCATCTCATCATGTGCCCTCCTTATGGCATAATCCTCCTTAATCCAGTTACCCCACCCCCCACTCTTTCCCCTCCAGCAGCCCTCAGTTTGTTTCCTAGAGTTCAGTGTTTCTTATGGTTTGCCTCTATCTCTATTTTCATCTTATTTTATTTTTCATTCTCTTTCTTTTTTTTTTTTTTAAGATTTATTTATTTATTCATTCAGAGAGAGAGAGAGAGAGAGAGGCAGAGACACAGGCAGAGGGAGAAGCGGGCTCCATGCAGAAAGCCCCACGCGGGACTCGATCAGGGTTTCCACGATCACGCCCTGGGCTGCACGCCCAGGTTCACCGCTGCGCCACCGGGGCAGCCTTTCATTCCCTTTCTTTATGTTCACCTGTATTGTTTCTTAAATTCCACATATGAGTGAAATCATATTTTACTTAGCATATCCTCTAGTTCCATCCTCTAGTTCCATCCATGCCATTGCAAATGGAAATATTTCATTCTTTTTGATGGCTGAGTAATATTCCAATATGTATATATATTCCCTACCTCTTTTTTTTTTTTAGATTTTATTTATTTATTCATGAGAGAGAGAGAGACAGACAGAGAGAGAGAGGCAGAGACACAGGCAGAGGGAGAAGCAGGCTCCATGCAGGGAGGCCGATGTGGGAATCGATCCCGGATCTCCAGGATCACACCCTGGGCTGAAGGTGGCGCTAAACCGCTGAGCCACCGGGGCTGCCCCTCCCTAAATCTTTATCCATTCATCCTTCAATGGATATCTGGGTTCTTTCCACAGTTTGGCTAATCCACTGCTGCTATAAACATTGGCGTGCAGGTGCCCCTTCAAATCACTATGTTTTTATATTTTGGGTAAATATCTAGTAATGAGATTGCTGGGTCCAAGGGTAGCTCTATTTTTAGCTTTTTGAGGAAGCTCCATACTATTTTCCCGAGTAGCTGCACCAACTTGCATTTCCACCAATAGTGTAAGAGGGTTCCCTTCTCTGCATCCTTACCAACATCTGTTGTTTCTTGACTTGTTAATTTTAGCCATTCTGACCAATGTGAGGTGGTATGTCATTGTGGCTTTGGTTTGGATTCCCCTAATGCCAAGTGACATTGAGCTTTTTTTCCATGTCTTCATATGTCTTCTTTGGAGAAATGCCTGTTCATGTTGTCTGCCCATATCTTGACTGGATTATTTGTTTTTTGGTTGTTGAGTTTGAGAACTTCTTTATAGATTTTGGATACTAGCTCTTTATCTGATAAGATATTTGCAAATATCTTATCCCATTCCATAGGTTACCTTTTAGTTTTGTTGATTGTTTCCTTTGCTGTGCAAAAGCTTTTTATCTTGATGAAATCCCAATAGTTCATTTTTGTTTTTGTTTTCCTTACCTCCAGAGACGTGTCTAGTAAGAAGTTGCTACAGCCAAGGTCAAAGAGGTTGGTGCCTGTGTTTTCCTCTAGGATTTTGACAGATTCCCTTCTCACATTTAAGTCTCTCATCCATTTTGAAATTATCTTTGTGTATGCTGTAAGAAAGTGGTCTAGTTTCATTCTTCCGCATGTGGTTGTCCAATTTTCCCAACATCATTTGTTGAAGAGACTGTCTTTTTCCCATTGGATATTCTTTCCTGCTTTGTCAAAGATTAGTCAACCATAGAGTTGAGGATTCATTTCTGGGTTCTCTATTCTGTTCCTTTGATCTATGTGTCAGTTTTTTTTTGCCAGGAACATACTGTCTTGATGATGACAGCTTTGTAATATAGCTTGAAGTCCAGAATTGTGATGCCACCACCTTTACTTTTCTTTATCAACATTCCTTCGGTTGTTCAATTTGGGGACTTTTGTGGTTCCATACAAATTTTAGGATTATTTGTTCCAGCTCTGTGAAAAATGCCAATGGTATTTTGATAGGGATTGCATTGAATGTGTATATTTCTTTGGGTGGCATAGACATTTTAACAATATTTGTTTTTCCAATCCATGGGCATGGAATGTTTTTCCATTTCTTTGTGTCTTCCTCAATTTCTTTCTTTTAAAAAATATTTTATTTATTATTATTTCATGAGAGACACAAGAAGAGAGGCAGAGGGAGAAGCAGGCTCTCTGCAAGGAGCCTGATGGGGACTTGATCCCAGGCCCCTGGGACCATGCCCTGAGCCAAAGGCAGATGCTCAACCACCTAGCCACCCAGGCACCCCCTCAATTTCTTTCATAAGTGTTTTATAGTTTTCAGAGTACAGATCCTTTACCTCTTTGGTTAGGTTTAGTTTTGTAAACAAGTTTTGTAAACAAGTTTGTTTGTTTTTAGATTTTATTTTCTTTAACTAATCTCTACACCCAATGTGGGGCTCAAACTCACAACCCCAAGGTCAAGAGTCACACTCTCAACTGACTGAGTCAGCCAGATATTCCTGGTACCTACTTTAAAATAAGATATATTTGGGACGCCTGGGTGGCTCAGCGGTTGCGTGTCTGCCTTTGGCTCAGGGTGTGATCCCGGAGTCCTGGGATCCAGTCCCACATCGGGCTTCCTGCATAGAGCCTGCTTCTCTTTCTGCCTATGTCTCTGCCTCTCTCTCTGTGTCTCTCATGAATAAATATTTTAGTATATGTGCTGCCGAAGCGAGCACGTCTCATGAATAAATAAAATCTTAAAAATAAAATAAACAAGATAATCTAAAAAAAATAAGATATATTTCTGCAAAAATTAGGGGGTGGGAGTTTTATTTTTATTTTTTTATTTTATTTTTTAAAATATATTTTTATTTACTTATTCCTGATAGACATAGAGACAGACGCAGAGACACAGGCAGAGGGAGAAGCAGGCTCCATGCAGGGAGCTCGACGTGGGACTCGATTCCAGGTCTCTAGGATCAGGCCCTGGGCCAAAGGCAGGGGCTAAAACGCTGAGCTGGAGTGGGAGTTTTAAAAAACGGAACCAGTAGATTCTTTAAGGTAATGCCAAAAAAGCCAATTCTTATTATATGTTTTAAATTTCCAAGTGATAAAGTTAGGTGGTAGTTATCCTTCCTTTTAACTTGAACTGTCAGGCTTCAAGATTTGTGTCAGGCAGTGCTCTACCTTCCTAAAATAATTATCTTTGAGGATTATTTCAGATTCACCTGGGAACTCCCTTGACTCTCAGAGAGCTCAGTCCCTCTGTTTCTGATAGTTATAAAATCCAGTGTTCTAATCAGGATTTCTGCTAATTCCCAGTGTTTATGATTTCATGGTCATATCTGTCTTTGGCTCCTATTTTGGGGCTTGCTGTTTTTGTTCCTTTTTCATTGATACCTTCCCAGAACTCAGCCCTTCATAAGTTGTCACAAGAAATTTGCTTCCAACAACTTCTTGTGAATTTTAGTAGACTTTACTGAAGATATGTGGAGTCATTTAGAGGGGTGAACCCATAGAAAGCCACTGCAATGGCTTCACTCTTTTCTGTCGCCCTCTCCCTCTCTCTTGTCCACCCTATTCCCTCTCAGAAGAAAAGCAAATTCATCACCTGGCTTTCTACATAGCAATTTAGCAAGCTTGCTGCTTGAACATGTCATTAAGGTCTCACCCTTCACCAGCATCTTTACCAAGTATTTTCTCCAGTAAATACTGGGCTCTACCTGAGAGGAATTCTAGGAGAGAGAGAGAGAGAGAGAGAGAGAAAGTATATAGTCTTTTGTAGAAAAAAACTTACTTTGGGGGATCCCTGGGTGGCTCAGTGGTTTAGCTCCTGCCTTCGGCTCAGGGAGTGATCCTGGAGTCCCTGGATTGAGTCCCACATAGGGCTTCCTGCATGGAGCCTGCTTCTCCCTTGGCCTGTGTCTCTGCCTCTCTCTCTTTCTGTGTCTCTCATGAATAAATAAATAAAATCTTAAAAAAAGAAAAAAGAAAAAAACTTACTTTGTTATGGGGAAAATAATTTATGATTATTTACCAAATGTGTTGAGTAGCCTGGGTGGCTCTGTAGGTTTAAGTGTTAAGTGGCTACCTTTGGCTTGAGTCATGATCCCACAGTTCTGGGATAGAGTCCCTCATTGGGGCTCCCTGCTCTTCCCTCTTCCTCTACCCTTCCCCCTGCTCGTATGTGCTCTCTCTCTCTCTAATAAATACATAAAATCTTTAAAACAATAAAAACAACAAATGTATCAAGTAATGGGAATAGCAAAATGTAAAGTCTGTCATCTAGAAAGTCATGTGAATTTTACAGTCTTAGTGGACAGAAAGTTATTCTAAATTGTTTGGCTTTATTTTTTTTTAAATTTTTTAATTTATTTATGATAGTCACACACACACAGAGAGAGGGGCAGAGACACAGGCAGAGGGAGAAGCAGGCTCCATGCACCGGGAGCCTGACGAGGGATTTGATCCTGGGTCCCCAGGATCACACCCTGGGCCAAAGGCAGGCGCCAAACCGCTGCACCACCCAGGGATCCCAAATTGTTTGGCTTTAAAGCGAAGAGCTATTTTAGAAGTTTTTTACCTGAGCCTTTACCTATGATTTAATGCTTTAATGATCACTACTGTAATTAAAGAACCAATGAAGTACACACAGTAAAATAAAGGCAAACATTTCAGTTTAGTAGAGAAGTTAAAACTATACCTACTTGTGCCCAACTAATGCTGATCAGAACCTATTATTCCAATGTAAACATTGAAACTACACTTAAAGTTGGGCAAAGTTCAAGCATTCTCAATTGCATTTACTCAAAAACTAAAGATAAGACTGTAACCATCAAGCCAAGACAGGAAGCCAAATGTTGTGGGTCACTACAGATAATGAACTAGCAATGGCTTTAGGATTTCCACATAGCAGGGGCATGGGACAGACAGCTTTCTCAGTGGGGAAGTTAGGCTGAGGGGTAAGATCTTGAAGCTGCATTTACATGACACTTTAGAGAAATTGAGAAAATACTAATTGTCTATATCAACTACTGTGGTGCTAATGAAGATTTTGTGCATCCTAAACCTCATTCCCCCTCTTTGTTGCTACTCTGGCTCTGAGGCCCAAAATGGTCTAGAGTGTTTCTGGGTTGTTGGTTTCAAACTTGAAGCCATCTCAAAATTGATTCACTCCCTTAAGGTCTTTAAAATATGCAATTCACTACTACTGAGCCTTAGATATTCTTGAAAAGGCGTTCCATCCTGAGTTGGTCTTTGCCTCAACCAAAGACTGGCAGCACATATTAATGCATTAAAGAAAGGGACAAAAATTAGGAGACAATGGCCAGGAAGTACAATCAATTCCATACTAAAGAGAGAGTGTCCGGGCAGCCCTGGTGGCTCAGCGGTTTAAGTGCCACCTTCAGTCCAGGGCGTGATCCTGGAGACCCAGGATCAAGTCCCACATCAGGCTCCCTGCAAGGAGCCTGCTTCTCCCTCTGCCTGTGTCTCTGCCCCTCTTTCTCTCTCTCTCTCTCTCTCTCTCCCTGTGTGTGTGTGTCTCTCATGAATAAATAAATAAAATCTTTAAAAAAAAAAGAGAGAGAGAGTGTCCATCTGTGTTATAAATTAAGATACAATGAACAGTTGTGGCACACGTAGAGATTGTGTCATATTTTAGGGCCAAATGCACAAATGTACATTAATATGACCTGCTTAATGTCCATAGAGTCTTGTTCTTACTTCCTGGTTTTAAGAAAACAGCACTTTGAATTGTAAAGTCATTTACTGACACCTACTGAGTCTATCATTAATCAGTTTCTGTTCCTAAGACATTCACCATGCTCCCCCAAACACACACACACACACACACACACACACACACACACACTCAAACTAACCCGCTCCTGCCCTTTGGCTATTGGAAATAGAGGAATCCTGACAAGCTTCTCCCAGCCTTTCACCTACATCCTCCTCTATTTCACAGTTTTGGGGACAGCAGCTAGTATCTGCCCTCTCCTTCAGGTACACTTAGGTGTAGAGGAGTTGGTCACTAGTTCATTTTGCTATTTGTCTTTTGCTTCTTGAAATACAGTTTTATGTTCCGGCAGCTTTCTGATTGCACTCCTCCTTCTGGTGCACAGAGGCACTGCAAGCAATATCCGACCAGCCAGAATCAGCTGTAAACTTCTATATGTCAACAAATACTTCACATAAAATTGAAAGGTGAACAACAAACCAGGAGGGAAAGATTTAATGTTCTTGTTACATTAAAAAAAAACCTACTTATGAATCAAAAGGGCAAGACACTAACAATCCAATAGTAAAATTGACAAAGATTGCAAACAGGTAGTTCAAAAGGGTTGTTCAGGTGGTATTTGCAAAGGTCAAAATTTTAACCCATATCTATTCAACTGCACAGAAGGAGGAATATTTGAAAAAAATTTGGTTAAGAATCAGAACATTTGGGCAGCCCCGGTGGCCCAGCGGTTTAGCGCCGCCCTCAGCCCAGGGTGTGATCCGGGAGACCGGGATGGAGTCCCACGTCGGGCTCCCTGCATGGAGCCTGCTTCTCCCTCTCCCTCTGCCTGTGTCTCTCTGTGTCTCTGCCTCTCTCTCTCTCTCTGTCATGAATAAATTAATAAAAAATCTTAAAAAAAAGAAAAAAGAATCAGAACATTTAAGATGTGTGATCAGAATACATGTATTGAATTTTTTATTGGTACTTTAAATTTTATTCAATATAATTGTTTAATAGTGAAGAAGAAAAAAGAGCAAGAATTCAGTCCTTCTTGAAGTCAGGGTTTGAAGAGGTTTTTTTTTTGTTTTTTTTTGTTTTTTTTTTTTTTGAAGAGGTGTTTATCAAAGATGGAGAAGAGCCACCAGAGGTAAAGTCTGGAGAGAAATTGGATTTTTTTTTTTAGCATAACTAAGCATAACTTGTATTTAACATGAACCCAAGAAAAGTGCAGCTATTGTATAGGACAGTTCCATACACATCAATATTTTTGTTGTTGTAATTATTTTATAATTTCTCCAAAATTGGTTTAATTAGCATGGCAGATTATATTCTTAAAAGATATCAAAAGATGTTGCCCATTCTGCATGTGTTTCTAGAACCATGCCACTCCCCCATTAAGAGGTGAAATCCACGTCTCTTTTACTCTTGGATGACCTTTGTGACTGCCTTGACTAGCAGAGTACTATAGAAATCACACTATGCCATTACTTCTACCTTGTTCTCTTAGAATACTCAGCCTTGGAACTTAGCCATCATTCTGTGAAGAAGCTCAAGAAGTCACAGAGAGCACACATGGAGAACAACCAAGCTCCTAGCCAATACCAAGCTCCAACTTACCAGCCATGTGAATGATCATCTTGAATATGGATCCTTCCAGCCCCAGTTGAGCTGCTTTAGCTGTTGCCAAATGGAGCCAGAAAGAAGCCTTCCAAAGTGAGTTCTGTCCAAATTGCAGATTCATGAGCAAAACAAATGAGAGCTATTATTTTAATCCTCTATGCTTTGAGGTAGATTATTACATACCAATTGATAAATGGAATCATTAGAATAAATGATCAGATATTACAGAGTGCCTAACATATCATAATCATTTCATTTACTCAATTTATTTCATAACAAGTTTTGTTCTTCATGTTGAGGATACAGCACTGATTGCAACAGATAATGTCCCTTTTCTCCCTTCATGCAGCAGGAAGGGCAGACAGACTATAGGCAAATAAACAGATTTATAATTGCTATAGTGCTATAGAGAAAAAATAGGAAATGGGAAATCGAGAGCAATGGAGCATTCTAATTTAGATGGAATGGTTAGGAAACATCTTTATGAAAAAAAAAAAACAACAATTGAATAGAGAGTTGAAAGAAGCAAGGCAGCACACCAAATGAGTATCTAGGGGATGTGCAGTCTAGGCAGAGGGAATAGTTAGTGCAAAGGCTCTGATATAGGAATGGCTTAGAGGCTGGTAAGTTGGAATAGAAAAAGCAAAGAATGGAAAAAGCAGAGATGAAGTTAGAGAAACATGGGGTGGGGGACAGAGCATATAGGGCTTCATAGGCTCTGGTGAGGACTTTGGCCATTGGAAGGGTTTGAGGATGAAAGTGACATATTCTTTTCTTTTTTTTAAATTAAGGTAAGTGTACCCTTTAATCCCCATCTCCTATTTCTCCCATTCTCCCATCCACTTCCCCTCTGGTAACCATCAGTTTGGCCTCTGTAGATAAGACTCTGTTTCTTGGTTTCTCTCTCTCTTTACCTTTACTCTTTTTTGTTTGTTTGTTTCTTAAATTCCATATGAGTGAGGTCATATGGCATTTGTCTTTCTCTGACTGACTTATTTCACTTAGCATGATACTCTCTAGATTTTTAGCACAATTTTAGAGGCAGACTTAGATCTGAAAACTACACTGATGACAGCCATCCACTTTCCACTGTGATTGGCTGCAGCATCCACTTCTTCACTTGTAAAATGAGGCTAATAATGCTATCTACTAGACTAGTTATGAGATTAAATGAGATAATGTAAGAAATACCATAGACTCTGGCATATATTAAGTTTTCCATAGATGTTTGTTATTTATATTATGTAGAAACCCTACAGTCCCCTCTCTTATCCTTACTTACTAATCCGCCAGTCAAATCTGAGTCACTGAGATGATTCCGGTAGAGCAATACAACAGGAGGGGTCTTTTGAAGCAAAGAGACCTATTAAGAGGTTGATGCAATGATCCAGATAATAGATAATGGTAGCTTGGACAAGGACACGAGAAGTAGTGTATATTTTGCATATATATATATATTTAAAGAGTAGCCATGTACTTTGTGGATGTGGAACTTGATTAAAAAAGTGACATCAAGTATGACTCTAAAGTTTGGTGTTACTTTCTCTATAGCAAATGCGTCTTAAGTGCTTGTTCTGTTTCCTGCATCAGAGCTCCTAGGGTAGTTCTGTATATTCAAACACTCGTATAATGGCTATGATGTCAGTACTGAGTGCCCTTCAAGACACTGTGCCTTTAAGCACAGACTCTCGGAGATGCTGACACACAGAAATGCAGGAATGACTCAGAGCATTATGACCATCACTTTGAAGTTATCTGTAACAAATATAATTACACCTTTTTTGTTTGCAATCTTTCCTTAAAGAAGTTGACCTGGGAGATAGGTAGAATCCGGAAATTAGCTTTACTGCCATGTGCTATGGGGAGAATCAGCCACAATAATTTATGATGTTTCTCCCAAAGTACTTGATCAGCTCTCAATGGATCCTCCATATGTGCCCAAAGTTACTGAAGAGGGACACAAATATTATTAGTGTCATTTAACAAGTGGAATCTCAAAAGGATTTATGAAGTTAGTCATTAGTCATATTTTTAGCCTTGAAGAACAGGCAAAATAAGGCTATTACTTTTGATGATTTCAAGAATGATGTAGACACATACTTTTTTTTTTTTAACATTTATTCATTTATTCATGAGACACACACACACAGAGAGAGAGGCAGAGACACAGGATCACACAGAAGCAGGCTCCACGCAGGGAGCCCGATGTGGGACTCAATCCTGGGACTCCAGGATCATGCCCTGGGCCAAAGGCAGGCACTAAACCACGGAGCCACCCAGGGATCCCCTAGACACATACTTTTAATTCCCAGGTAGATTTCTTACCACTTAAAACATTCCTAGTCAGCTGCTTCTTTCCCCTTATTTCATACACCCCTCAATCTTGTGGGAATAAGATATTTTTTTAGAGTAGCAGTATAAAGGGTAACTGCCCTTAAAGCAGCATTTCTAAAGTTTAGCAATCCCCAGACATTTCTAACTTTTTCTCAATGACTTATAATAAACCTAGTTTTCAGGAAACCATCTAAATATTAGTGAATCATTAAAAAATAAATGTTCTGAATCTTTTGATTTTCATACATTAGTTAACCATCTAATAAAGTGGTACTGGACTTCCCAGATTTTTCCTGAGACCACCTTCTTTAAGCTTTAAGCACTTCCCTCTTAATTTTAATAACGTGGGCTTCATCTGGTGAACAAGTCTATGTCTCTCAGTTCATTTTGGTCAGAGTTTTGTAAGTTTTCACTTTCTGGAATTTTTTAATGCCCCAGGTTCAGAAAATGATAATCAGTTGGTGAGCTGCAGTTTCACTTCTATTTCTAAACTAAATTATTTGTAGCTAGACTAAGCCAAATAATGTTTACATCTTTGCCAAAAAAAAAAAGACATGGAATATATTCCAAAGTCAAATATACAGGCTTAGGAATATTTACAGTCCTTCTTTTAGCACAATTTAAAGGCAGACTCAGATCTGAAAATTACTCTGATGACAGCCACCCGTATTCTGCTGTGACTGGCGGTGGCATCCACTTCTTCATTTGTAAAATGAGGCTCTAATAATGCTATCCACTAGACTAATTATGAGATTAAATGAGATAATGTAAGAAATGCTTACAATAGACTCTGGCATATATTAAGTTCTCAATAGATGTTTGTTATTTATATTATGTAGAAACCCTACAGTCCCCTCTCTTATCCCTACTCACTAATCCGCCAGTCAAATCTGAGTCACTGAGAAGATTCCGGTAGAGCAATACAACAGGAGGGGCTCAGACATTTCAGATCCTATGATCTTTGGTGGGTATGAAGCTTCCTCCCTTTGGCCTAGCAAAAGGGGCCCTTATCTGGGCCCATTCTCTGGCCTTGCACTTTGTAATACCCTGCATGTCACAAAACACACAGAAAAGTAAATTTATTAAAGAATGCATGGCTGTGGCTGCTTCAGTCATGCAGGACTTGATATTCACCTCTGACCAGAAACCCTAAGCATCTACCTTGGTAATCAACACCTTCCAGGACCCAGGGAAATGCTATCCCACTTTTCTTGTGCTTTGTCCTTGAAACAAAAGTCTATTGTATCTGAAGGTCATGAAGGTTTTGGGTTTGTACTGCTGTTGACATTTGAAATAGACACTGCTTTGGAATGTGGGAGGATTTCTGTAATGGAAAATATTTTAGGAAAGAGGAAGAAAACAAATTAACTTGTCAAATCCTTTCTTTGTGATAATGGTAAACCCCTCAAATTCTGCTGTAACAAAGTTTCATGTCTGAGTAAAGCCCAAACTCCATTTTTTTGTCTACTTCTATGTTCCAGTTCCTGGTTCCAGAGGTATTCATCATGTTAAAACAGTTAGATTGGATTTAGATAAAACATGAGGTGCTGTAGAAGGTTAAAGTGAAAGAATAGAAGGTGCTCAAAGAGCAAATCAGAGTCTTTGGAAGAAAAATGAATTTTGAATTTGTGCTATCTAGTTATTTGATATATAGTATTGCTTGCTTCTTATAATACTTAAATGTATTCAAAACTCAAACAGATCTAATTCTTAAAAGGATTAAAATTTTAGGGATGCCTGGATCGCTTGGTGGTTCAGAGTGTCTGCCTTCGGCTCAGAGCATGATCCTGGAATACCAGGATTCAGTCCCACATCGGGCTCCCTGCATGGAGCCTGCTTTCTCCCCCTGCCTAAGTCTCTGCCTCCCTTTTTCTGTGTCTCTCATGAATAAATAAATAAAATCTTTAAAAAAAAATTTTTAGACAAATTTTTTCTAAATTAAATAAAAATGCATGAGAAATATTCAACATTCTTTTTTACAATTTTATTTAAATTCAATTAACATATAATGTATTATTGGTTTCAGAGATAGAGGTCAGTGATTCATTAGTCTTATATAATACCCAGTGCTCATTACATCACATGCCCTCCTTAATGTCCATCACCCAGTTATCCCGTTCCCTCACTATCCTCCCCTCCAGTGACCCTCAGTTTGTTTCCTATGATTAAGAGCCTCTAAAGGTTTGTCTCCCGCTGATTTTGTCGTTTTATTTTTCCCTCTCTTCCCCTAGGATTTTCTGTTTTGTTTCTTAAATTCCACATATGAGTGAGATCATATGATAATTGTCTTTCTCTGATTGACTTATTTCACTCAGCATAATATCCTCTAGTTTCATCCATGTCTTTGCAATGGCAAGATATCAATTTTTTTTTATGGCTTAGTAGTAGTCCATTGTATATATATATATATACATATACCACATCTTCTTTATCCACTCATCTGTCAATGGATATCTGGGCTCTTTCCATATCTGGGCTCCTTCCAGTTTGGCTATTGTGGATATTGCTGCTATAAACATTGGGAGAGTGTTTTAACATTTCTCCTTGAAAGCTTTCTTGACATTGGCCAGAGTGGACTCGATGTACATTTTTCCTGCTACATAAGAAGTTACAAACTGAAAGCAGAGGAAATTGGCATCATAATTCTAATTTATTCTAGTGGCAGTTTTCTGGAGCCACTTAACTTTGGCATCCTGTTTGTCAGACCCTTTTCTCTGCTCTGACACTGAGCAGTTTAAACACTGATTTTTTTTTCCTGATAGATTAAACATATACATACTCATCTCCCAAGAGTAGGTTTAAATTACTGAGCAATGGGGGTATAGAGTTAACATTCATTCTGAGGATGGGAATATTTTAAGCAGCTGTGTCAGTAAGTAATTTGTCTTCTTTTCCTGGTAGAGTCAGTAAATTCCATTATTGGGCAAAACAGGATTTGTTTTCTGCTTTCCTGAGACCTCCTGAATTGATTAAGATTGAGGCCAAGTTAAAAACACCGATTCCTGGTCCCCAGACAAGCAAGGTTGATTCAGTAGAGGTGGAGGATATTCAGATACCTGCATTTTAACTAGTACCCAACGATTCCCATGCAATAGCCCAAAGACCACCTTAGAAATGCTGTTAGGCAAGGGAATACTTTCTCTTGAGGTGCTTTTTTGTTTGGTTGGTTGGTGGTTGATTGGTTCTCCTCAGTCTGCGTGTGGAGAATGAGTCGGCTCATTCCCTAGTTACAATTAGTTGTAGAAGAATGAGAAAAGTTGACTAGTTCAGAGCGATGGAGAGAGGGAAAAGGAATGTAGCTGTCAGGGACCAGGGAACACAAGCAGTTTCTTTACAAGCAGTTCTTTTATCATTTAACAAACACGGGGCACTTTCGGGATGTCAGCACTTGTGTTGTGCTTCCAGAAGGGACTCTGTATGCTCTGGAGCAGGATGCGCAGTCCAGGTGGTGGTGTCCTGGAGGGGGCAAAAAGGCTCCATAGCAAATAGATTCTACTTAACTTTAAACTTTTTTTCCTATTTTCAAAAGCCATATTGTCTTTTACGAAACAACTTCTTAGCATAGGAAACGGCAAACCTCCCATTATCCTCCCTGCTGTTTACCGCCCATCCCTGTGGGATTACCAGTCAGCCGTAATGGGACTCCGTGGCCTTGAGCGTTTCCACACAGCGAGGGCGGGCATCGGTCCTCCCGCCAGCAGAGGGCAATCCAACGCACACCTAGGGCCGCGCGCTCTCTCTTCCACACGTAGCTCGCGTGATCGTCAGTGCTACATACTGCGCCTGCGCACGGGCTGAGGCCTTTTCCCCCCGCCGAGCGCTGCTGGGCCTGCTGGTCTGTGGTGAGCCGCGGCCGCCGGACTCTGTTCCGCAGGATGGTGAGTGGATATCTGGAATCGGGGCTACGTCTGCACTGGGTTTCCCTGTCTTTGCCCAAACGCTGACCTAGGGTCCGTCTCGCGCGGCGCGGGGGTTGGATGGCGTTGGATTGTGGGCTCTGCTGTGGTAGGGTTGCCTCTCCCAGCGTGGCTTTAATGGCTGCCGCCCGGCGCGCAAGCTTTGGGGGAGGGGTTGACGAAGAAGTTCGGGAGCTAGGGCGGTGGATTGAGGAGGGGGCGAGTTCGGGAGACCTGCTGCGGGGGTAGTGCCGGCTCGGCCGACTGGGCGCCGGCAGGCGGCGAGGACTGCGTGCGGTTGGTCTCAGGCTAGCAGAGGGATGCCTGAGTGGACGCGGCTTGTGGGCCCTCGGACCCGTCCACCCCGTCTGCTTCGTGGGTTTTTTTCGGGAGTATCGAGTTGGTGGGTCTTTGGGAAGTGGCTCCTAGACCCAGCAGTCAGCGGGGAGCCTGGGGCTTCTCTGGGCCTCGGAAGGAAGCTCGTTTAGTTTGGCATGTGCCTCCTGTCGCTCGATCTAGATTGTTGCTGGCACCAGTGTTTCATGATTTTGCGGATGAGGTGTTGCTTTGGTTGGTGGCGGGAACAGTGCTGTTTTAATCGGGAGCAATTGCTAAATAAGGTCTTGACCAGATGAGTTTTGTGGTAAGTGATTCGGCTTTTGAAAAACGTGCGCGTGAACAGCGCAGGAAATACGAGGGTAGGTTTTCAAAAACGGGACATAAAGCGTCCACAACAGACTGACGTTAGGCATGACTGCTGGCTGTCTGGAGCAATGCTCTGGAAAAGTGACTGATGGCAAGTGGAAAAGGTGATGCTGGACTCCCTGTGGTTTGAGAAACTGGGCTCTGCAGAAGTGACAGTTGTGTGGATTCACTCTTGAAGTTAAAGTGTTTTTTTGTTACAGTTACTTCAGATGTCAGAAGTACTATCAACCATTTATCAAAGTTTTAATGACATTCTTTTTTTTTTTTTTTTCTCTTTTAAAGGGGTTTGTTAAGGTTGTCAAGAATAAGGCTTACTTCAAGAGATACCAAGTGAAATTTAGAAGACGACGAGGTATGGTTACTACTCACGTTCACAATATTAGAAGAACTTGCAGTGGAATAGACTTTCTTATATTACTTTTTTCTTGCAGAGGGTAAAACTGATTATTATGCCCGGAAACGCTTGGTAATTCAGGACAAAAATAAGTACAACACACCTAAATACAGGATGATAGTTCGTGTAACCAACCGAGATATCATTTGTCAGGTAAGTTGTATTCTGAACTCCAGCAATGAGTGCTATGCCTCACCCCTTGAACTCACTGCTAGAGAAGTTGTACTTGGGGAAGCAAAACGCATATATGGATTGGAAGGTCCCTCTAGTGCCTGGCATTCTAAAAACATTGAGTAGTTTCTTTTCCTTTTGGTAGGTCTGGAGTTGGAGCTGGTGGGGGTGGGTGGTACTTTAAAATACTTGATTGAAAATCAGTTGTGTTTGGCAATCCTGACCAAATTAGTTTAATCTCATTTTCTTTTTTTTTTTTTTTTTTTTTTTTTTAAATTTTTATTTATTTATGATAGTCACACAGAGAGAAAGAGAGAGAGGCAGAGACACAGGCAGAGGGAGAAGCAGGCTCCACGCACCAGGAGCCCGATGTGGGATTCGATCCCGGGTCTCCAGGATCGCGCCCTGGGCCAAAGGCAGGCGCCAAACCGCTGCGCCACCCAGGGATCCCTAATCTCATTTTCTAATGGAGGAAAAGAGGATTAGAGAAATCAAAGGTACTGCCCTATTTTATAGGGGTAGTATAAATTTGAGGTCAAGTAGAAGGTTCTTGCACATTCCATTTCCAGTAGAATAATAGAATTTGTCATGGATTAAATCCCAACATGCTGTATAGCCCTAGGTGCCACATACCCCGCTCCACATCGAAGAGGTAGGTAGTTGTGAAGGTTTAATTAGGCTCTTAAGATTGCTTTTACTCCTGCTTATTGTTTGATACATAAAATTTTGATAAATAGGTATGGAAGTTTCTCCCATATAAAAGACCTCTAGAAAACGGCAGTTTGCTCCTTTAGAAGCTAGTTTTCTGGGCTTTTACAACTAGAGAAAATTTTCAATTAAGATTTGCTGAGCCTTTGCAGGGAAGGGGGCAGGCACACCTATTTTCTAGGCAAACTAATGTTGGTTGTGAAGACCATGTTCCTTCATACCTAAATTCAGATAACCCTATCCATATTGGACTTTGATATGCTGAGTTCAAAAGATGTTTGAAATTATTGGAGATTCTTCTTTTGACTTTTCATGGTGCCTGTTTAGTTCATTGGCTTATGCAGCTAAGTCTTTTCAGTATTTAGAAAGAACGACAGTCTCTAACTTCAGAGACATTTCAGTATTCACTGTTTAAGTCATAATTTTATCTCTATTTGTGATAATCATTCTGACATTTACAGAAAACCTACCTGCTATAGTTGACGAAGCCATAAACTGTCATTGTGTAGTAGGATCAACAAAGAGATTCTAAGTGTTGCAGATTTGTGTCTTTTTTTTTTTCCTTAAGTCCTTTGAAAAAGAAGGCACCTAGGACAAGTAATCAGATAGTTGAAAGCACAGATGATTAATCTCGTTTTTCTCTTACAGATTGCTTATGCCCGCATAGAAGGAGACATGATCGTTTGTGCGGCTTATGCTCATGAACTCCCAAAGTATGGTGTGAAGGTTGGCCTGACAAATTATGCTGCAGCATATTGTACCGGCCTGCTGCTGGCCCGCAGGGTATGCAGAAGATAACTTTAATATATTTGGAATTAGCTCATTGTTTGGAGTTCACTGCAAGATAAATGTTCTTACATGAGTAAGATACCCTCAGCTCTGGCTTCTGGGGAATGCCTGCTGTTGAGCTGTTGGTTATGGGGTCATCAGGGAGGATAGTTTTAATCCAGAATTTGAGGCAGCAATACATTTTCTAATACTCTGGGGAGGTAGTTTTTCTGTTTTTTTGCCTGTTGGGTAGATCTAGGTCAGTGGAGTCTTTTTTTTTTCCCCCAAAGATTGTATTTATTCACGAGAGACCGAGAGAGTGGGAGAAGCGGGCTGTGCAGGGAGCCCAATGTGAGACTCGATCCCAGTACTCCAGAGTCACACCCTGGGCCGCAGGCAGGTGCTAAGCCACCGAGCCACCCAGGGACCCCATAGGTCAGTGGAATCTAAACGAAAGAATGGTGGCTACTAGCCACAAGTGGATATTGAGTGCATGACCTGTGCTGTTCCGAGGAACTGAATTTTTAACTTAATTTGAATAGCTTTTTGTGGCTAGTTACTGGCTGTCTTGTTGGACAGTGCAGACCGTTGCTACTCAGAAGTATAGATCTTCTGACTGTCAATCAGTGTACATTTAAAATGCAGGCTTTACTCCACACCCTTGACATCTGTATTTTAATAGGATGTCCAGGTTACTTATATACATGTTAAATTTTGAGAAACAAGGTCTTCAATTTGGAGGGTGGGCAGGCATGGGTATGGAATTCAGTTTTGTTTTAATTATCTTTACCTCTGGGTGGCAGCATTTCCTGTAATACACAGAAAGTAGGAGAAAATGTGATTTTTGCCTTATTTTTGTTCTTTGTTACTGATCTTGTTTGCAGTGGACTTGTTAAGCATGCATCATTGTTAGGAACCTATATCCTCATTGGTTATAAATGTTTGAATAAGGATGGGGAATAACGTCCTTATATATGAGAGCGACATGTTCTACAAAATCACACTGGTGAAGCAGTAGCTAGATCGATGTACCAGTAGAAGAGTCCCCCTTATTAACATAATGTGGTTGGAGTAGTAGAGCCATAAAAGATGCTCTGTTCTGCCCACTATCCTGCTAAGATTTTAATCAAATTAATCAAAATTGCATGTGATACCACTTAATATTTGGTTCTTGAGTTACTGTGGCTAAATAGGACTGAAGAAATACGGAGAATATCTTCCTTGAATAGATAATGGTATGGTTACATCTTAATTGATTACTACGTAAATCAGGTATGGGCATGTAGCAAAGATTCAGAAGGTATAAGACAAAGTTGTGGTGAGTTTGAATATTTGAAGTTTTCTTGTAGTTTTTTTTTTTTTTTAAGATTTATTCATTAGAGACACAGAGGCAGGGGGAGGGGGCAGAGATACAGGCAGAGGGAGAAGCAGGCTCCATGCAAGGAGCCCAATGTGGGACTTGATCCCAGGTCTCTAGGATCATACCCTGGGCTGAAGGCGGCACTAAACCGCTGAGCCACCCAGGCTGCCCTCTTGTAGCATTTCATTATTTGTTTGTTTGTTTATTTGTTTGTTTATGTATTTTAATATTTAAAAGTAAATTGGTACAGAGGGATAAGTGAATTGGAAGGTAATTTTTTTAGGCATTGGGTCATTAAACGTGACTTGATAATTTTAGAATTGTTTGAATATATTTAGACTGGCTTTTTTGTTAATAGCTCCTCAATAGATTTGGCATGGACAAGATCTATGAAGGCCAAGTGGAAGTGACTGGAGATGAATACAATGTGGAAAGCATTGATGGTCAACCTGGTGCCTTCACCTGCTATTTGGATGCAGGGCTTGCCAGAACTACCACTGGAAATAAAGTTTTTGGGGCCCTCAAGGGAGCAGTGGACGGAGGCTTGTCTATCCCTCACAGGTAATACAGTATTCAAGGCTACATTGTTTAGACTCCCAGTAGTTCCATTTCTAACTGGTTGGACTGTGGAGATCACTGAGTAGGTATACAGCATTGTATACCTGCTATATGCTTAGTACTATGGTAAAGGAACCTGGCAGGGCAGGAGGGAATTGTAACACATTTTATAAATGAGATTGAGGTTCAGAAGTAAAGGGTTTGTTGAAGGTTTTGGAGCTAGTAGTGGAAGAGCCAGGGTTAAAACCACTAGCTTTTGTGTTGTGGCTTAGCTTTGATTAGAAATGAGCAACTCCATTGCTTTTTTTTTCATTCAGAATAAAATAGTTTTATTCAGTTATGGAAAACTGTCAACTCTAGAAAGAGAAAAGCTGAGAGCTTTCAACTGGAAATAAGATTGTAGACCATTCTTAGAAGTTAAGTAGGTTTTAATTTGGTAGTTCTTTGGTTTTGAGTTAAGGATTTTTTTTTTTCTTGTTGAGTAGGTGCATCTTTAGAAAGTGATTTATTAGCTTCTTAGGGATATTAGAAGTTGGAGAAATCCCTAACCACCAAAATTTTTTCTGGCTATAAGTTTTAGGATTTAGCCTACAAAATGTAACCTAACTGGAACTTTTATAATGGTGGGGTATATTTTTTTGAGGACCCTCAGGTCTCTTGCAAGACACCTGTTAGATGTGGTCTTGAACAAATCACTTATTCCCATGTACCCTGAGGCAGCACTAAGAAATTCTAGGATTTAAAGGGAGCAGTTTTGAAATCCTTTCCTATGTTAATAAGGAGAACTAACTTTAGTGGTGAGAACTTGGTTTATTTCATGGCTTTGAAGGTGTTTGTGGCATCATTTCCTCTTCTATCCTGGAATTCAGAGATGAGCTGCTGAATGATGATATCCCACTAACTGAGCAGTCAGTAGTTGGTCCTTTGGTTGCATATGATGCAGTTAATTGTTTCAAGACGGGACTGATGGCAGCTACTGAAATGAATTCCTGCTAATGAACTCATTTCAATCATTATGTGCTAAAATATGAAAATCTTTATTTTAGTACCAAACGATTCCCTGGTTATGATTCAGAAAGCAAGGAATTCAATGCAGAAGTTCATCGAAAGCACATCATGGGTCAGAATGTTGCAGATTATATGCGTTACCTAATGGAGGAAGATGAAGATGCTTACAAGAAACAATTCTCTCAATATATAAAGAACAACGTTACTCCAGACATGGTAAACATTTTTACTAAAAATGTCTGTATTGGGTTTACAATTTGGTTTCGTGGATATATTTTATTTCATGGTTATAGTTAAAAGTTGAACATGAGTATGTTAAGAGGTATAGACAGACTCAAGGAGTTCTTTAAAATGGAATGACATGAAATTGGAAAATTGGGTGAGGGTAAGTTAAGAGTCAGATGGGATAAGAATAATTATAAAGAGACTTAACATGCTTTTAGGAATTTTTTAGGTAGTGAAGGGTGGCAGACTTCATCTAAATCTAAAGATGGCTTTTACACATTTTGGCTGTTTTAAATTTGCAGACTTCATTCCTGTAGTCATAGTTAAAATCATCTGTCTGATTGGAGATGCTAGTTACTAAATTCATTTTGAAGCAATGTGGAGGAAAGGTTCTGTTCTGTAAAGCAAGTAAAGTTCTATGTTCAGGACTTTGTGAATGTCTCAGGCTATGCACATGGAGAGTTTGTATTGAGTAGATGACTAGTTCTGCATGACTTTGCAAATATGAGTTTAATGTTGGAAAATTTATCAGCCTAAAGTTGTATCTTTGAGGCATCTATTGACACATTGTAGTAATGGAAGAGGATAGGCATAGAGCACAAAAATAGCACTGCTTATTATAAAATTATGCAACTGTAGAGTTGTAGATGAATTGATGGTTATATATCAAATGTTCTGTTAGTGCATAGTTTATATTTTGATACAGTTTTGATGATGGAAAAAAATTTTTGAGAGCACATGGTGAGGGAGGGGCTAAGGGAAGGAGAGGCTTCATGGCCAGCATGGAGCTCAATAATGAGGTCTCAATCTCAAAACCCTGAGATCATGACCTGAACTGAAATCAGAGTTGGATGCTTAACCAACTGAACCACCCAGGCACCCTGTGAAAATTACTTTATTTATAAATTTATTTTTATTTTTTAAAAAAATTTATTTATATATTCATGAGAGGTGTGCATGCGTGCCCACACACACGCACGCAGAGATGTTAGCAAAGGGAGAAGCAAGGCTCCATGCAGGGAGCCCGATGCAGGACCTGATCCCAGATCTCTAGGATCACGCCCTGAGCCTAAAGCAGATGCTCAACTGTTGAGCCACCCAGGTGTCCCTATTTTATTTTATTTTATTTTATATTTTTATTTTATTTTATTTATTTTATATTTTATTTTATTTATTTTATTTTACTTATTTTATTTTATTATTTATTTTATTTTATATTTTATTTTATGTTTTATTTTATTTTTTTATTTTATTTTTTATTTTATTTATTTTATATTTTATTTTATTTTATTATTTTATTTATTTTATTTTATTTTATTTATTTTATTTATTTCATTTTATTTTATTTTATTTTATTTTATTTTATTTTATTTTATTTATTTTATTTTATTTTATTTTATTTTATTTTATTTTATTTTATTTTATTTTATTTTATTTTATTTTATTATTTATTTTATTTTATTTTATTTTATTTTATTTTATTTTATTTTATTTTATTTTATTTTATTTTATTTTATTTTATTATTTTATTTTTTATTGTGTCCCTATTTTAAAATAGAGTTGTTAGGGACACCTGGGTGGCTCTGGTTGAGCAGTTGCCTTTGGCTCAGGGTGTGATCAGGAGTCCAGGGATCAAGTCCTGCATTGGGCTCCCTGCAAGGTGCCTGCTTCTCCCTCTATGTCTCTGCCTCTCATGAAATAAATAAAATCTTAAAAAAAAAAAAAAAAGTTGTAATTGGAAAAGATAATTGCCTGTTATTCATATGCTTAGTTACAGTCTAGGGATCAATAAATACATAGCTTGAGTTTTTGAACTAGGAAAATGGTAATACAAATGCATGCTAATTTTCAGAAATCCATACTTTTTTTGTTACTATTGGCATTGCCCTCATTCACTCTGGTAAATAGATCTTTTACTTGTGACTATAATTCTACTTGGCCTGCATAATTTTTCTTCCTAAGACCTCTCTTGCTCTGGTAATGTCACACTTGTTCACAACTTTTCAAATTCCCAAGCTGCTTTGAGCTCCCACTTCATGTTTTCCTAAATATATGGTATACTTCAGCTGGACCACTCTTAGGCTAATGTACTTTTCCCAGCTAGCTCATTAATTTGATCTTTGGAGGCCTCTTATGTGTGCCTGCTGAAATCCTCTATAGACATCTGACATGTCTTCTGAGGAAGTGGTCTTTACCTAAACTCATGTTCTTATCTACATGCATGGTTGTGTATCCTATTTGTCTCTTGGAAGGAATGGAACAAATTGCTTAGATTTATTAAATAACTGTATTTGAAGTCATCAAATGGATTTGTTAAATACAGTGGAAAGCTGTAATAGAGTGCTTAAAAGAGGTAGAGGAATTAAAGGAATTAAAGTAATTCCTAAAGGAAGGGATTTAGGTAGTTGAGGTCTCATGCAGTGTTTGCATTCTTTTCATTTGCTCAGTTTTCTACAAATGCATGTAGTAACCACATTTTTCTTCATAATGAAGGAGTAGTTTTAGAGATTTGAATACTTTGGTTTATTCTTTGGGGGGCTGTAATTGTTACTAGATTTTGATAGTGAACATTCAGGCATTTTATAGCTGCTTCATGACCTGCTCTACCATAGAATCAATAGTCATTTATTTGGAGGAGGTAATTGAAACAATTCCGAGAATTTCAGCATTAGTTTTTGATGGGTTTTAGAACATAATTCTCATTAAGAGATAATTGGATGGTGTTTGAGCGTTTTGTAGGAAAATTCAAACCTTCTGTTTCCATAGACACCTAATAATAGTAGATATAAGAGGTCCCTGGTATGTAGTTCTGGGAGTAGTACTGAGAGACCTATTAGGTACTGATGGAAAATACAAATCTGAGGAATGTGGTAGAAAAAAATGAATTAATAGCAACTGCTTGTTGGCCCCATATCCAGTTCATCTTAACATCTTAAATACTTTGTTTTAGCACAAATCCTCACCTGAATAAAAGAATTTGGGTCAGACAGTATTTTAAATGAACATAAATGTTTTTGGAGCAACCTGTTTGCTCTTGAGTGACTTTTAAAGAAGTAAAGCTGAATTCCTCAGAAATAAGTAGACATTTTTTGAGTATGAGTTTTGTGAATAGTGTCAATTCACACTGCCTCTGGAAATTTCTTAGGAAAATGTGGGTTACATGTAGAAATTTGAGATACCAGTGTTGACCCGGTTTAGTTCCCTTTGACAGTCTGGTTTAGGGACAAAATAGAGCAAGTGGTAGAATGCAATACGTTACGTGACTGTATAGGGCATGTGAAATGAAACCAAGTACTGTTTGCTTTGCTTTCTTTCAGATGGAGGAGATGTATAAGAAAGCGCACGCTGCTATACGAGAGAATCCCGTCTATGAGAAGAAACCTAAGAAAGAAGTTAAGAAGAAGAGGTACGCATCTTACTATTACTGTCTTTTTAAGAGAGGTTGGGAGGAATTTCTTGCCTTGTTTGGTCTTTATCAAACTCGTTGAAGTTGTGCAAACTCGATCACTAGCTCTGCATGATGTTGCAGAAGTGAGGGGAACCAGGTTTGCTAAAGTAATTGTGGTGATAGAAATGTATTAGCCTCAGAAGGTACTTACTGAGCTGACCTATTCTATCCCATTACAGTGTAACTACCAGTTACAGCATTTAAAAAACTTTTTTTAACCAGTTCCTGCATTTTGAAAGTTCCTTTAAGATCAGAAGTATGTATTAGAACTTGGATTGTTTTGACCTGATCGTAGTCTTTTCCAATCAAAGTTAACTTTTTTAAGCTCTGTAGCGGTGGTTTTTAAAAATCTATCTCTTAATTTTACTTTGTTTTGCAGGTGGAACCGTCCTAAGATGTCTCTTGCCCAAAAGAAAGATCGGGTAGCTCAGAAGAAGGCAAGCTTCCTTAGAGCTCAGGAGCGGGCTGCTGAGAGCTAATAAACCAAACCATAATTTTCTATGAAGATTTTCCAGATAAAGCCAATAATAAACTTATTCACCAAGCAACTTTGTGTTAAACTCTTGTTAATGAAAGTGTAGGAAATACGTGAAGTACAAAAGTAGAGGAGTTGATAAGTTTTTCTTCTTCAAGAAACAAATATAACTGCATATTGACTCAAAGTTCACACCGGCTTCTCAGGCTTCTGTTTTTCCTAACAGTTATCCCTTCAAGTGTGACGTCTAGCTCCCTCTAAACAGTCTGTCAAGCAACAGACCAACCATCCACTAGGAAATATTTCTTCCATTCATTTATTGTAACCAGATGGCTAGTGGGAAGAAAAAGTACCTTCAAAGTACACAATTTTAAAGTAAGCAGAACTGGTGCTAATCAATGGCTTTAATTTTGAGAGAGAGCTGTCCAATGAAGTTCACATAACGTTCACTTTAATCAGGTGAAACCTCTGAGCAGAATATCCTTCAAAAGAAGTGTTCCATTTTATGGAGATGTTGAAAGGTACATGCCAGATCTTAATAAACATGAAAACAACATTAAAAGGGCAAATATTAACTTGCATATCAAGTTTACATGAAAAAATTTGCATGCCTCTTAAGAAATAGCCCTTTGGCCAACAGGAAATACTGTTCAAAAATGGAAAATTGTGAACTAAAAAGTTCCATGATTTCAGAGTCTGGCTCCTAATGTCCTATTTCCCCATAGCTCAAATTCAGATACATGGATCTGGATTGGGTTGATGGCCTTAATAACAGTTTTGGAAAAAAATCCGTTTTGACAGACTATAGCACATTGACAACTAAGAAGGACCCATCAAAATGAGGATGACGAATGCTCATCCAGTTTCAGCCTCTAAAATTGGCAATTATATATTGTCAAGTAGAACATTTTCTTACGGATTAAGAGGCTAACAGCCACTCAATATTCTGAAGCCATATAACATTTGATGTCTAAGTGTTTTAAGTAGAAAAAAAACCATGCTATTAACCCAACATCTGTTTGTAAAGGAGTAACTGGACCTTTGCAGTCTTAATTTCTGTTAATGTGCAAACTTTACCATGCTAAGACTTTTTAAATGTATATTTTTTTTCAACAGCAGCTTCAATGCAAAAATGTTTCCAGCAATGGTATTTTGGCTAACAAATCTACAAAATACTTCACTGTCGATGTTTATGGAATGAGGCTTTTCACAGCATTATTTTAGGTCATTAGTTAAAATAGTTACACAGTGAATACTGGAAAATCTACCAGGGCTTCTAACAGCAGGAATGAAATCTTTGGACCTGGTCATCTTTTACCTCTTGCCATTACTTCAATCAACTTGTATCTTAAGATGATGGCTTCTTAAAACCAGGGGAAGGAGGGTTTTGTGTAACTGACAGGGACATGAATCAGAAGCCTTATTTTTTTTTTTTAATGCTCAAAGTTTTTCCTTAAAATTTTGAAGTTTCCTATAATGCTCACGATGTCCAAATGAACTAAGAGTCATTTGTATAGGAAATTTTCTTCCACAGTAATGTTTTTAGGTTATTTAGTATCAAAGAATGTTCCATTTCCATTTGATTTGCAGTGACTTTGAGAGCAATACAAGAATAAAGCTGCTTTTCCAGTTCCTCACGAATTTCACTTGGAGCACCACGCAGTAGGTAGTCTTTGAGTAACTGACAGGCTTTTGCCAAGTTTGGTTGTATCACTTCTGAAGTACACTTCATTGTACTTTGATCACAGCTAGTTCGACAGTCTGTGCCATAAACACAGTCCAAATCAGACTCACAGTGACGATCCTTTATAAGTTCTTTCAGGTTTGTCTCTGGTACAATTTTTCTCATGTCCACCATTTTTAAATCATATTTATCATTATATCCTAGGTTTTTGGCACTAATATCACACATAAGGAAGTTTCCATAGGGGCCGTGGAAAACATCTTCCACAAATTCTAGAAGTCCTATGGCTATTTTAGCCTTTCTAGGCCATGATGGTGTGAATAACTGGTCCATGCTTCTTCTGAACCCAGATGGAATAAAAAGTTCAATGACCCATGGAAGGCTTATTCCATAAAGAGAGGTATATTCAACACTTTCCATCACATAGAGATCACCACAGAATCCCATTAATTTGGGAGTATGTTCTTTATCTTGAAGTATCACCATGAGAAGAAACTCATTTAGTTGAAGAAGTGCCCATGCTGACTTTGCTTCTCCCAAGGAAACCTGGCCATCTTTGTCTCCATCAGCCACGGTCAAGATGAGATTAACCAGTTCAGAGAGGTTTCCTTGGTCACCCAATTTTGCCTATAAAGGTAAGAATTTAGCTAAATACAGAAAGTTTGCAAAAATATCTCTTATGTAATATACATACTAACTTTATATGGGAATTATGCTAAGTAATAATTTTGTTACTGAGTCTCCATAAAGGTACTTAATACAGCTCCAATTTATGATGCTTTTACTAAGAAGTATGTTTTATATAATTGTAGTAAAACGCACTCCTGAGTATATTTAAGAAATGGCAAGCTCCTTGGTCTCTATTGATAGTTATTCAACACACTAATTCTATCTTACTCATATATTTACTTGCAAAATTGCAGTGTAATGTGCTCATATCCAGTTATAATAAGGGTCAACTGAAAATTATTTTCTCCTATTTTGTAGTTAACACATTAACAGAACTATTTTGTTCAAGTTGTATTGTTCCAATGATGAAAGTTAAAAGTTATTTCCCTGTGAAGGTTCTTAGGATAAAATAGTCCGAAAATGTAAACTTAAAGATTTTGAATGAAAATATGACAGCAATAAAAGAAAAGAGACTTTTTATAAAATTTTAACTACTTTTATCTTTTAATATACTTAATCTTTGTATGATTATTTAATTTTTAAAAAATAATTTGCTATCAGATACGTATACTGATTTTAGCCCTTCTCCCACATTTAAAAAAATGTGTATCAGCTACAGTGTCAAACTATAGAGCAGCTCACCTACTTAATGAATTCCCCTTTCATATCTGGACATTTTAAACTATTATAAATAACGTAAACATCTACACATTTTTGAATTGTTTCAAGATGGAGCCCCTGATATGTTAAAGAATAGCAACACTTTTGTGGCTTAGGATGAGGTCTTGCCAACTCTTCCAGAAGAATGTACCACTTCATAATAGTAACATGGGAATGGATATACTTACTTTAAAGAGACTGTAGACCATTTCTTTGAATTTCTGTACAGTAGTTCCCCTAGTTGGCTTATCAAATAGCACTATTTCCTTCCTTGGTTCCAATTCAGTCCCAAAATCAAGGTGAAGTGCTTGTTCCATTTGACATTTCACAACACCTGGTAGATTACCCCAAATCCCTAAATACATCTATGTGGAAAAAGAATGACAAATCACTCTTTAGGCTGAGTAGAATTATACACCACTGTATTTTTAGTATCTTCTTCCCCTTACAAAAACACAAAAGCAAGTAACAAAACACAGAGATTTAGCTTTTTTCTGTAACTTTTTGATTATAAAAGCAATGCATGCCTAAATAAATACATTTTTGACCATGGATCAATTTTATTTATTTATTCCAATTTTTAAATTGTGGTAAAATATTAAAAACATAATTTACCATCTTAACCGTTTTTAGTGTATAGTTCAACGGTATTACATTAACAATGCAGCCATCACCACCACCCTTTTGCAGCACTCCATCTTGTAAAACTGAATCTCCATACCTATTAAATAATAACTTCCTGTTCCCCCTTTCCCCTTTAGCCCTTGCCATCACCATTCTACTCTCTGTCTTTATAATTTTGACTAAGTATCTCATGTAAATGGAACCATATAAAATTTCTCTTTTTGTGACTGGCCAGAAACAAACCTGAAAGAACTTATAAAGGATCGTCACTGTGAGTCTGATTTGGACAGTGTTTATGGCACAGATTATTTCACTTAGCATTACGTTCTCAAGATTCATCTGTATGGTATTGTGTCAGAATTTCCTCCTTTTTAAAGCTGAATAATAGTCCATTGTATGTATATACCATATTTTGCATTTCTATTCCCTGCTGATCAACACTTGGATGCTTCCATGTTTTAGCTATTGTGAATAATTTGGGTATACAAATATCTTTTGGAGACTGCTTTCAATTTTTTTAGTTATGTACCCAGAAGTAAAATTGCTGGATCATAAGACCAGTATATTTTTAATATTTTGAGGAACTGCTATATTGTTTTCTGCAATGGCTGTGCCATTTTACATTCCTTCTAACGGTACACCAGGGTTCCAATTTCTTTCCATCCTTGTCAACACTTGTTGACAAATTTCCTTTCTTTGATAGTAGCCATCCTAATGGGTATGAAGTGGTATGTCACTGTGATTTTGATTTGTATTTCCTTAATGATCAAGTGATGTTGAGCATCTATCTTTTCATTACTTATTGGCCACCTGTATATCTTTTTTTTTAGAAATGCCTATTCAAGTCCTTTGCATATTTTTAAATCTTGTTTTTATTGTTGAATTTTAGGCGTTCTTGCTCTCTCTCATTCTTTTTTTTTTTTAGTAAACTTTACACACAACGCAGGGCTTGAACTTATGACCCTGTGATTAAGAGTTACATGCTCCAGCACCTGGGTGGCTAAGTTAAGCATCTGTCTTCAGCTCAAGTCATGATCCCAATGTCCTGGGATTGAGTCCTGTATTGGGCTCCTGGTCAGGGAGTCTACTTCTCCCTCTGTCCCTCCCCTATAATTGTGCTCATGCTCTCTCTCTTTCTCTCTCACAAAAATAAATAAAATCTTAAAAAAAAAATGTTACATGCTCTACCAACTGAGCTGGTCAGGTACCCCAGGAGTTCTCTATATATTTTAGATATTAATCCCTTATTGGATATATGACTTGCAAATGTTTTCTTGCATTCTGTAGATTTGATACTTTTTGATGCACAAAATTTTTAAATTTTCATTAAGTACAGATTTGTCTTTTTCTTTTGTTGCTCATGCCTTTGGTGTCAGAGCCAAGAAATCATTACCAAATCCAATGTCATGAAGCTTTTACCCTATATTTTTTCTAAGAATTTTATGGTTTTACATTTAAGTCTTTGATCTGTTTTGACTTAATTTTTGCATATGGCATTAGGTAAGCATCCCACTTTGTTCTTTTTGCATGTGGCTATCCAGTTTTTGCCAACACCATTTGTTGAAAAGTTGGTCCTTTCTCTAGGGGTGCTTGGGTACCTCAGTTGGTTGAGCATCTGCCTTCAGCTCAGGGCCCTGGGATTGAGCTCCGCATTGAGCCCCACATTGGGCTCCCTCCTTTGCAGAGAGCCTACTTCTCCCTCTGCCCTCCCTTCCCCCACAACCTGTGCTGTCTCACACACACTCTCTCAAATACATAAATAAAACCTTAAAAAAAAAGTCCTGGGATCCCTGGGTGGCGCAGTGGTTTGGCGCCTGACTTTGGCCCAGGGCGCGATCCTGTAGACCCGGGATCGAATCCCACGTCAGGCTCCCGGTACATGGAGCCTGCTTCTCCCTCTGCCTGTGTCTCTGCCTCTCTATCTCTCTGCGTGTGACTATCATAAATAAATAAAAAAATTAAAAAAAAAAAGTCCTAAAAAAAATAAAATAAAAAAAAAGTCCTTTCTCTATCGAATGGTCTTAGCACTCATCAAAAATCATTTGACCAAATATGTGAGGCTTAGTTCTGGGTTCTCTACTCTATTTATCTATATGTCTGTCTTCATTCCAGTACACACTGTCTTGATTACTGTACCTTTGCAGTAAGTTTTGAAATCAGAAGTATGAGTCTTCCAGCTCTGTAGTTCTTTTTCACAATGGTTTAGCTATTTGGGGTCCTCTGACAGTCTGTATTCAAATTTTTGGGTGGGTTTTTCTACTTCTGCAAAAAATGTCATCAGGATTTTGAAAGGGATTTCACGAATCTGTAGATCACTTTGGGTAGTGATCTTAACAATACTAAGTCTTCCATCCATGAACATGGACTATGTTTCCATTTGTTTGTATCTTTAATTTCTTTCAGCAATACTTTGAAGTGTTCATTGTACAAGTCCTAAAACCTCCTTGGTTAAGTTAATTTCTAAGTAGTTTATTCTTTTTGATGCTACTGTAAATGGAATGATTTTCTTTTTTTTTTGGAATGGTTTTCTTAATTTTCTTTGTGAATTGTTCATTGTTAGTGTATAGGAATACAACTGATTTTTGTGTGTTGACTTTGTTTCCAGCTACTTTGCTGAATTTATTAGCTCTAACAACTTTTTCCTACATAAAATATTTTTCTATATAAAAGATCAGGTCATCTGCAAGCAGAGATAATTTTACTTTTTCCTAATTTGGATACCTTTATTTCTCTTTCTTGTTTGATTTGGCTAGAACTTCCAGTATTATGTTGAATACAAGTGGCAAAAGTGGGCATCCTTGCCTTGTTCCTGATTTTAGAGGAAAAACTTTCATACTTTTACCACTGAATATAATATTAGCTATTGATTTTTCATATATGGATTTTATTATGTTGAGGTAGTTGCCTTCTATTCCTACTTTGTTGAGTGTTTTTATCATGAAAGCGTACTGAATTTTATCAAATACTTTTCCTACATCGACTGAGAGGATCCTGTGGGGTCATTGTGTTGATCTGTCGTATTAAACTGATTGACTTTTATATATTGAAACATCCTGGCATTCCAGGAATAAATCCCATTTGGTTGTGGTGTATGATCTTTTTAATATGCTCAATTTGGCATGATAGCATTTTGTTGGGGATTTTGCATTAATGTACAAAAAGTCTGTAGATTTCTTTCCTTGTAATGTCTTTATCTAGCTTTGGTATCAAAGTAATGGTGGCCTCACAAAATGAGTCAGGAAGTATTCCTTCCTTTTCAATTTTTTGGAAAAGGTTGGGAAGGATTTAAATGTTTGGTAGAATTCACCAGTGAAGGCAACGGGCTCAGGGCTTTTCTTGTTGGAAGACTCTTGATTACTGATTCAATCTCCTTCCTAATTATAGGTTTGTTCAGATTTTCTATTTCTTGGTAGGTTTTCTGTTTCTAGGGATTTGTCCATTTCATCTAGGCTATCTAACTTCTTGGTGCATAATTGTTCATAGTACTCTCATATGACCCTTTTTATTTCTGTAATGTCCCCACACTTCAATTCTGATTTTAGTAATTTGAGACTTCTCTTTTTCTTAGACTCATCTAGCTAAAGGTTTGTCAATTTTGCTGATTTTTTTCAAGAGCCAAGTTTTGGTTTCATTGATTTTCCTCTATTGTTTTTCTATTCTCCATTTCATTTATCTCTGCTGTAAATTGTTTATTTCTTTTTTTTTAATTTAATTTTTTATTTTTATTTATGATAGTCACACACACAGAGAGAGAGAGGCAGAGACATAGGCAGAGGGAGAAGCAGGCTCCATGCACCAGGAGCCCGACGTGGGATTCGATCCCGGGTCTCCAGGACCGTGCCCTGGGCCAAAGATAGGCGCTAAACCGCTGCGCCACCCAGGGATCCCTGTTTATTTCCTTCTGCTAGCTTTGGGTTTAGTTTGTTCTTTTTCAAGTTCCTTAAATTGTAAAATTGGCTTGTTGATTTGAGATCTTGTTTCTTAATGTAAGCATTTATAACTATAAATACATTTTTAAAAAGTCACATTGCCTAGAAAGATGAAAGGCAAATTCCTCTGTTTCCATTTCCCTAATCCCATACTCCCAAATTATTCACTATTAATTAATATAAGATCCATGAAAGTAATCTTATCTATCTTAATCACCACTGCATTCCTAATAACTAAAGAATGTCTAGAATATACTGGAAATAAGGATTAATAAACATCTGTTGGATGAGTGAATCAAAGCATACAACATTGAAGTATATAAAATATCCTAACACTATGGTTCAAGAATTCTTTTAATAATACTTTCATTTAAGGTAAAATTAGAGTGCATTGTCATTCTGGGATGTTTATTCGTAATGTCCATACCTGATTGTTGGGCTTGGTGGATAAACATTTCCCAAAGTAAAGGGTTTCTGTAACACAAAGGCTGTTACATGCAGGCCCATCAATAACTCCAGTCTTGTACTTGTCACACTAAAAACCAGGAAACAGAAAAGTAGTTAATAGAAAACTGTTTTATAAGAAGAAACATAATAAAGACAATGTAAGGAGCTACCTGTATTCTTTAGGATGAAGTTCTATAATGAAAAGAACTCAGACTCTGGATTTGGACAGACTTGAATCTGAATCCAAGCTCTATTCTTACCAGCTATATGATGATGAGAGATATTGCTGCGACCAAAGTGTGCATGGAATTTGGAAGCTATTTTTCCCCACTTAACATGGTCTGAGGTGGTAAGGTACCTGCTTCCCCCCTAAGATTAGAGGCACACTTTAAAAATGGCTCTGGTTTTAAAGTAAGAAATTAAAGTTTTAAATACGAAAATACGTAAAAAACAAAATTACCAAAAAAAAAAAAAATTACCTCTGACATCTGGTCATCCTTGAGATCACCCGAAAATAAGAAAAATAAACACAAACTCCATCTTCAACAAGATATCAAGGTAACCCTAAGGCACAATTAGTGAAGATAGCCTGCCAAATTCAGTGAAATTACATCAGAGTCCAGAGATTGTTGAGATTAAATAACTGCTGTGACTTTGCTTCTCAACATTGGCATAGCACCAAAGAGATGAGATGCAGAACCATCACCCTGATTTACAATGTAGGTTTAAGGGGCACATGCTGTGGGAACTTTCAAGGAGTCTATATGGCATTACGAAGTAGCAGGACAAGGCAGTGCTGAATGATAAATTCTTTAAAAATATTATCTATGTTGGAGGCAGTCTGTTAATGAAATGGGTTGAGGGAGAGCACATTAGGAGCATCTCCTGGGGAGATAACACTGGATAAGCCAATCTGTGTATTTTTGTCTCTGTGTTTCTCGTTTTTTCTATCTCACACACGACATGCATACACACAAACTCTGGGTCATAGCAGTCTCACTACTAGCACAATTCACTCCTCCAGTTGCTTCCTACAAATAGCTGGTTGAGGAAGAACTCTTTCATTCAATAAGGAGTAATAACCAAAGGAAAACAAGATTACAGAGCAAATCTACAAGAAAAAGGAGGAAAGGAAATGAAAAGCTAATGTTATAAAAAGAAATTTTCCAGAAAAATGTTGCCATGAAGCAGGCCAAACATAATGCTGTGAATTCAAAGGACTTAATGAAACATTTAAAAAAAATAAGACTTCATGGTAGAAGAAATGATGAGACAACAGAAGGAAATGTAAAATAAGCTAGTAGAGCTCAGAAAGGAAGAAAAGGAAAAAATCCTAGGAATTAAAGCCACATAAATGGGGGTGGGAGAAGGAGACAGACAAAGATGACAACACAGACTTAAACGAGGGCTAGGTTAAGAAAAGTGGGGAAAAGGCAATGGAAATATAAAAAGAACTAAATATAATTTGAGACAATATTATAGATATAGGAGACAAAGGATATCCAGCATGTCCACATGAGGGTGAACAGTACAAGTGGAAAAGAAAAAATATTCAAAGTAGAATTCAAGGCAACTTCATGTAAAGTGAAAGGATACTTTATAGATTGAAAGGACATACAATATCCCAAGAAAACTGACATATAGAACGACCCTTGTGATCTACCCTATTGAATTTTACTAGACTTCAAAAATAAATAATCCTTTGAGCATTCAGGCAAAAAGATCAAGGCACCTTTAAAAGGAAATAAATCAGTTTGGCCTCAGATTTTTCCACAGCCACGTAATGGTAGATAATGGTGCAATGCCAGCAAAGTCTTTGAGAAAGGAAGTGTGACTTGCCTGGATCCTAATTTTTCATTTGTAAAAGGGAATATGAATAATATTTGATTTATAGCATAATTATGAAGAGGGCATCCAGCTGGCTCAGTTGGTAGAGCATGTGACTCTTGATCTCAGGGTTGTGAGTTCAAGCCCCATGTTGGGCACAGAATTCATTTAAAAATAAATAAGTAATAAAATCATAGCATTATTATGAGGTAAAATGATATAATAATGAATACAGATCACCTGTGATTTTAAAAAGTGCTCAATAGCAGGTACTATTATTTTACATAGCTAAACTTTCTTTCAAGTAAAAGGCGTCAAATGTTTTTGAACATACAAGGATTAGAAAACCATTCCCTCTTAAAGAACTACTAGAGAATGAATTTTAGGTAACCAAAAGATGAACAGAGAACCTGAACATGGAAGCCAGTTGAAATATAGGACTGGGATGAAAACCCTGGGAATATACTTCATAATGATTAATAAAATATCCAATATTACTAGATGCTTATTATATGTCAGGCACTGTTCTAGTGCTATACTTTCATTATCATGAAAACTAACCTGTGAAGTAGAGCCTATTGTTATATCCATTGTAAAAACAAGGTAAGGTTACATACCTAAAAAATGACAAAACCAAGATTCCAACCTAGGCAGTCTGGTTTCAGAGCTCATTCTCATAATAGCTACTGTATATTCTTCAGAATGTTATTATAAACAATTTTGTTACTTGTATAAACAAAAACCAAGAAGGGAAGATGTAAATAGATGGAAGGTGACAAAAGGATGTTGATTTCTTTAATACTCAAGGTCAGGAGATAACATTTACATCTTATAAATCAAGTAACAGAAGTCTATTCAAGGGGCACCTGGGTGGTTAAGTTGGTTAAGTGTGTGCCTTAAGCTCAGGTCATGATTCCAGGTTCTGGGGATCCAGCCCTGCATCAGGTTTCTGCTCAGTAAGAAGCCTGCTTTTCCCTCTGCCTCTGCCTGCTGCTCCCCCTGCTTGTGCTCTCTCTTTCTCCATCAAATAAATAAAATAAATCTTAAAAAAAAAAGTATATTCAAAAGTACACCAATGATCACTAGAATTAATAATAATAACATATTGTTTAAAATTAGGCGGAACAAAGGAGATCAGATTAATAGAATTTTAATTTTGTCACTGCTTTTAATAGGTAGATTTGGTCTAAAGAAATAGAGCATAAAGTACATTTTTAAAAGTTATAGCATAAAGCTAAACACTAGAAGACCTAAATACAGAATACAAAGCTTCCTAAATGATCAAAAGGAACATGCATAAAACACGAAATATACACCATCTAGAGAAAGATGCAAACCAAATGAATCCTTAAAAACAGAAAGTAGGTCGTAAAATGTGATACAGGGGCAGCCCGGGTGGCTCAGCGGTTTAGCACTGCCTGCAGCCTGGGGTGTGATCCTGGAGACCCCGGGAGAGTCCCATGTCGGGCTCCCTGCATGGAGCCTGCTTCTCCCTCTGCTTGTGTCTCTGCCTTTCTCTCTGTGTGTGTGTCTCTCTGAATAAATAAATAAAATCTTAAAAAAAAAAAAAGTGATACAGAATTAAGTCGTATATATTATATAAATGTCAGCAAGATAAGTTCATCTATTGAAAGAAGAATACCCTTAGAAAAGTGTCAGAAAAGTTGAAAATAAGGGACAGTACAGGTATATCAGGCAAACACAAAGAAAACACAATTAAGTCACAATTTTAAACCAGACAAGGTTGAAATCAAGTAAGGAAAGCATTAAATAAGGTAAAAAAAAAAGGGGGGGGGGCTTTACAATGATAAAACATATAATCCACACCAGATATTACATTCATGAGTTTCTATAAGGCAAATAAAGAAGTATTAAAATCCATTAAGCAAGATCTATAAGAAATAAAAAAAAGAAACAGGCATTAGAGTGGGAGACCCTAGTTCACTTTTTCTAGCCCATGACAGATAAAGAAATCTACAAAAAAAGGATATAGAAGAGCTAAAAAATCTAGTAAAGTAGATCTGTCTTGAGAACAAACTTTTCAAATGCCCATAGAACAATTACAAAATTAGACCAAAGCCTTAGTACATTCCACTTAGTAGAAATGGCATCTCCAATCACATTATAACACATGAAATTAATAAAACATCTATCCATACATAATTAAATGTTCTTTTAATTCTTGAAAGTCAAAGAGAAAGTCCAAATTGAAATACTGAAGTATCTAGGAAATAACAATAACTGAAACTGAAAATAAATGATAAAATCAAAGAACCACTTAAAGAAGAATGCAACTTAATTATGTTAATAAACAGCAAAGAACAAAACAAATGAATTAAAAATTCAAGAATTTTGAAAAAATTAATCTACAGAAAGCAGAAAGAAGTAATCAATATAAAATAACAATACAAAGTTATGGTATGTTGCTGTTGTTGCAAGAATTCCTCTGACCTTCATCTCCCAATCTTTACTTTGGATTTCTTGCTCTTTTCTGGTTTCTGCAATTACCTTTTGATGGTTTTTTTCCCCAGAATTCTCCTTGTCTGTCTGGTTCTCTCAGTCTGATGACATGATGCTACTCACAGATCAATCTTGCCCTGCTCTGGTTCTTGGGATGCAGAAAATCTTAATAAACTGAAGTTGATGGATGTAGCCTTTTAAGCAAGAGTCGCTTGAGAATGATAGGATGGCTGAGATACTGAGTGGAAGAGTCTGGATGTAAAACTAGCTAAAGAATTTGGCAGTGTCCAGGTGTGAAACAATAGGCACTGGACCAGAGTCTTTTATTAGAAGAAATAGGTTTATTTGCAACCTATTAGAGGGCCAACACTGGGCTTATCTTGTGTGTGATAGGGATTAAGGATAATTTACTGAGACCTTCATTTTGGGGGCTTAAATTTTTCATTGATCCCAAGGAAACACTGAACCCAAGGATCCCAAGCCAAAGTACAGCCGAGTCTCTTAAATACTTAATTCTTGAAGACGCCAGCATAGGCTCCTCAGTCTTAGCCACTGGGCCTCCCTACCAACACTTTAACAGTTTGCTGTGAGGATAAGGATAGCTTTGGTAGAGATGGAGAGCTTTGTCCATGTGAAGAAGTGCCAACACCTACAAACTGTTGCTCTTCAGCTGTCACTACCAGAGAAATTCCTGGTTAAGCCTTGACCATGCCTGCTTTCTCCTTCAGACCTGGCTGTAACCAAGAATATGAGATTTCATTTTCATAGGAAGAGCAGAGCAAACTAGTTCCTATACTCAATTCTAGTGGTGGTTTTGGGGCGGGGGGGCACATGGGAGATGCTCAATACTTTCTTCCCCAGGTCTCCCCTGGAGATTTTTAGGGAATGCAGAACCTTCTGTTTGGTATCTCTGCTTGTAGCAGATGGCCAGCAATTTCACTGCCATGTGTCTTCACTGAGGCAAAGGTGGTGGGAGTTCTGAGGCCTTACTCAGGAGCTAGAGTGAAACCTCCTACAGATACAGCTTAGAGTTTCTAGTGAAATTTTTTTTAGGATTTTATTTATTCATGAGAGAGAAAGAGAGAGAGAGAGAGAAGCAGAGACATAGGCAGAGGCAGAAGCAGGCTCCTATGGGGAGTCTGATGCAGAACTCAATCCCAGGACCCCAGGATCATGACTTGGGCCAAAGGCAGACGCTCAACCACTGAGCTACCCAGGTGTCCTGAGTTTCTAGTGAATTTAGATCTTAGACCACATCCTCTGACTACAAAGAAATAAAAAATCAACAATAAAAATAATGTAAACATAGACACTGACATGTTCAGAAAGTAAAAAGCACGTTCCTAAATATTTTGTGGATTTTTAAGATAAATGACAGTGGAAATGTAGAATATTTAGAACTGAACAACAACAAAAATATACATATTAAAACTTGTGAGATGCAGCTAAAGCAGTTCTTAGAGGGAAATTTACAGCTTTAAATGCAATGACAAAAAAATAACTGACTGAATATAAATAGTAAGCACTCAACTAAAGAAGCTTAAAAAGACCCCAACAATAACAATAAACCTCCAAAAGAAATAGAGGAAAAAAGCAGAAATAAAAAAAGAAAAAGATCAATAATACCAAAAACTAGTTCTTTGAAAACTTTAACAAAGGAAATAAACCTTTAATAAGACTGATCATGAGAAAAAGAGGAGGCACAATTAAAGATTATTATGAAAGAAAAGGGTAGGGATACTGAATAACATAAACAACACCATGGCAATACATTTGAAATGAACAATTTTCCTAGAAAAATAGAAATAATTGAAAATGATGCAAGAAGAAATAGAAAATCTGAATAAGACTAGTAAACATTAAAAAAACTGAATCCATAATGAAAAATATTTCCCTCTAAAAATATCAGGTCAAAAAAAATAAATTAAAAAAAAATTAAAAATAAATTAAAAAATTAAAATATCAGGTCAAGATACAGTCTGGGAGGACCTCAGGGTGCCATCCAGGATGTAGTACTGTTTGCAAGTGGAAAATGTGCAACAACACAAATGACCATTAACAGGAGAATGGCTAAATAAAATGAAGTGTTTTCATACAATGAAAGACTATACAGTAATTAAAATGAAAGAACTCAGGCTTGGGGAACCCTCTTGCACTGCTGATGAGAATGTAAACAGGTCCAGCCACTCTAGAGAACAGTATGAGGTTCCTCAAAAAGTTAAAAATATAGCTACCCTATAATCCAGCAATTGCATTACTAGGTATTTACCCAAAGGATAAAAAAATACATATTTGAAGAGAGAGGCAGAGACACAGGCAGAGGGAGAAGCAGGCTCCGTGCAGCGAGCCCGATGTGGGACTCGATCCCAGGTCCGCAGGGTCAGGCTCTGGACTGAAGGTGGCGCTAAACCACTGAGCCACCCGGGCTGCCCTGAACTCTACTCTTGAAACCAATATCGAATTATTATATGTCAACTAACTAGAATCTAAATTAAAAAAAAAAAAAAAAAGAACTCAGGCTACATAGATCAACATGGAAAAATGGTGAAAATAATGTCAAATGGAAAAGGTTATAAAATGATATCTGCAGTTTAGTATAATTAATTAAAATTTAGAAACATATAAAGCAATGCTATATATTGCTTCTGTACCCATATACACATAGTCAAAGTATAAAAACATGATGGTAGGACTTACACCAAATTCAAGATGGTGGTTAGTCCTGGGGAGGAGGAAGGAGAATATCAGGGAGGATAAAGAAAGCATCACTTGTATCTGTAGTGCTTTTTTTTCTTTTACAAATGAAGCAAATACAGGAAAACGTTTGTTACCTAGATGACAGGTACACGAGTGTTTGTCATATTGTTTTCTGTATGTCTACATTATTCTAAGCCTTTTCGTGTTTATCCCTTTAATCTTCACAACCTCCCTATAAAATAGATATTACCATCATCTCCATTTTATTGATATAGAAACTAAGGTTAGAGAGGTTAAGAAATGTGCACAGCAGGTTAGTGGTGGTGCTGGAATCTGAAGCCAGACAGTCTGCCTCCAGGGTGTGTGCTTTTAATTAGCCATCGAGGTAAAAGAACCGGAATCTTGGAGAGGAACATGTAGAGTAAATTTAATAATAGCTGGGTTGGATGCCCATCCAGTGTTCCCACTAAGGGGTTCTGGTCACATTCATTCCCCCTGCACAAGCAATGCAAAGTAGAAACAGGACTTTCCTCTTTGTTTCCTGTATTCTGCGTTTTTATGCAGAAATAGCACATTCTATTATGAACAGCTTCTGGAATAGGACTTAAAGAACTATCCCCTTCAAACGTCCTGATCTTGGCTCCTAAATCTGGAGGAACACTCTATTCATAGCCCAGCCCCAGGTCAAGATTTAAATGTTACCCTCTCCATAACACCAATTTTCCAATGAATAATCTTGAGACTGTATATTTCCTTCCTGAGTCTACATTATTCCTCCTTCTTCTCTTATACCCCCAAATCTAACACCATTTATGTTCATGTTATCCTCCCTGGTAGAAAGTAAGATGATTCAAAGTCAGAGACGAGGTTATATTCATCTTTGAATCTCCCTTTTCTAGCACACAGAACAGAGTTTAGTATTTTAAGTGTTCAGTAAATGTTTATGAAATAACCATAATAAAACCTAGTGGTTTTGATTTTAAAACCTCACTGAGCATAAAATTAATAATCTTCTATAATGCATTACACATTTTTTTTTAAAAAAGAATAAAAATTAGTATCTTATTGGTAAACCGTTGAGCAGCAAAGACAAATCTGACATTCAGCTACAAGAATCAGATTCTTGTTTTGAGCAAAGGCCTCAAGCCAACTCTGTATCAAAGAGGTAGTCACAAAGAACAGGCTCTTCAACTTGTGGCTTCCATCACAAACCAAAAGCAAATTTCCCACATGCTTACATGAAAAGTATGGTTGGCCACATACAGCTTTGTTTGTTTTTCAGGCATGGCCATACACACAGATTATAATCATTGTTAGGAATCTGATCTCCTAACTAAAAAGACACAGGTTATAAAGAAGTTCAACTTTACAACAGGATACCCTGCAGAAAATACTGAAGGTTTTTCTGGTCCTGAGATTTTACTTTTATCACGATTCTATGAACACCCTGACTTTGTTTGCACATACCTGGTAGTACCAGAAGATGGCACTCTTCAGCTAAATTTTACAAAACCCATTGGTGCTGAAGGAATAATTTCATGAACTGTGGAAACTACCTCAAAGGGGCGATAACAAACAGATGTATTAAGTAACTAGGTTTTAAAACATTTTCTAAGATCCACATTCTAAAAACGTATTTTACACAATCTTACCAATTTATCCTTAGGAAAAAACAGCAGAGTTGGGTTGCCTAAAAATTCTCCAAGTCTAGTCAGCACCCTTTCCAATTCTACATACCAGCTATTTTAATCTTCATTCTCTGCGCTCTCACCAAATCATCAACTCCTTTCTTTTTCCTTCTTTCCTGAATTCTTCCTGTCAGTCATTACTTGTGTTCATCACATCCCTTTTTCCTCTCCCTACACACCTGCGTATGCACACGCACAAGAACCCTCTCCACTGTCTCCTTCTCTTCTGTTAAAATGTCTGTAATTTACTTTAAAATTCTTCAGCAGACACAGTGTGCTATTTGTGTGTTCATAATCCAGGAATGCACAGGGGCTCTGCAAGAATCCTAATCAGGTATTAAGGAAGCATGTGCTCCCAGTCAACTACTACACATGCTTCTATTGTACATATCTTGATCAAGATTGATTCATTTCTGGGATTTTGTTAATTACCAAATTAGGATCGTATTGGTGAAATTTTTAGTTTGTTAAATATCATAGTGAATGTCAGAAATGGACTATCATTGGTGAAATTGAGGGTATTAATACATGTGGATTCGCTAAAATATGAGATATCCCTTACCTTTTCATAATGGGGGTATAAGAACCAGTTGTAACCTTTACCTTTGGGGAAGTACTCAGGGTTAATAATTTTACAACAGACATTCTCAAACTTCAGGGAGCTTAAGATCTCCTGAAGGGCTTGTTAAAACACAGACAGATGGATCCCAGTGTTAGAGTTTCTGACTCATTGGGTTTTAGGTGAGGCTGAAAATTTGCATTTGTGGCAAGTTTCCAAGTGCTACTAGTGCTGCAGGTCTATGAGACCATATATTTTTTTAAGATTTTATTTATTTATTCATGAGAGACACAGAGAGAGAGAGAGAGAGAGAGAGGCAGAGACACAGGTAGAGGGAGAAGCAGGCTCCATAAAGGGAGCCCGATGCGGGACTCGATTCCAGGTCTCCAGAATCACACCCCGGGCTGCAGGCGGTGCTAAACCCAGGGCTGCCCTAGGAGACCACATTTTGAGAATCACTGGTTAAAAATTTCTAGTTGCCTGATGCTAATTATGAAGGTAATAGAAGCTTGCCTCTCGAGTATCACTGCTTCTGCCTTGAGTAAATCTTTCATACAAGTTGAGAGCATACCTAAAAGGATGGAATTAGAATTTTAGTAATTTACAGGGATCCCTGGGTGGCGCAGCGGTTTGGCGCCTGCCTTTGGCCCAGGGCGTGATCCTGGAGACCAAGGATCGAATCCCACATCAGGCTCCCGGTGCATGGAGCCTGCTTCTCCCTCTGCCTGTGTCTCTGCCTCTCTCTCTCTCTCTGTGGCTATCATAAATAAATAAAAAAATTAAAAAAAAAAAGAATTTTAGTAATTTACAGACTGATTATATGAAAAGTTTTGTGACTGCTTACAAATAAATACATGCTAAATAAATGCCTATATGTGTGGCAGAAATCATTTTCATTATAAACTAGTAATAAAGTTGTACAGGAGTAGTTACTACTCCCCAGTATCAAACATTCTCAATAGCTACCATTATCTTTCAAAACAGAATCCAAGGCATGTGCATAACCAAACTGGATGAGGTCAATTTAAAACAATTTCCCAGCCAAAAAGCAGAAGCTACCCAAGAATCCAGCAATGGATAAACAAAACCTGGCATATACATACAACAGAATATTATTCAACCTTAAAAAGTAAGGAAATTCTGAAACATGCTACAACATAGATGAACCCTAAGAATATTATTCTAAATGAAATAAGCCAGTCACAAAAAGACAAGTACTGTGCGATTCCACTTTTAGAAGATATCTAAGGTAGACACACTCAGAGAAAGAGCAAGTAGAATGGTGGTTGCCAGGGGTTGTGGGGGAGGGGAAATGGGAAGTTCTTGTTAATGGGTATAGAGTTTTGGTTTTGCAAGATGAAGAAGTTATGAAGACTGGTTACACAACAATGAGTATACTTAACACTACTGAACTGTATACTTAAAAATAGCTATGCACTGTGAAAGTATGGAATTTTTTAAAGAAATTTAGAACTACCCTATGATCCAGCAATCCTAATTCTGGGTATATATGCAAAGGAAATGAAATCATTATCTCAAAGACGTATCTGTTAATGTTCATTGCAGCACTATTCACAATAGCCAGGATATAGAGACAACCAAAGTGGAGGTGCCTGGCTGGCTCAGTCAGTAGAATATGTGACTCTTGATCTCAGGGTTGTGAGTTTGAGCCCCATATTGGGTGTAGAGCTTGCTTAAAAATTTTTTTTGAAAAGAAAGAGAATTTACCATATATTATATACACATATATATACAATACATACATATATACATATATATACACACAACCTAAGTGTCCAATGACGAATAAAGAAAATGTGGTGTATGCGCACAGATATATACATACACATGCATACAATTAAATATTATTCAGCCTTAAAGAAAGAAGAAAATCCTGTCATTTGTGACAACATGGATGAATCTGGAGGGCATTACACTAAGTGAAATAAGCCAGAGAAAGACAAATGCTGCATGGTATTGCTTATATGTGGAATTAAAAAAAAAAAAGAGTCAAACTTGAAGAAACAGAGTAGAAAAGGGGTTACAACAGGCTGAGGGGTATGGGAATTGGGAAGAGGTTGGTAAAAGGGTATAAATGTTCAGTTAGAAGATGAATAAGGTCTGAGGATCTAATGTATAACATGGTGACTATAGTTGGTAATGCTGTAGTGTAGAAATGAAGTTTGTTGAGAGTAGACCTTAAATGTTTTCACCCCCACGCCCGAAAAAGGGTAAATATGTGAAGTAATGGATGTGTTAAAGATCAAGGGAGGGAACCTTTTCAGAATGTATATGTATATCAGGTCATCACATTGTACTCTTAAAAATCTTACAATTTGGGCAGCCCCGGTGGCTTAGCGGTTTAGCGCCACCTTCAGCCCCGGGCGTGATCCTGGAGACCCAGGATCGAGTCCCACATCAGGCTCCCTGCATGGAGCCTGCTTCTCCCTCTGCCTGTGTCTTTGCCTCTCTCTCCTTCTGTATCCCTCATGAATAAATAAATAAATAAATTTTTTAAATCTTACAATTTTGTCAATTATACATCAATAAGGCTGAAAAAAGGTAATGACAAACTGAAAAACAAACATGATTAAGGTAGTAAATGTTATGTGTATTTTACCACAATTTTAAAGAATTTAAACCAGACCAAAACCAACTGATTCCTCAGCACAGCTTCTAGAAACAGGAGTCTATACTTGTTGTTCACAGTTATTTCCTCCTGTCCAAACTTTATCTTTCTTTATTCTCTACCTCATTAAAAGGTGCCATCAACCACCCATGCATCTGAGGGAAGAAACAGTGAGTTGTCTTAAACTTCTCCATCTTCCTCATTCCCCCCACACTTAACTGGTCACCAAGCACTGGCAATCAAATTATGTTCTTAATATCCTTTGAAACTTTTTCTTCCCCTCCATTCCCACCACCAATGCTCAGCCCTGACTGCTTTGTGCCGTAAAACTGGTTTCCTTTCCTGTGATGTCTCCTATCCAATCTACTACCCTCTCTACCACAACTGGTGAAATTCTTCTGAAACATAAATCTGACTACTTCCCTGCTTAAGGAGTGCCTGGGTGGCTCAGCTGGTTAAGCATCTGCCTTCTGCTCAGGTCAAGATCCCAGGGTCCTGGGATGGAGCCCTCCCTCCACAGCAGGGAACTTGCTTCTCCATCCCCCCAACCCACCACTCGTATCTCCCCCACATGTTCTCTCTCTCAAGAAAATAAATAAATCTTAAAAAAAAAAAGAAAAGAAAACTTCAATTGAGTTTGTACTGCCTTGAGGCTAAAAGGCAAACTCCTTAACAGGATATACACAGTCTTTTAATATTTGACTCTGCTAATGTGACCTCAGTAAACTGCTCTAGGCAGGCACTTCCTGGAATGTAGCACTCTTCCCTATCTTTGTAGCTATGCACATGCCTCCTTCTGCTCCCTCTCTATTCTTCAAAATTCAGCTAAGATAAAACCTCTTCCAGAAAGCCTTCTGGGACGTTCTGAGTTAGGACTGCCCAGTGAAATATTGCATGGGATGTACTTACATTGAAAAATTATTAGTTGCTTATTGGCAATACTTGGGATATACTTATACTAAAAAAAATAATAATAAACTCATTGTTTATTTTAAATTCAGATTTAACTGGGCATCCTGTTTTTGTGTTTGTCTGTTTTTGCTAAATTTAGCAACCCTAGTTTCAGTCTCAATTATGTGCTTGTTTATTTTTCCATATCCTTTACTAGTCTGTAGCATCTTTAGGGCGGGGAACATGTCTTAACTTATCTCTGTATCTGCTGGTTCTAGCAAGTACTGGTAAGCACATAACTAAAATAACATGGTGTTTTATTGTTGCTGTTTCTTCTAAACTGGTTTAACCTTTAGTCTTTTTATTCCTTCCCATAGTTATGCTAATAGTAATAATACCACCTGTTTCAGGATTATAGTGACCACCACCTGATATAAGAGCATGCAGCATAACCCATGAAGGTCACCAGAAACGCTAGTATAATCTAACCAGTAACATTATTCTTAGAATAGGGCTTATTATGTTTGTTAAGATTTGAAATAAACTTGTTTAGTAAATATTCTTCTATAAATTCATCAAGAGATTGGTATTCTAATTCAAGTTGGCATAAAAAAACTATTTGTAAAAGGAAAAAATTTAGCTTGTACTCTGAAAACAGTATATTCCAACTGGATTTATTCCATATATTTTAAAAACAGAAGATAAACGCACAAAATGTACCTCTATAGCCAAATAGTAATTTTGATTCTAAGCAAATTCAAAGCTAAATGAAATAATTATGTATCACTATCTAATTAAAACCATAGTTCTAAATATTACCAAATTTAGTGTATGTTAAGCTAGTTGTTTTAACCAACAAGCCATTACCTCTAGAAATTAGATTTCAGAAGAAACTGTAATAAAATTTAAGGGCTCTTTTATTTTTTATTTCTTATTTCTTCCACTTTAAAGCATGTGCTTGTTGTCTAAAGAAAAAAAAAACAAAAAAGGGGTGCCTGGGTGGTTCAGTTGGTTAAGCATCCAACTCTTGATTTTCACTCAGGTCATGATCTCAGGGTTTTGAGATCTAGCCCCATGTCGGGCTCTGCACCAGTGGCCTGGAGCCTGCTTAAGATTCTCTCCCTCTTCCTCTGCCTCACACCCTACTCCTGCTCTCACTTGCTCTCTTTGTCTCATAAATAAATAAATAAATAAATAAATAAATAAATAAATAAATAAATAAATAAAACAGGCAAGCAAGCAAGGAAGCAAGCAAGCAAGCACGTGCTCATGTAATACAATACAAAGGTTCATTAGAATTAGTGATTCCTCATTATTATCCAGAGATAAACTCAAAATAAACACTCTCAATCATAGGGGGAAATGTCAGAAATATCACCATTAAATAATGTCCTGAAAATTGTATACAAGAAAATTTTTTTCTCCCTACCCCTACTCTATTTTTCTTTGTTAAGGAACCCAGCAAACTACATAGTCAAATGGTGCAAAATTTCTTTATAGGCAGACCCTAAATAGGACTTGCTGAAATAATGAGTGAATTAGTGATTTCTATAGTCAGAGAAAATGTACAATGAATTATACAACATATTATAATTAGCTTGGTGGATAAAAGAAAAAGAGCACAACTGGAAAACCAAAAGGTCCTTCCATGCACATCTAATTAGGGTTAGGTAGTGGTTGCCCTCAGTGTCAGAGAAAGCTGCCTTTAAACAAAGAAGAGCAGAACACAATTCCCAGCGCTCACAACTTTCACAAGTTAACCTTGGCTTCCCATGATATTACTACCCTCCCTGTATTTCCTTTTCAAAGCTTTAAAAGCCTACTATTTAAAAGCCTATTATGCATTTCACTGGAATCAACCTCTAAATAATGATGTGACAGTGGAAAATATTATACTTTTATTAAAAACTGAACAGAGGAAACTTTAATTCAAATTGTCAGTGTACAATGTACACAATTATTATTATTATTATTTAAAGATTTTATTTATGTATTCTCGAGAGACACAGAAAGAAGCAGAGACACAGGCAGAGGGAGAAGCAGGCCCCATGCAAGGAGCCTGACGTGGGACTCGATCCTGGGACTCCAGGATCATGCCCAGGGTGGAAGGCAGGTGCTGAACTGCTGAGCCACCCAGGGATTCCCAATGTGCAAAATTAATTCCAGTTTTGGCTCCTAGCATCCTGGAAGCTTATATAAGTTAAGAATCCCATTAACCTTGTAATACCTTTTAATAAAAATTATCCATTGGTTAGAGAAAACATCTCAAGTAAATAATACTAATGCTCTATAGTGACTTCCAATGTTGAAATTATAAGAAATATATCGATTATTAAATTAGACTAATTCACACATAGAACATAATTTATATGAAATATATATCTGATTTGTTCAACATTCTAAATTAGTTTTTAAGTTTTATAATAAAAAGACAAAAGAGGAAGATATGTTATTTTAAGGGCACCCAAATGGCTCAACAACCAAGGCTGTGGTTCAGTGGCTACTACTACATGCTTCTGGGAATTCTCAGATCTAATGTTAATCAGCAAATTTCTCTTTGGGATAAAAGTGCTAAAGCAAGCCTGGTTTGTAATTAAAAGGAGAAAGATGCTCCTTAAGAGCCTATGTAGGGGCACCTGGATGGCTCAGTGGTTGAGCGTCTGCCTTCAGGTAGGGTCATGATCCCGGGGTCCTGGGATGGAGCCCTACATCAGGTTCCCCACAGGGAGCCTGCTTCTCCCTCTGCCTGTGTCTCTGCTTCTTTCTCTGGGCCTCTCATGAATAAATAAATAAAATCTTAAAAAAAAAAGTCTATCCAGATTCTATTTTATAAGGCCTATAGAAATGCTATGTCCTCTATGAAGCCTTTCTCTACTATTTTACCCACAGTGATCTCTCTGTTCATGGAAGCCTTCTTTCTTTAAATTTGTGTAATACAACTATTTCTAGTACAGACTAAACCATTTTAATCTGATCTGATGGTCTCTAGCTGTATCAACTTGGCTAGGCTACAGTCCTCAGTTAATAAAGCAAACAACAGTCTAGGTGCTGCTGTGAAGGTTTTTGTAGATGGACTGAAGTCCATGATAACTGACTTTAATGAGAGATTATCCTAGATATTCTGGGTGGGCCTAATTCAATGAGTTGAAGGGACTTAAGACAATTAATGGAGCTTCCATGATGAGGAAGAAATGCTGTCTGTGGATGGGAACTTCAGCTCACCCTGTCCTTGACAGCCCACTGTAAGGATTTCAGCCTCATCTAGCCAGTCCCCACAACTGGGAAAGCCAATTCCATGCAATATAGCTCTCTCTTTTTTAAAATTGTAATATAACTGACATATAACATTATCTTAAAGTATACAACATAATGATTTGATATTTGCATACACTGTGAAATAACTGCCACAGTAAGTCTAATTAACATCCATTACCATGCAGTTACAAAATGTTTTTTTTCTTGTGATGACAAAATTTTAAGATCTACTTTCAGAACAACTTTCAAATATACAATAGTATTATTAACTGTAGTCACCTTGATTTAGGTTATATCTTCATGACTTACTTAGTTTATAATTGGAAGCTTGTTCCTTTTGATTCTTTTCACCCATTTTGCCTCCCTTGCTACCCCCTCTGGCAACCACCAATCTGTTTTTTGTATCTATGAGTTAGTTTGTTGTTGTTGTTGTTGTTGTTATTTTTTTAGATTGCATATATAAGTGAGATCATACAATATTTGTCTTTCTCTAACTTACTTCATTTAGTGTAATGCCCTCAAGGTCCATCCATGTTGTTAATAAATAACAGTAAACAAAAATGTAAATAATAAATATCTTAATATATACTTCTTTTGGGTTCCTCTTCTCTGCTTGTATCTTGATTGATACAACTGACTATATAATGTCATATGTGTGTCTTATCTTCCCAAGTCAGATTCAAAGGCATCAACTTGAGAAAATAATGATTCACTGAGTACTTACCATGTGTCAAGCACAGTGTTAAGTCTTTCAATACATGAACTCATTTTAGTCCTCACAACTACCTGATTTTAATCCCCACTTTACAGAGGCTAAGACAAAGCTGTCTAGCTAAGGAATGGCAAAGCTGGAACCCAAACCTGAAGCTCCCTTATTCCAATGCTTATGCTCTTAACCACTACAATAGTTATGACCTCACACACAAATGGAGAGGGAGGGAAAGAGAGATATATAGAGAAAACAAGAAAGCTATGTAGGACAAGATAGACCATGATTCTTAAACATAAGTAAACTGCTTATTACACTCTGTTAATCCTATGATATCGAACTCCTACACAGTTATCTAGCTTGGAGGCAATGCTCAGAACCGGACAGCCATAGCAACATTCTGGGGGAAATTTTAAATTACAATGTTATGGTTACAGCAACAGCAACCATTAAGGTACTTGCCCTGGGTCAAATGGAATCAAGTCAAAGACTTGAGAATCTTCTCTATATTCAATAGATATGTTAGAGTATCATTCAGTGATAGGAAGCCATCATAACTGGTTCAATTCTACTACATCTCTATAAAATCTGTGATGTGGATAGGGCAGGGTAGGGATATTTCCTACCTGTACAGCGGGCTTAACAGTAAGTCAATGAAATGAAATCACTTACTTAAAGTCAGATAGTACATCACAAGAAAGGGTAAGTCTGGTGCTTGGACTCCAGCCTAGTAGTTTCTCCAATAGACTTATATGATAGGGTAGAGCTGCTTATATCCAAGAGGTTCCCCTCACTTGATGAATTGTGCCATCAATATCCAAGATTTTTAAATGTACATGATATGACTAAAGTAATGAGACAGATTTTTATACTCATGAAACAACCATACTTCCCAACATTGCTCCCCACTTTGGGCATTTGCACTCACTGTACTTTCTTCTTAAATGCTTTCTGCCCAGGTATTCACACAATTGCTTCTTTCTTATCAGGTTCTAATTCAAAATGCCATCTTCTCAGGGAAGACTTTCCCAGCCACTATGGTTAAGGTAGCATGCCCTAGCCATCTTCTACAAAATGTTGCTATTAATCCTTTCTTATCACATTTTTAAGTCTCTGAAGTCATTTATTGATTTGCTTTTGTTTTTATTATACATATTCCACTATAAGAATGTAAGTTCCTTAAGACATGGACGCTGAGTATCTTGCTTACCATTATATCACCAGCACCTAGAATAATGACTGACATGTAATAGGTGTTCAAAAACACTTGTTGACTGATACTTTTTCTAAAATGGATTATGCTTTTTATTTGACTGCTATGTGATAGTAGTTACCTTGAAAATAAGCATTAAATGATTAAAAATAGGGAAAAAAAAGAACTAGGAAAAAGCTAAAAGTCAAACTGCCAACTTAAAAGGGAAGAAAGAACCATTTTTTTTTTAAAGACTTTATTTATTCATGAGACACACAGAGAGAGGCAGAGACATAGGCAGAGGGAGAAGCAGGCTCCCTTCAGGAAGCCTAATGTGGGACTTGATCCCAGGATCCCCAGATCATGACCTGAGCCTAAGGCAGACGCTCAACCACTGAGCCACCAAGTGTCCCAAGATAACACAGTTTTATATTTTTATATCCAAATTGAAAAATCAGTGATCTTATGATATGCTCTGGTTCATTTAAGTCCACTTAAATAGGAGAACAGCCTATGCAGTAATACAGAGGGAAAAAGAAAATCAGTTTAGACTCTACATTTCAAAACAGAAATTAAAAAAAAAAAACAAAAACAGAAATTACCAGGACCAAAAAAGTGTGTGTGGATATTGCCAAAACTTGTGAAAAGGCCAATTACTTAGACAGACATTGTAAAACTAAAATACAGAAGAAACAAATTTAAAAAGTATTACATTTCAAGCCAGTAAGGGCTGATTTAGACTTTAAAAAGAGATATAGTTTGCATAATATAAAACTTATGTGAATATATATGGCTATGGTTTTTCCTTTAAACATCGCCCTCTTTTACAATTTGCATATTTGCATGAATATTTTTCCTATTCTTTACTTTCAATCCATCTGCATCTGTATATTTTAGATAAGTCTCTAGTAAGTATATATATATTTAAATTTTAGTACAGTCTGACAACCTTCACTTGTTAATTGAAGCATTTGGTCCATTTACATTTAATGTAATTACAAACATATTTGGGTTGAAATATACTACAGCCAATGCTATGGTAAGCCAGCCATATCTTTTTTTTTTTTTTAAAGATTTATTTATGATAGACAGAGAGAGAGAGAGAGAGAGAGAGAGAGAGAAAGGCAGAGACACAGGAGGAGGGAGAAGCAGGCCCATGCCGGGAGCCTGACATGGGACTCGACCCCAGGACTCCAGGATCGCGCCCTGGACCAAAGGCAGACGCTAAACCGCTAAGCCACCCAGGGATCCCCAAGCCAGCCATATCTTGTCCAGAACTGGAACACTCATTCTCTCAGCTGTACAGTCAACAGCTCTCAGCTGAATTTTTCTCTGGGACTTGTTCTCAGCTCTAGAATACAGCCTTACCCCAAATCATGTCCCTTTAAGGGAGGGTAGAAGAGGGTAGAAAACCGTATCCAATGACTGGTCAGTGACAGGGTCTAAACAAATGCCTGGACCTTTGCAAGGCCATCGCAGCTCCAAAGTTCCCTGTAGAATCAACTGAGGTCTTTGTTACCACCATATTGCAGTTTAACTTCTCTGATCTGTCCTGTTTCCTCACTCCCTCACAGATGTTAATCTCAAGAGCTCATCCCAATAAACATCCTGCAGGCAATCTCAGTCTCTGAGTCTATTTCCCATGGGATTGAATTTGTGATATCTATCATCTTGTTATGTATTTTGTACTTCTCAGGCCTATGTTTCTTTTTCTTTTCTTTCTTGTCTTCTTTAGAACTGAGTATTCTATTATTATTCCATTTTTCCTTATTAGTTTGAAGATGATAGACTCTTTTTCTATTCCATAGGCTATCCTAGAAATAACAATACACATCTTTCAGTCAGTAAAGTCTAAAGCTAATTGAGTGATATTTTATTAATCGATATGAATAGACTAACTGATATTAACCGATACTGTTTTTTTTAATTTTTTTTTCAATTTTTATTTATTTATGATAGTCACAGAGAGAGAGAGAGAGAGAGAGAGAGAGAGAGGCAGAGACACAGGCCGAGGGAGAGGCAGGCTTCACGCACCGGGAGCCCGACGTGGGACTCGATCCCGGGTCTCCAGGATCGCGCCCCGGGCCAAAGGCAGGCGCCAAACCGCTGCGCCACCCAGGGATCCCCTGATAGTGTTAACCTACTAGGCTATATGATAAGAATCTTAAACATCTGAACTCCTTTTACCATCCTCCCAATATATATGTAATTGTTATTCTAGTACATCATATAAGTGGAATTATACAATATTTCCTTTTGTGTCTGGCTTATATCATTCAGCATAATGTTTTTGAGGTTCATCCATGTTGTAGCATGCATCAGAATTTCATTCTATTTAAAGGTTGAATAATATTCCATGTATTTTGTTTATGCATTCATACGTTAATGGATGTTAGGGCTGTTTCCATCATTTGGCTATTGTATATAATGCTACAATAAACACTGGTATGCAAGTATCTGCTTGAGTCCCTGCTTTCAATTCTTCTGGGTATATATCTAGAAGCAAAATTGTTGGATTATATGGTAATTCTATATTTAACATTTTGAGGGACTGCCCATATTGTCTTTCTGATTCTTTTTAATATTTTTCAATTCTTCATTGAAATTATCTATTGTTTTATTTAATTTCTTTACCTTACTTCCTATTTATTGAACACAGTTATTTTAAAATCCTTTCTAGGTGACTCCAATATCTGGATCATCTGTGAATCTAATTCTATTGTCCATGTTTCTCTCTTGGTTTTTGATCATGTCACCTTGTCTTTTGCTATGTCCTGTAATTTTTTACATAGTGCCTCCAGAGAGAGTTTCCCTTCCCTTGGGTAGACAGATACAACAGCAGCTGATCATCTTAACCCAATCAGGGACTGTGCTGAATGGAGGCTGGACTGCAGCCTCTGGTAAAGCTCAAGCTATTTTTGGCTAATCTCCATTCCAAGAGCATAGCCCTCTAGGGTTTTAAATAGAGAGCCTGGGAATTCAGTGGGGTTCCCCCCATTGGCAGGTTCATAACTCTAGGCTGTATCTTGTGTGACTGCCAAAATGTCTGCTCTGCTTTTCAAAGACTTTCCAATGAGATGTTTGGCCTCCCATTCTGTAAAACCCTAGGATTTGGCAAATGTCCCAACAGGATAACTGGCTGTATGCTTGAGGCTCTCTTAGTTTTCTACACAAGCTTGCTGGTTTCTTGTCCCCAGCAGCAGCTCTCTCCCAGTATACAGTCCTGTTTCTCAGACCCCTGCTCATGCTCAGTATCAGCAACATCTCTGAGGGAAAAAGAGGCTACAGCTCACATCTCTGAGGTTCTTTTGGCTTACCTTTACTGTTGGGGTTCAGTTCTTTAGCGTATCAGCCCACAGCATGGTGTACCAAGATCCCATGCTTGGTAGGACCTGGACTAGATTTTTAACTTCCTACCAGCATAAAACTCTACTTTAGGTCATACACCCCAAGCAAACACTCACCAAATCTAGGCTCACCTCTCTCAAATCTTATCCTCTCCCAAATCTTGATCAAGTAATTCCTCACTATCTTGTTAGCTGTCTGAAGCTTTTTTTTTTTTTTTTTTTTTGCTGTCTGAAGCTTTAATGTGTACTTAAAAAATATTTTTTCTGCTTGCTTTTCAGTTCTAGCCACACAATTCCTATTAAATATTAACATTATTTTAGTACTACGGATTTAATACTACCAGTTTTGTTAAGTTTTAAGAATGTAATTCCCAAGTGCAGAGAAACTAGAACTTTTTTAAAGCCAGTCTCAGGGAAAAGATGTATTTTAGGCTCAGAAAATGTTTTCCTTATTTTCAAATTTTAGTAAGATAACCATTAAATTATGCTAAATTATTATATTAGAATTATTAAATTATGCTAGAATTCTGCTTCTATTTCTTATAAAATTAAAGAAAAATCATGAAAAATACTTTAATAATAAAATATTATAAATATTACAATAAAAAATATTTCACAACTATAACTCACTTAGAATATTCACCAACATACACCTTATAATTTGAATATTATTGTATTCATACACAAGAACAACATACCTATTTCATTTTGTTTTAGTCTCTTAGTATTTCTAACATCCCCAGATGATGTTAATAGGTCTTCCTGAGAGAGTCATAGTGGGATGGGTTTTTTTCCTAATCAAATGTATTTGCTTTTTCTGGAGATGCACAGTACTTATTAGTATACTAAAGATCCTGGGAAGTCCTCAGTAAAGTCACATATTTATCTTTGTTTAAATCTGCTGTTTTCAAATATATCTGAGAGCAGAAAGCTTTTATCCATGGGACACCTTTTAATGTTTCCAGGACATCTAGTTTGAGAAAAGTGTCCTAGAAAGGGAAAATAGACATTTCAAATAACTTTGGTTATTTTATGTTATTATAATTGATTATGTAACTCCTGCTTCTTTCTTCTTTACCGAAGGTGAGCAGGTGAGTTTTGTAGGTTTTTCTTTTCTTTTTTTTTTTTTTAGCTTTATTAAACTATAATTTTGCTAGCCTTCCCTGACAAAGGGTAGCAGAAAGAGTCTGAGCTTTATACAGAGGCAGGATTAGGCCCAAATTCTGGCTCCACCATCACAAGCAAATTCTTTTCTCTCTTAGTTCATATACATGTTTTTTACTAAATTAAAGTATAGTTGACATACAATGTTATATTAATTTCATGTGAACATACTTCTTCATTTATAAAATGGGCATGGAAGACTTTCACAGTACTGTATTATTACTGATCAGTATGCAGTAATTGCCTGGCTCCAGACATTCCCATTTTATTTTATTTTTTTAAAGATTTTATTTATTTATTCATGAGAGACACACACAGAGAGAGAGAGGCAGAGACACAGGCCAAGGGAAAGGCAGGCTCCACACCGGGAGCCCAACGTGGGACTCGATCCTGGGACTCCAGGGTCACACCCTGGGCCGAAGGCGGTGCTAAACCGCTGAGCCACCCAGGTTGCCCAACATTCCTATTTTAAAATTCCTCAAGGATCTGGGGGTGCCTGGATGGCTCAGCCAGTTAAGCATCTGCCTTCAGCTCAGGTCATCATGATCGTGGAGTCCTGGGATCGAGCCCTACGTCAGGCTCCCTGCTCAGCAGGAAGTCTGTTTCTCTGTCTCCCTCTGCCCCTTCCCCATTTCATGTGAGCACGTGCCCTCTCCCTCTCAAATAAATAAAATTAAAAAAAAATTCCTCAAGGATCTGGAATGGCCAGTTGGAATGGGCATACAAGATTGACACCTTTGAACTTGATTTGGGACTCATCTTTACTAATTCATTTCCCTGCTTATTATATCTATTTCCTCTCTTGTCTACTTAAGAGGCTGTAATACTCCCAGGGAATAATTTCTTATCTTAATTGAGAATGCCTAGAGTTAAACTGATTTTCATTTCCTTAGAGCTTTGGAAAGCTTCAGGTCGTCCTGTTTTATGTTCCTATTAACACTTGCTATTGTAATCATTATCATGCCTTACTGTATTCATTTTCTTCCCTGCTATACTGTAAGTTCCTAAGGCCATGATAGCTTATTCCCTGCTATATGCACATACCTGGACACCACTGGCCTGGGTGAAGAGTAACCACAGAATCTTTAATAAGTTAAAATAACTGGAATTCCAACAACCATTATCAAAAATATAATTCTCAGATAAAATGTTTTAATATTATTTATATCAGAAGATATTAGAAGAAAACAAGGAGTTAAATGTACTGGTCCTCAAACATGTAAGCAATAATTACTACTAGAAATCTTAGATTGATAGAGCAATTTTCCTAAGATATAGCCAATCATTAGGCTAGAAATAAAATACTACATATGTAATATGCTTTTCAGATACATTTTTGGTATTTGAGAATGACTCCATTTATTCAAAAGACGTATTCTAGAAAGGTTGCCTGTAAATAATACTTTTATACTCTAAGGGTTTAAAAACTCATGTGATGTGAGTAAACTAAACTTTTAGTGTATTTTAAAAAAAATCCCTCTCTGTAATAAGGATGCTCTCACACTAATCTGTATTATATATTTAGATTTCTGAAGTGTAGATTTTTCAAGGTATGAAACACTCCTACTAACTTGGTCACAATGAAAAGCTAAGAAGTTCAATACAACTTTAGAGTCGAATTAAATTAACTTTTACTTTTTGAAAACAATAAGTATGTAAGTAGTAAATATAACACTAATATAGTTTTTCTATAGGCTAGGAAATAAAAAAAAATACTTACTATTATTTTCTTACAGTCCTTTCCTCTGCATAGTTCTGTATAGGTAGAGTATTGCACATATATAATCCAGCTTCCAACAAAAACCACCAACCAAGAAAAGAAAAGATATTTCATCCGCACATATGAAAAGCGAGCCTGTGAGTAAAAGAGCACATAACAATTATTCATTCAACACCAAGTCAGCATTCATTGTCCTAGAACATGATTTCCTCCCCCCCTTTTGGAAGAACTCAATATATATTCTAGGCTTTCACATGGCAATTCTACTAGAACAAAGTGTACTTTCACGGAGTCCAAACAGCACTGGTCTCAGAAAAGGAAGCTCCTCCATCCTGCCAAGGAAAAAGGAACAAAATACCCTTTAAAATGTATAACCTTTCAAATACCACCAGAATGGAAAGCTACTTATGAAGCATGAGCACGTGCACCATGTTTCCCTGGGAACTCCTTGAGGTCAGGTAAAGGAATACACAATTCCTACTTACTATGAGCTTACAGGAGATGATTTCAAATAAGATTTTTAAAGTTCTTTATGGATAATCAGTATAAAAATAATTTTGTTTTAAAGAAATAAAGACAGAGAATTTGGCCAGTTGTTTAATGTCTCACAGTGAAGTGTAACCAGAATAAGAAATTAAACCTCCTGCTCATTCCTTTTTCTCTGTCGTATTCACCAAGGCTTTACATTCCTTCCATTCAACCAACCAAATGCTTCACCTAATAGATATTCTGGAAGCTCGAGGAGAATGTTGTTGCAACTATAAAAGGAAAAATGATTGGAGAAGAAGGGTTAAGATATATAAAGAATAAATTATTCTTCTTGTGTCAGCTTATGAAGCCACACAATGGGATCCTCTTTGCTTTGTTCTGCTCCCTGTTCTTCGCTATCTAATTGCAATTTGGGCTGGTTACTGCCTTTTCTCCAACAACAACATATCAAACAGTTTAATCCTCAAAAGTGTCAGTTGGTCAAGATAATTGGACATTTATTTTTTAAGTCTGGATCTCCAATGGTCTGGTTTTATAAATGGTAAATTTGCAGGGTATGGAGATAATTGAACAGAATAAATTACAGATATGTAAACAAATAATGAAAAGCTACTTTTGCTTTTACAACCAGGAGCCAGTTTCTCACACTGGGTAACAGTAGGATACTGTGAGCACTGTGAGCATGCAAAGAAAGCAGAGAGATGAAAGAGACCTAAGTGCACCTGCAGAAGACAATGAGTGCAAAGGAAAAAGAGACCCAGGAAATACTGAATTCTGTTGGCTCTATTTGTGATTTAGATATCTGTGTCTGTGAGATTAACAGATGGTGAATTCCGGTACCGAAAAGCTTGAGTACAACGAATTCACAGAGAAGTAACAGGTCTTTGAGCTTTATTATTAAAATATAAAAAATGCCTTTAATGCAAGCTATATTTGTATAGCTCTAAATGATCCAGTAATAAGAAAATTGACAGAATTCTAAATTAAATCACATAAATGACAATGGGATATACACTGAGGGGTTTGTTTGAAAGACACTTAAGATTACTTGGCCCTACTAAAGAGTGTCTAGTCATCAGACAGAAATTGACATGTGCCAGTATTATGAAGCTTAAAGATGACTAAATGATGTAATGCCTATAGAACATAAGCACATTGCTAGGCACATGCAAAATACCCAACAAATATTAGCTAAATCAATTTGCAAGGCCCTCAGCAAAAAGCCAAGAAAGCTTTCACTATGATTTAGCCACCACCGTCTTTTTGGACTCGTAAAAAGAAAACTGAATCTGAATCTGATTAAGGCTTCAGCTCCAACTACAAGTTTACTGGAAATCCAGGAGACAGAGGAGTATAAGTGATCCTTCAGTAAGTGTCAGTAAGTGTGTCTAATAGTGTCAGTCTAATAGTGTCAGTAAGTGACACTATTAGAATATAATCAGCAGACTCCAGGCTGTGGAAAATGCAATACAAACAACCCAGTTCTCCAACACATAAGTTACAGGGAAGAAAATAAGGAGAAGATGGGGGAAATTGAAGACTAAAAAATATTTAAGAAATATATCAAATAATCGCAATCTGTGGATCTTTTCTGAGTCCTGATTCCAATGAAAAACTGTAAAAAAAAATGACATTTATGAGACAATTGAAAATTTGAAGACAGGATATCTGATGTTATTAAGAAATTGTTTCAATTTTTCAGGCATGATAACATAATTTTTAAAGAGCCCAATATTTTAGAGATAGACATTGAAATATTTATGAATGAAGTGATATATTCGGAATTTTCTTCAAAACAACATTCAAGAGAAAAGTAGGTCGGGTATAGTTGAAGCAAGACTGGCGATGAGTTGATAATTTTCAAGCTGAGTGATGGGTGCATGCATACCTTCTATTGTGTATGTTTTTTTCTACTGATGTAAAATTTTTAATGTTACACAATAAGGCGTACTTCTACACTTCCCATACATTCATCCAGCCGCTATTTATTGGTTGTCTGTTTTGTCTATTATTGTTATTGTCTTAGGCATTTTAAGAACATCTCTAGTTATTGGGGCACCTGGATGGCCTAGTTGGTTAGGGGTTGATTTCCACTCATGTCATGATTTTAGGATCGTGAGATCAAGCCTCAAGTGGGGCTCTGTGCTGGGCGTGGAGCCTGCTTAAGATTTTCTCTCTCCCTTTCCCTCTCCCTCTGCGCCTCCTCTACCCACCTACCCTCCCTACCTCCACTGCTCATGCTTGAGCTCTCTCTCTCTTTAAAACAAAACAATCTTTAGTTATAAGAACAAATTAAGCAAAAAAAAAAAAAAAAAAGAACAAATTATAAATCTACCCTACAAGGGCCCAATAGTTCAGAGGGTCACTTAAAGGACCACAGCATAACGTGATTTTAGTTTTTGAAGTCCAATATAATATGAATGTTTTATAGGGTTTTTTTTTTTTGAGGCAGGGTTTCTTTTTTTTAAAAGATTTTATTTATTTGAGAGAGAGAGCCAGCAAGCATGTGTGAGCAAGGGGGAGGGGCAGAGAGAGAGGGAGAGGCCGAGGGAGAGAATCTCAAGCCAATTCCATGCTGAACTTGCTGTGGCTCCATGTGGGGCTCCATCTCCATTGTGACCTGAGCTAGAACTAAGAGTCACCGACTGAGCCACCCAGGCGCTCCTTGAGGCAGGATTTTAAAACAAGATGGGTTCAATTCATTTTGAAAAGAATCAAGGAAGACATGCTATATCCTTTTTCCTCTTCCTGCCTTGCTCTGCTGCAGGTATGTGTCCCAGAGTAAAGGAAAACACAGACCTAGTGAAGAGGGCTTTTTCCCAGTATTCAGGATCTGGTCCTGTCTTACCTTCTTCTTGACACTACCTCAAGCAATCTAGAGATGTTAACTGCCCTCTATCAATCATTTCTTTTCAGGTTTTTGTATACATGTTCAGTAAAGCTATTGTAAGATGCTTTCAAGTGCATATTAAGCTTAATTATGTATAGACAATTAAGGCTTTTGTATATTTCTCTCTCCTGCATATTAAACCTAATAAAATTTGAAATCATTGTTATTTTTCTGTATCTCTCAAATAGCTACATTTTCTGATTTTCTCTGGCATATGTTTAAACTGAAAAACACTCTGTGAACCAGCGTGCCTGCTGAGCGCTTGTCATGGTACTGAATGCCAAAAATTTTGGAGAGGAACTTAGATTAATGGCGTTCCCACTAGGGCACTGGGCATCACCGTTGTAGACATAATGACAAAAGGAGTGAGACGTTTTTATTCCAGCACGCCATGGAAAATCACTGTGATTTAGAGGTAACACAAAATAGTTACAAGAACCTTCATGTGTCCTCTAATATCTGCAGATCCCACTGCTTCACATTTTAAAATAATGATTGAAGAAAAACAGCCGTAAATGACATTTCTAGCTATTAACTAATTTTATTTTCCTGTGAGGTAATCACTAAAATGTTTCCAGTGGTCTGTTCTGTACCAATTACCTAGACAATCCAGTCTTTGATTAAGAAATGTGATCGTTTTATTTATGCTGAACTATCCAAAATAATGCCTAGCAGTTTCTGTTTCAATTTTGTGCCTAGCTACTAATGGTACATTGCTTTATTCCAAATTATGCTCCTGAGAAGCATGATAAGAATTTTAGCAAGGGGTGCCTGGGTGGCTCAGTCGGTTAAGTGTTTGCCTTCAGCTCAGGTCATGATTCCGGGGTCCTGGGATGGAGCCCCATATCGCATCGGGCTCCCTGCTCAGCGGGGAGTCTGCTTCTCCAACCACTCCTCCCCTTGCTTGTGCTCTCTCTCTCAAATAATTAAATAAAATCTTAAAAAAAAGAATTTTAGTAAATATGCTATGGCGGTGATTCTCAAGGAACTGCTTTTGCCCCCTAGGGGACACCTGGCAATGTCTGGTGACATTGTTTGTTTCATGACATTTATTTCTCAACTGGGGAATGCTACTAGTATCTTGTGGGTAGAGGCCAGAGACTTTGCTAAACATCCTGCAATGCACAGAAGAACCTCCCACAGCAAAGAATTATCTGACCCCAATGTCAATAGTGCTAAGGGTGAGAAATCTTGCATTATGGTTACATTGTAAAATGAAAACAAAAATGGAAAGAATCAAAATTATATTACATTGTCATTTTATATTCAATTAGCCTTTAAGGTATCAACTACTACTAATTAGAAAAATATAACATCTGTCTGGAAATAACAGAAGTAATTCTTTATGACTAGAGTAAATGATTAGCAGTATATTAGAGAAAAATCACTGGAGATGGCAAATCTATAAATAATGAAGCAAAGTTTCTCTACCAACTCCACTCTAAAGAAAGTGATGGTTTTTATTCTTTTCTATATTGCTTGATCTCATTGTGATAACTTTTTATTTCAAAAGAAATCTGGAAACCTTTGATCTTATTTGAAGAATTTTATATTAAGTTTTAAAACAGGCATAAAGGGGAAATACATTAAAATTTAAGACTACTTCCATTACTTATCTTTTTTTATACTCAACATCTTATGTAAACATAAAGCACATGGTCCTGTTTGCTTTATCCTTGACTACTCTCCACACAGATGTTCTTAATTTTGAGAAGTAGGGAAAAAATATCATATCTTTACTTTTACCCACACATATTTTGTTAACATATTTAGTGGACTTGAACATTCAGAAAACATAACAAATTGATTGTTTTGACTTGCACAAACTGAAATACAATCATCTTATCATTCATCATATCAAAGAAAAAGCTGAGAGATACGTTTGTCTTTTTATTCAAAGTTTTTCAATTACTATTACTCTGAAATAATTTTTGAAAATATTTTTTTTCCTTATTGTTATATTCACAACATTGCAGCTGGGTAATTTTTACTAAATATTTGGTAGGACTAACCTGGCTGGATGATAAAACTAGAGTTAAAATTATGGATAAATGTCCCCAGATATAACTTTTACCCTTTTCTTTAAATACATTCTATTTATAGTAATAGTACTTTTGAAAAATATGCTAGCTATGAGAAACAGAAATATGAAGAAACCATTTAATGGGTAAATATTTACTGTATGCCACAGTACATGCAGATAAACTTTTTTTTTTTTTAATTTTATTTATTTATGATAGTCATCACAGAGAGAGAGAGAGGCAGAGACATAGGCAGAGGGAGAAGCAGGCTCCATGCAGGGAGCCTGATGTGGGATTCGATCCTGGGTCTCCAGGATCACACCCTGGGCCAAAGGCAGGTGCTAAACCGCTGCGCCACCCAGGGATCCCGACATGCAGATAAACTTTATTTGGAATGGATCCTGTACCTTTATTAAAAAGGTGTCTCATTATTAGCTGGAGGCTATTGGAAAACCATTCAGAAGAATGTTTAAATGTACCAAATGTAAACTATCCTAGTGCTAACTTTCACAAACATCAAAAGACGATATTCAAAGAAGCATTAAAAAAGACCTTTCATGTCATTCCAAACAAGGAAAACCTTGGGTTTTTATAACTTAAAAATAGTGAAAAGAAAGGTTCTAAAAATGCCTATGCTCCCCAGCTTGTCTTAAGCATGAAAATGCTTATTTTTATGACAAAACTTTTAGAGAATTCCTTGTAAAACAGCAGTATTAGTCTAATAGTTTTTTAAGCATTCTTTATCTAAGATGTGAATTTTCATATTTACAGGATGAATCCTAGTTGTTTTCTGATCTAAATTCTAAAAGTTTTATTTTATTTATATATTTGCATGAGCATATTCTCTGTTTTGATTTTCTTACAGAAAAAAAATTCCAGTAAGGAGTAGATAATTTTTACATTTTCTCTGAACGCTGGTTCATATTTCTTATGCTTCTGAGGCCGATGGCATGAAAATGCAAGAACACCTGGGGAATTAATTGCATGGGTTGGTCCTTAGGTCTGTGGCTAGTGTGAACGGTACCTTACTATTTCAAACAAGTGTCAAAGTATGGAAAAATATTCGTAATACAGTAAGTGAAAAAAATCAGTTTTCAAAACAGCATGTATGATATGTTCCCAATTTTGCTATTTAAAAGAAAAGAGAAAAAGTCGCCAATAGACTGTAGAAACTGTAAGGAAATAAACCAGAATGTCAAGAGTAGTTATCTCAAAAATGTCAAGAGTGGCGGGATCATTAATGATTTTTATTTTTATTTTTATTTTCTATTACACAGGTTTCCATAATAAATATATTACTATTTTATTTTTGTAAAGATTTTATTCATTAGAGATACAGAGAGAGAGAGGCAGAGACATAGGCAGAGGGAGAAGCTGGCTCCCCGTAGGAAGCCCCATGCAGGACTCAACCCCGGGACTCCAGGATCATGCCCTGAGCTTAAGGCAGACGCTCAACCACTGAGCCACCCAGGCATCCCTATATTACTATTTTAATCAGAAAACCCCTACGTATTTGCATGTAGGTGCTTAGCACATCTATTTAAAAATATATCTACAGGATCTGTAAGACTCCTATTTTTTATGAAAAAGTGGAGAGCCAGCATATTACAAAGCATGTGGGAGGGAGGGGTGCCTGGGTGGTTCCGACGCTAGAGCATCTGCCTTTGGCTCTGTGTCTGGGTCCCAGGATCCTGGGATTGAGCCCTGCTTTGGGCTTTCTGCTCAGCGGGGATCCTGCTTCTTCCTCTGCCCTTCCTCCTGCTTGTGTTCTCTCTCTCTCCCCCTACTTTCCTCCCTCTCTCAAATAAATAAAATCTTAAAAAAAAAAAAAGCATGTGGGAGGGAAGTGTAGCCTCTATTAGCACTCTACATAAAAGTAATATTAGCATTTGCAACCACAAATTAACTCAGTCGTGGGATTCTTCAACATAACAGTGCAGAAAGACAGGGGTTAAGAAAGCAAAGTGTTCCAATTTTCTCTTGCTATATAACATCCTACCCCATAATTTTGTGGTTTACAACAATGATTTCCATCTCTCATGGTTCTGAGGGTTGACTGACTCAGCTGGTCAGTTCTCTCAAGTTTTTCATGCATTTGTGATCAGGGCTGAAGGCATGTGAAGGACATAGACCTCTCAGCTGGAAGAGCTGGAACAGCTTCCTATGGCTAGCTGGACTTCTTCAGGGCATGGTGCTCACGGTCAGTAGTCAGGCTTCTTACATGATGGCTGACTAACCACAGAACACATGTTCCCAGAGACCAAGATGGAAGCTGTGTCATTTTTGCCCCACTCTTATGGTAACACAGGGCCAGACTAGATTGAATATAGGGGGTACTCCCTAAAGGCAAGAATACCAGAAGGCATGGTTCACTAAGGGGTCATGTCTGGAGACTAGCTACATCTGCAGAATAGGTTCAGCAAAGAAGGGTCTAGGGGTGAGAAGAAAAGCAATATGGAGATCCTAGCCAGAAGGGAGATCATTTTTTTGGCCACTTTAATTAAGGGCTCTCCTTTATTCCTTAGTGGGTAAGAAATGGAAACTGCAGTTAAATCCATTAATAGTAGTGTAGTTGTAAATATTTAAGTTGACTGAACATAGCTCTCATTTCATATCATGAGCTCAAAAACTACCAACAGATCTTGAGCTTATATATGCAAAGTCCCAAATTAAAGAGCTACTTGAGATACAGTTATAGATAGATTTCTGTTTAGCATTCACATTATCTTATTATTTTATTTAAGATTCTGGTACCTAAAATGGGAAAATCAGGTGTCTGTTTTCCTTTTTTAGTAGGCCTAAGGTATCATACTGAGTCTAGAGCTTACTGAAACATACAGTAGTCACATACAAATCTTTTTTTTTTAAAGATTTATTTATTTATTTATGATAGACAGAGAGAGAGAGAGAGAGAGAGAGGCGCAGGCAGAGCAGGTTCCATGCCGGGAGACAGACGTGGGACTCGATCCTGGGACTCCAGGATCGTGTCCTGGGCCAAAGGCTGGCGCTAAACCGCTGAGCCACCCAGGGATCCCCGTCACATACAAATCTTAAATGGGAATCCTAGTTGGCACTTAAATTCACTAACAATTCACTTACTAAAAATAAAGGTTGGCTAGGCTTTACTGAAACCCGAAGATTAAAAGGCACAGTTCCTTTATAAATGTTTTATTTTTTATTTATTTTTTTATTTTTAAGATTTTATTTATTCATGATAGTCACACAGAGAGAGACAGAGAGGCAGAGACACAGGCAGAGGGAGAAGCAGGCTCCATGCACCGGGAGCCCGATGTGGGATTCCATCCCAGGTCTCCAGGATCTCGCCCCGGGCCAAAGGCAGGCGCCAAACTGCTGCGCCACCCAGGGATCCCTATAAATTTTTAAAAAAGGTTTTATTTATTTATTCATGACAGACACACACAGAGAGAGAGGCAGAGACATAGGCAGAGGGAGAAGCAGGCTCCATGCAGGTAGCCTGATGTGGGACTCGATCCTGGGTCTCCAGGATCATACTCCGGGCCGAAGGTGGCGCTAAACTGCTGGGCCACCGGGGCTGCCCACCGTTCCTTTAAAGTTCAGATTCTTTTTTTTTTTTTTTTTTAATTTATGATAGTCACACACACTGAGAGAGAGAGAGAGAGGCAGAGACACAGGCAGAGGGAGAAGCAGGCTCCATGCACCGGGAGCCCGACGTGGGATTCGATCCCGGGTCTCCAGGATCGCGCCCTGGGCCAAAGGCAGGCGCCAAACCCCTGCGCCACCCAGGGATCCCTAAAGTTCAGATTCTAAAGCACATTCTAGAGCAAATTTTATTTGAAATAGTTATATCTAAGGTTATACAACCCAATTTTTAATACAGTTTAGAATCTTGGATTCTCTCGGAGAATCCAGAGGCTGTTTATAATTTAAATGAAAGTTGATTATTGTAAAGGGTTCTTAAAAAGAAATTAGTTTTAGTTAATATTTTGTGATATTGATGAACTGCTGGGTTCTCTAGCTTCCCTTTACAGTATTTATTTATGGGACTTCTAGGCACAGTGGCAATTAAATATTAAAGCCTAATCTCCCTCTGATACATGAGAAAAGCGTTGTGTATGTTCAAACATTGGGGTGGCCAGAGAAGGGGTGTTGTTGTTCACCTCTGTACAACAACATTCTGCCTTTTATCACTGAAAGGACTGTGGCTGCTCTGGGAATGTAGTCTGAAAGGAGCTACTGTTCCTATGACCAGAGAGACGGTGTGGGGATTCTCTTCTCATTGGTTGGTACCCTGCCACAGTTTTCTAGGAGCCCTAGAGCAGAACAATTTCTCCTTAGTTAAAAATACAACAGGTTAGAGTGTCCACAAAATCCATTCTAATCAGACATCTCTGAGGGTAAACTTTTAATTTGTTAAGCAATTAAAATGTAACTGACATATAAAATAGAAACTATATCAGAGTTAGAAGAGTCCTCAATGGACCCAGATTCTATTTTTTTTTTTTTTTGCCATCAAAGTACATTAAAACCAGAAAACAGTACATGTCTAGTATAGGAAAGAAAATGGACAGTAAAGGATGCTTGGGTAGCTCAGTGGTTGAGCGTCTGCCTTTGGCTCAGGTTGTGATCCTGGGGTCCTGGGATCGAGTACCACACTGGGCTCCCCACAGGGAGCCTGCTTCTCCCTCTGTCTGTCTCTGCCTCTCTCTGTGTGTCTCTCATGAATAAATAAAATCTTAAGAAAAAAAAAAGAAAATAGGCAGTAAAGAATTATGTAATTCCAGTTATAAGTAGTCGTGGGGATGTAATGTACAGCATGGTGAATATAGTTAATTCTGTATTGTATATCTGAAAGTTGCTAAGAATAGACTATAAAGGTTCTTATCACAAGATGGGGATTAAGGAGGGCACTTGCGATAAGCACTGGGAGAAGTATGGAATTGTTGAATCACATTGTATACCTGAAACTAATGTAATACTGGATGTTAACTCTATTGGAATTTAAAATAAAATTTAAAAATTAAGTTCTTATCACAAGAAAAAAGTTGTAACTAGGTGTGGTGGTAGATGTTAAATAAACATACAGTAGTGATAATTCTGCACTATATATATATATATAGCAAATCATTATACAACATAATAAAATCATTGTGTTGTACACCTAAAACTAATACCATGATATACATCAATCATAATCTCAAAAAAAACAAAAACAAAAAAGAAAAAAAGTAAATGATTCAGTTTGGTATATTCTTTTCCTGATTGTTTTCTATGTATGTATAAAAAATATACTTTTTTTTTAAGAAAAATGTGTCTTTCACTTAACATACTACAAACATGTACCTAGGCCATTAAATAGTCTTGATAATTAAAAAATATGAAATTTAAATTAATGTATAACATTTTAGAGTATGGATGTGCCATAAATTATTTCACCCTATCTCTATTGTTAGACCGTTTTATTTCTCATATTGTGCTATAATAATAGCAATAACAACACTATTAATGAGAGCCAATATTTATTAGTGCTACTCTACCAAGAACTGTTATAAGCACTTTCTATATATTAATTTCCTTAATCTTCACAAAAACTCTATGATTCAATGTGATAAATTGGTTAGGGGTAAGAAAACCACAGTCCATGAGCCAAATCCTGTCTGCCACTGGGTTTTGTAAATACATTTTTATTGGAACACAGCCACACCATGCACTGATTTACTGTCTAAGGCTGCTTTCATGCTATCACAGCACAGTTGAGTGGTTGCAACAGAGACTGTAGGCCAGCAAAGCCAGAAATATTTACTATCTGGTTCTTTATAGAAATACTATGTCAACCCTTGCGTTACAAATATTTATTCCCTCCCCCTGCTTCACTTTCCCTGTCTTACTGATGTTGGGCTTGGCCATGTGACTTGCTTTGGCCAATGTCCGTTAGTAGATGCCATGCAAAGGAAAGCATATAATTGGGCTGCTGCCTTCTATTTCAGACACTGCCAGGAGACCAGTCCCTGGTAAGCCACCAATCCATAGCTCACTTGAACCAATAGCATGGTCTGGAATAAAGTGCAGCCCAAAACAGCTGCATACCAGCTGACCAGCAGATGTGATTACACATTAGAAGTCACTGATGTTCATCGGATGCTCATTAGATGTCACTGAGTTTTGGGGGAAATTTGTTATGCAGCATTGTTGTGGTAGCTAACAGATACTGGAGGGAATTACTATTCTCTCCTTATAGGGATTTCTATGAGTGGGAGAGTATTCTATTTACAGATGGAGAAACTCAGAAAAATACGAGGCTATATTAGTAGTAAGTAGGACAACCAGGATTTAAATTGAGGCAACCTGGCTTCAGTGCCTGTACTTGCTTTATTTTACTTTACTCTATCACCCATTGTATTAAATATGCAAATATTTGCTGGGGTATCTGATTATTTCTTCAGGAAAGATTTCAGTGAATGAAATTTCTAGGTCAAAGGGTAGGTAGTTTTAAAAGGTTTATAATACATATCATTAAATGCTTTCCAAAAGGTTTACAACAATTAACATTCTACTGGTTTTTCAGATGCATTTATTTACCTTCCTCCACATCCAATTTTTAAGGCAAATTACAGTTTTAGTTTCAATTTTCTGACAATGGCCTTGATGCTTTTTATATGTTCTCTGAATCTTTAGCATTGGTTGTGGCCAATATCAGTCAAAATTGAAAGTACCCCCACTTTAGGGATGACCTCAGACCAATTCAGATATCTTAAGAGCTAACGTGGTTGAATATTTTAGGCCTGACCTAAGTAAATTATTCTAAAGAACAACTAGAAGCCCAGAGGAATCTAAAATGAACCTTCAGGTTATGTGAGTCCAACCAATGGCAAATGTGACCTTGTAACTGTTCATATCAGAGGACAGAGAGGTTACAGAAGCATTCCTTCTTGGAATGAACATCACCAACATCTACCTATCCTCTTTTCAGCTTGATAGTAAAACTTGATAGGTGAAGCAGTTTTTATTTTTTTTATTTTATTTATTTATTTATTTATGATAGTCACACAGAGAGAGAGAGAGAGAGAGAGAGAGGCAGAGACACAGGCAGAGGGAGAAGCAGGCTCCATGTACCAGGAGCCCGACGTGGGATTCGATCCCAGGTCTCCAGGATCATGCCCTGGGCCAAAGGCAGGCGCCAAACCGCTACGCCACCCAGGGATCCCGGTGAAGCAGTTTTTAAATTAAATATTATTATTTTAGAATAGCTCTCAAAGTCCATTTAGAATGGTAGGTTCTATTTTTAAAATACTACAAATCATGCAAACCAGATGGCAATCTCTAATTTTGGAATTTCTCAGACAGGTGCTAATCTAAAATTGTCTTCTCATTTCTCTTTTCAATTCCAGAGAAAGCTAAAAAAACACAAAACAACAACAAAGCAAAACTTATAGAAAATGCTTCAAAGGCAAATGACAGTGATTTTGATCATAGCAATTTCCACTTACAAGAAAAGGAGCTGACTTATAAAGGGAATGCACTGAGACAGTTTCTATATGAAAGTGTTTTGCTGGTCTTGTGGAAAGTGAGGTACCTACACACTAGCAGTCACTTATTGCAACACAAGTACTGAGAGAAATACTTTGTGGGAGGGGAAAATGCTGAAAAGTAATAAAAAAAATTCTCATTTAAATATAGTGATAGAATTACCTATGGTGCTTAAGATAATGGATATCTTGTAAATAAATTGTTTGTAGTGGTTGTTGCTACCAATATCTTAAATATGCAATATATACTCTATTTTTTTAAAAAGATTTTATTTATTTATTCATGAGACACAGAAAGAGGGGCAGAGACACAGGCAGAGGGAGAAGCAGGCTCTTCACAGGGAGCCCAAAGCGGGACTCAGTCCTGGAACCCCGGGATCACAGCCTGACCCCAAGACAGATGCTCAACTGCTGAGCCACCCAGGCATCCCAAATATGCAACATATACTCTAAACACAAAAATGCCAGTGGATTTTTAAAGTTATACCTAAGGCCAAGCTAACTTGACACTATTTTAAGTATTCCGTTTTTCTTCCACAACCCACTAATTCCTAAAATTCCTAGTTATTAATATATGGACCATAATAAGGCCTTATCTGCTTAGAAATATTAAACCAGATATTATGTCTTAGATGGGTGAGTATCAGCAACAGCATAGAAGCACAGGTTGTTCAGAGCTAAAAGAAGCCTTGCAGATCACACAGTTGAAATCTATAATTTTATAACAGAGGCCCCAAATGGCTTGGAATTCATCATATATCACTCAGTAAATTATGTGACCTTGGCAAGTTACTAAACTTCCCTGAGATTTAGTGTTTTCATCTATGAAATGCCATTGTTGTGAAACTAAACAAAATCACATACAAAAAAACTATACTTAAGACTTCCTATTCATAGAAGTGTAAGATAAGTAATAATACAATGACATATGTATCAGGGATATGTGCTCAAAAAAATTTCCCAAAACAAATGCACAATGAAAATTGTGGGGATCAGTGAAAAAGGCACAGTGCCCAGGACCTGGTAGTGTTCGTTTCTCCCAAGTAAGTTCAGACCTGGCACTCTTGCTCTTTTTATTATGCCATGGGTCTCTATCTAGAATCTAATGACCCCAAACCAGCCTAGCTCTGAAAGAAAAAGGGCTGAGCTGTGTGTATGGAGGAGCCTAAATTACCTCTCATTTTTAAAGCTGAATTGGAAATGCATCCAGTGCTGGACCAGCAGAAGGAAGCTCACATTTTGGCTGCCTCCACTGGACCCACCCTGTGACTGACTACACAAAAGAGGTCAGTTTCCAGGCTCTGCCAGCTTCTTTAAATGTTTGATATTCAAGTATATGACAGAATAATTTAAACTTTCTAATCTTTATTTTAGGTTGCTAGGAGTTTAAAGGTATGACTGAAATTAATTGGGAAAAGAGCAAAATAGAGAAATTAAAAGATGTTGCGTAGCCCATAAACACCAAAAGTTTTCTATATTTTTGGGAGATTTTGGGGCGGCTTTGCACATCTTATCTCAATACAAATATAGAATTCTTTTAAAGATAAATAAAAATAACCATTATTTGTATTGCTTTATGTATGTGTATACATAAAAGATTCTCAATATAGTGATAAAATTTAAATTATTTTCTGGACTCACTTTCCCTATCAACTCAGCTCTAAGTGTAAAGGGTGTGTGTGTGTGTGTGTGTGTGTTAGTGTATTTATACATATATGTGTGTGTGTATAATTAGAATAGTGTTGAAATTATAAGTTAACTTAAAAGGATAGTCTAAAATATTTCTAGGGATCCCTGGGTGGCGCAGCGGTTTGGCGCCTGCCTTTGGCCCAGGGCGCGATCCTGGAGACCCGGGATCGAATCCCACATCAGGCTCCCGGTGCATGGAGCCTGCTTCTCCCTCTGCCTATGTCTCTGCCTCTCTCTCTCTCTCTCTCTGTGACTATCATAAATAAATAAAAAAAAAAATTAAAAAAAAATATAAAAAAAAATAATAAAATAAAATAAAATATTTCTAATACTTAATGGGTTGTTCGATAGAAAATCAGTCATTATTTTCCTATTTATATTGAACTTAATAGTAAAAATAGCTTACAAAACTGGATAAAGTTAATCACCACATGCCACAGGTTATGTATTTTAGATAGCTCCGCATCAAGTATTTTTCTTTAAAAAAATACATTTAAAAATATTTTAAAAAATTAAATCAGACAGTGGCTACTTTGGTGGGTGACTGATTGGGAAGGCTCATCAGAGAAATTTCTAGGGAGATGGAAATATTTTGCATTTTACTAGAGGTGAGGGTTACATTAAATAAATGCATTTATCAAAGCTGATCAAACTGTACAACTTAATATCTGAGCATTTTATTGTATGTAAATCAGACTTCAATAAGAAAATTTTAAAAATAAATATGTCAAGTACTGAACTACACTGAAAAATGTCTATCTCTTATAGAATCAAGAAAAAAATCAGGAAGCAACTATACTGGAGTTATGGCCATAAGAAATACCAGGAAAAGAGAAGCATTTGAAAGATAGGAGGTAGAATGATCAGGATTTCGTGGTTAAATCAACATGGGAGTGATGGTGAGGGGGAAATCAAGGACTCCCGGTTTTCTGGCTTAAGTAACTGGATAGATCATGGTGTCACTTCCTAAAACTGGGAACAATGGAAGACAAAAACATTAGGGGAAGGATAAAAGGATGAGTTCAGTTTTGCACATGCTGAGACTAACCTTGCCTGTGAGTCATGTAAGTGATATTTAGGAGGCAAGTGGATATACAGGTCTATGACTGAGAAAACAGAGGCCAGAGCTGGAGACAGAGGTTTAGGAGTCACAGGGAAGGCTCAGGAGCGACACAAGGAAAGTAATAAAACCCATGGCAAGCTGCTATCACAGAAAAAACTCAGAGTGAGAACAGGGTTTTTAGAACTGAGTCCTGAGAATCTTCACTAGTTAATGGTGGGGTGAAAAAGGAAGAGCTGTAACAGAGAACATGCAGGAGCAGACTGGCTGGAAGAAAACAAGAATGTCATGTAGAAATCACGGAAAGAGGATTTCAAGAAGCAGAGGGCAACCGACAGTGGCAAACGTAGCTGAGAGGTGGTGAAGCTGGGGGCTGAAAAGTATTCACGGCCTTTGTTGACACCGAAGTGAGGGTTTACCTGCAACTTCATGGGAGAGAGGTCAAACTGGAGTGAGCTGAAGAGCAGGAGATATGAAAAATAAAGACCAAGGAGACAGCTCTTAAGAGAAGTCGGACTACACAGAGGAAAAAAGACATAGGGCATTAGTTGGGCTTGAGGCAGAAGTTTTTTTTTTTTTTAAGATTAATTAATTAAACAATTAATTATTTATGACACACAGGGAGAGGCAGAGACATAAGCAGAGGGAGAAGCAGGCTCCTTGTGGGGAGCCTGATGCGGTACTCAATTCCAGGACCCCAGGATCATGACCTGAGCCAAAGGCAGACACTCAACCACTGAGCCATCCAGCAACTCCAGGCATATCTCATTTTATTATGCTTCACTTTATTGCATGTTGCAGATATTGTGTGTATGTTTTTTAAAAGATTTTATTTATTTGAGAGACAGAGAGAGAAAGCGTGCGCACAAGCACACAAGCAGGGGGGAGGGGCAGAGGCAGAAGGAGAAGCAGGTCCCCTGCCCAGCAGGGAGCCCAAGGAGGGACTCGATCCCAGGACCCAGAGATCATGACCCAGTTGGAAGGCAGATGCTTAATTGACTGAGCCACCTACAGACCCCCTATTGGTACCATTTTCTAATAGCATTTGCTCATTTTGTGTCTCTGTATCACATTTTGGTAATTCTTGCAATATTTCAAACTTTTTAAATTATATTTGCTATAGTGATCTATGATCAATGATCTTTATAATTGTTCTGGGGAGACACTCAGATATAAAATGGTACACTTAATCAAGAAATGCTGTATCTTCTGACTACTCCACAGAGTGACCCAATTCCACACCCCTCCCCCTATCTTTCACCCTCCCCTGGGCCTCCTTATTCTCTGAAACACAACAATATTGAAATTAGGCAATAATTACCATACAATGGCCTCTAAGTGTTCTAGTGAAGGGAAGAATCATACTGTTTCTCACTTTAAATCAAAAGCCAGAAATGGCAAAGCTTAGTGAGGAAGGCGTATCAAAAGCTGAAATAGGCCCAAACTAGGCCTCTTGTGCTAAACACTCAGCCACGTTGTGAGCGCCAAGGAAAACTTGAAGGAAATTAAAAGTGCTACTCCAGTGAACACACAAATGATAAGAAAGCGAAACAGCCTTCCTGCTGACACAGAAAAAGTTGCAGTGGTCTTGATAGAAGCTCAAACCAGCCACAACATTCCTTTAAGTCAAAGTTTAATCCAGAACAAGGCACTAACTCCTCAGTTCTGTGAAGATTCAGAGAGGTGAGGAAGCTGCAGGATAAAAGTTAGAAGCTAGCAGAGGTTGGTTCATAATATCTAGGTAAGAAGCCGTCTGTATGATATAAATATGTAAGATGAGCATCAGGTGTTGATATAGAAGCCACAGCAAGTTAGCTGGAATATGTAGCTAAGATAATTCATGAAGGTGGCTACACTCAATGTAGATTTTCAATGTAGACTAAACAGCTTTATGTTGGAGAAAGATACCATGTAGGACTTTCATAGCTAGAGAGGAAAAGTCAGTGCCTGGCTTCAAAGCTTCAAAGGACAGGCTGATTCTCTTATTTAGGAGTTAATACAGCTGGTGACTTGAAGTTGAAGCCAGTGCTCATTTACCATTCTGAAAATCTTAGGGCCTTTAAGAACTGTGCTAAATCTACACTGTCTGTGCTCTATAAATGGAACAACAAAGCCTGCATGACACCAGATCTGTGTACAACATGGTTTACTGAATATTTTAAGCCCACTGTTGAAAACTCTTGCTCAGAGAAAGTTTCCTTTCAAAACATTACTGCTCCTGATGGGAGATGCACAATGAGATTAATGTTGTTCTCATGCCTACTAACACAACATCCATTCTATAGCCCATGGATCAAGGGATAATGTCAACTTTCAAGTCTTATTACATGCGAAATACATTTCATAAGGCTATAGTTGCAACAGTGATTCCTCTGATAGAACTGGGCAAAGTCAATTGAAAACCTTCTAGAAAGGATTCACCATTCTAGGTGCCATTAAGAACATGCATGCTTCATGGGAAGAGGTCAAAATATCAACATTAACAGGAGTTTGGAAGAAGATGATTTCACCCCTCATGGATGACTTCAAGCGGTTTAGGACTTCAAAGAAGGAAGTAACTGCAGATGTGGAGACAGCAAAGAATTAGAATTAGAAGTGGTACCTAAAGATGTGATATCTCACGATATCTGATGATAAAACTTTCACAGATAAGGAGTTGCTTCTGATGGTGAGCAAAGAAAGTGGTACTTAAGATGGAATCTACTCCTGGTGATGATGCTGTGAAGACTGTTGAAATGACAACAGAGGATTTAGAATATTACATACATTTAATTGACAAAGCAGCATCAGGGCTTGAGAGGACTGACTCCAATTTTGAAAGATATTCTACTTTGGGTAAAGTGTTATCAAACAGCCACACATGCTACAGAGAAATTGTGAAAGGAAGAGTTCACGGGTGCAGTAAACTCATTGCTGTCTTATTTTAAGAAATTGCCACAGCTGCCTCAGTCTTCAGCAGCTACTACCCTGCTCAGTCAGCAGCCATCAGCACTGAGGCAAAACTATCCACCAGCAAAAAGATTACGACTCACTGAAAGTCCAAGTGATGGTTAGCATTTTTTAGCAATAAAATATTTTTTAAAGTATGTACATTTTTTAGACACAATGCTACTGTGCACTTAATAGACTATAGTGTAGCATAAACATAACTTTTATATGCACTGGGAAACCAAAAATTTCATTCGGTTCACTTTATTGCAACATTCACTTTATTACACTGGCCTGGAACCAAATCCACAATATCTCTGAAGTATGCCTGTACTAGGATTTAGGGGGAAAAATAAGGATGGGTTAATTACTGCAGTTGGAACGGAATAAGGGGCACCTGGCTGGCTCAGTCGGAAGGGCATGTGACTCTTGATATCCGGGGCATGAGTTCAAGCCCCATGCTGGGTGTAGAGATTATTTAAATAAATATTTTTTAAAAAACAACAACTAAGGAATTAAGGAGTACATTAGTTTCAGAGCTCATAGAGCGCTTCAGCATTCCTCACCCTAGCAGAGCATTCCCTTTATGCAATCTATGTAACTGAAACAGGAGTCTTTGCCTTCTTTGTACGAATAAATCACAAGTGGTCAGGCAAGACTCCTTTATCATGAATAAGAACCAGGGGCAAGTTCCTTTTTGTTCAGTTCTTGTTGATTCAGATCAAGTACACAATTCAGTTTGGTCAAACATTCTTTTTTCAACACGTGGGTGTTTGAAAAATTTTATCAGTACTTTGCTCTAAAAATTCTCACCTAACCACAAATCCTCTATGCCACAAAGAAATTTAAAGGGCTCTTATTTATATTCATCATAAAAATTATAATTCAATATTTCTTAAAGTGCAGCCCTTTGATCTCTTAGGACGCCTGGGTGGCTCAGTGGCTGAGCATCGCCTTTGGCTCAGGATGTGATCCCAGGGTCCTGGGATGGAGTCCTGCATTGGGCTCCCTGCAGGAGGCTGGCTTCTCCCTCTGCCTATGTCTCTGCCTCTCTCTCTGTGTCTCTCATGAATAAATAAAATCTTAAAAAAGAAAAAAGAATCAGCTGATGTAATTTTTTAAAATGCTGGTTGCCAAGATCTACCCTCAAACCTAATGAATCAGAATCCTTAGTGATGAAGCCTTGGAATATGCATTTTAAAAGCTCCCCAGATTATTCATATTAAATTTAGGGGAACCAGTTATGGACAAAGGCTAAACAAATAATAATCACTCAGAAATCACCTTTCTAGTTTATTAAAATGAGATTACATTTAACAACTACTTTACTGGTAATAGTGCCAGAACTAGAATGTATCATTCAAAGTCCTTTCCATTCCAAGATTTCATAAAATAATAAATGATTTATTAGTAATACATAATAACAACTATTATTAAGAGGAGTATGCTATAGTTCTTAATTATTTGAACCAATAATTTACAATTAGATTTCTTTTTTTTTTTAGTAATTGAAGAACCACATGTAGCAGGTTTGTGTATCCTCTACTAGGGCTGAGTATACAACAGTTTCAACACTACAAGGATCCTCTAAGTTGCCCTTCTATAACCACATCCACCTTTATGCTCTCCCCTTACTCCCTGGCAGCCATCAATCAGTTCTCCTTCTCCACAATTTCAGGAATGTCATATAAACGGATTTGCACAGTATGTAAACCATCAGGGCTGGCTTTTTTTTACTCAGCATCATTTTCTGGAGTCTTCCAGGTTGTTTTATGTATTGCTTGCTCCTTCCTCTTTTATTGCTGAGTCATACTCCACCATATGTACATACCACAGTTTGTTTAACCACATTTATTGCAGGACATCCGGGGTGATTCCAGTTTTAGAGTATTACAAATAAAGCTACTATGAACATTACTATATAGGTTTTGAAGTGAAAATAAGCTTTCATTTCTGTGGAATAGATGCCCAAGAGTGTAACCACTGGGTTGCATGGTAATGACATGTTTAGTTTTTAAAGGAATGGCCAAACTCTTTCCCAGAGTGGCTCTACCATTTTACATTCCCACTAGCAATGTATGAGGATATAGCTTCTCTGTATCCTCACCAACTTTTGGTGTTGTCACTGATTTCACTTTTTAAAAAAATTTTATTTCAATTCAATTAATGAACACATAGAGTATCGTTCATTACTTTCAAAGGTAGAGTTCAGTGATTCATCAGTTGCATATAACACCCAGTGCTCATCACACCACATGCCCTCCTTAATACCCATTAGTTTTCATCACTGCACATTTTAAAAATGAGAAGTGATAAGTACATTATATTACCAGCAACATCATGTTTACATACCTGTATATAGGGAGCCACATAATTAATTAGGCCATTATTTCCAGTCACCTTGCTCATGCCAAAACATATCTTCTTGCTTGCTTGCTTTTTACTTTAGTGCTTTGTGGGTTTTTTGTGTGTGTGCTTCTTTTTTTTTTTTTTAAGTTTTTATTTAAATTCCAGTTAGTTAACAGGCAGTGTAATATTAGTTTCAGGTGTAAGATAGAGTGATTCAGGACTTTCATACAACACCAAGTGCTCATCACAAGCAAGGGGTAAGATTCAATACTGACTCCAGCACAATAGTGATTTATACAGTTGATTCCCAACCTCCTCAATTGATGTGTGAGATAGGGTAAGAGGTGGGTCAAGATACTGGTTGCCTGAACCTCAGGCCAGTCAGCTCTGGTCACCAGTAACCCTTTCTGTTTCCTCTAGTACTTTACAAATTATCATTCTCTTTTTTTGCCAGATGTGAAAAACATGGGGAAATACCAGTCTACTCATTTGTCTCCCTAGCTGGAGAATATTTCTGCTTTGAGACTACTACAAAGATGGATTCTGAGTCAGTAAATAAAGGATAGCAAAAATACCCAATTTAGGGCAGCCCCAGTGGCCCAGCGGTTTAGCACCACCTTCGGCCCAGGGTGTGATCCTGGAGACACAGGGTCGAGTCTCAGTCGGGCTCCCTGCATGGAGCCTGCTTCTCCCTCTGCCTGTGTCTCTGCCTCTCTCTCTCTCTCTCTCTCTGTGTGTGTGTGCTTGTCATGAATAAATAAATAATATCTTTTTAAAAATACCCAATTTATTCTATTATCAGCCCCTTTGTATTAATTTGGGTGAAAATAGGTACTGTGCATGCTCCATGGCATACTTTTTATAAGAGAATTAAATAATCTCTAAAATTCCTTCTAGCTCCATGAGGTGTAACTAAACTACTTTAATAACTGACAAATAGGGGCAAGATAATGCAACAATACCATAAATAAGTGTGTAGGATATCATGTAGCTGGAGACCTCACTCACTTCTCTGACTCACAGTGGCTGCTGTCAGAGCCTTGCATTTTGGCTCTCTGCCTATCTATCTCCTCTAATAGATACCTTTCTTTCTCCTTCTGCCAGGCTTTTTGCCAAACTCAGAAAATAAAAAACAAATCATTACTGCCATCCCAGAAAAAAAGTAAGATAACTGGCAATAAGTCTTAAATCCGATGCATACACAAATGGGACATCTTGTCATTCAGACTCTGAGGCATTCAAGCAAAACATCAATTTTTTGAAATCAAAGAAAACCCATGAAATTATTACAATATGCTGAGAATATAATATATATTGACATTCCATCCTACAATTTCTTTCATTTGTCTTTCTCTCTGACCTCCAATTTGGCAAAGAAAGGGATTAAAAGGGTAGGAAAAGGTAGGAACAAAAAGCAATGGAGATAAACAGGAATAAGTACCTAAAACAGTGCCTTGCTATGAACCAGATTAATGAGCACAAATGTAAGGAAAGTTTTAAAACATGGCAATGGGGAAAAGAGCATGAAGATGTTAAATAATGGCTTGAACTGGGTCTTTGTATCATCAACACTTTAATTATATACATATGGAACTTTTGTATACGAATGTTCCATTAAAATAGGAATAGCAGAGGCATCAGGGTGGCTCAGTTGGTTAAGCAACTGATTCTTGGTTTCAGCTCAGGTTGTGATTTCATGGGTCATGAGATGGAGCACTGCAGGGGCTCTGCACTCAGTGGGAAGTCTGCTTGAAGATTCTCTCCCTCTGTTCCTCCCTCAACCCCCAACTCACATTTCCACATGTGTGCTTGCTCTTTCTCTCTCAAATAAAATTTTAAAAAATAATAATCAATCCAATGAAATAGGAATAGCAAGCATGAGGGAGGCAGTAAAGGAGTGAGGGAGGAGGAATATAGCAAAGGAGGTCAGGACAGGAAAGAGAGATCACCCATAAGAAAGTGAGCACATGGGGTGGCTGAGTGGCTCAATAAGTTAAGTGTCTGACTTTGGCTCCGGTCATAATCCCACCCTTGCCCCATCAGGTTCTGTGCTCAGTGGGAAGTCTGCTTGTCTCTCTCCCTCCACCCCTCTCTCCTGCTTATGCTCTGTCTCTCTCTCAAAGAAATAAACTAAATTAAACTAAATTAAAAAGCAAGCAAGCAAGCACAAATCCTACAGACCCCATAGACTTCTAACTTTGGTGATTCTGGTGTTCAAGGCCCAGATCTCTATTTTTCTTCTTCATCTTCCTTTGCTCCAACAGCCTGGTGCTATCCACAGAGCATCTACACCATCTCTACCACACATTTAAGGCAGGACTGGGGACTCAAGAGGATGAAATGGCATACCCAAATACATGAGTACATGTACATAATATTTATAGACTTAAGATCCATGTGAAAGTAGTTTACTGAAAAGAAAGGAAGAACTTCATACACACACATCCCCCATACATTTATAATCTCTCCCTATAATATAGTAAAAGAAATATATATATCATTCCTTACCAATTAATAAGCATAAAAAGAGCCAAAATATAGTCCAGTGAGGGAAATAATAGTGACTCCATTTTACTTGCAATGGATCTCAAAGCAATTTATAACTATAAATTCCTCTAACAACAATGGTGACAATAACAGTAAGAATAGTTGGCATCCATTCAATATTTTCACCATGCCAAGCACTGTGTTAAGAATTGGAAGAGGGAGCGCCTGCCTGGCTCAGCCAGTAGAGCATGGGACTTTTGATCTTGGGGTCATGAATTTGAGCCCCATACTGGGCACAGAGTTTCCTTAAAAAAAAACAAAACAAAAAAAAAAACAAACCTGAACCCCCCCCACCCCCCCAACTGGAAAAGGTATCAAAAGATCATTGGAGGATTTTCAGACATTGCTGGTGAGAGTATAAAATGGCGCAGCCACTCTGAAAAACAGTTTGGTAGTTCCTAACGTAGAGATGTCATCTGACCCAGCAATTCTACTCCTATGTATATATCCCCCCAAACCTGAAAACATATATCCATGCAAAAATTTTTATACAAATGTTCATAGCAGCATTACTCATGACAGCCAAAAAAAGAAACAATCTAATGTTCATTAATCAAGGAATGAATAAAATGTCGCATACTATACAATGGAATATTATTCAACCACAAAAAAGAACTAATGTATTAACATGTGCTCCAACATTGATAAACCTTGAAATAATTATGTTAAATAAAAGAAGTCAGACACAAAGCCATACTGTATGATTCTGTTTATACGAAGTATCTAGAACAGGCAAATCCATAGAAACAGAAAGATTAGTGATTGCCAGAGGCTGGCAGGAGGGAGGAATGGGGTGTGGCTCCTAAAGGGTACTTAAAAAAATGTTTTAAAAATAGATAATAGTGATGGTAGCTCTTATTCAACATAGTACTGAAAGTCCTAGCCAGAGCAATTAAACAACATAAATAAAGGCATCCAGGGATCCCTGGGTGGCGCAGCGGTTTGGCGCCTGCCTTTGGCCCAGGGCGCGATCCTGGAGACCCGGGATCCAATCCCATGTCAGGCTCCCGGTGCATGGAGCCTGCTTCTCTCTCTGCCTGTGTCTCTGCCTCTCTCTCTCTGTGTGTGTGACTATCATAAATAAGTAAAAAATTTTAAAAATATATTATAAATAAATAAATAAATAAATAAATAAATAAATAAAGGCATCCAAATGGGTAAGGAAGAAGCAAACTTTCATTATTTGCAGATGACATGATACTAGAAATAGAAAACCTGAAAGACTCTACCAAAAAACTGCTGGAACCAATAAACAAATTCAGTAAAGTCACAGGATACAAAATCAACATACAGAAATCTGTTGAATTTCTATACACCAATAATGAAGCAGCAGAAAGAGAAATCAAGGAATCAACCTCTTTTATAACTGCACCAAAAATAATAAGATACCTAGGAATAAACCTAACCAAAGAAGTGAAAGACGTATATTTTGAAAATTATGAAACACTGATGAAAGAAGTTGTAGATGACACCATGAAATGGAAATGGATTAGAAGAACAAATATCGTTAAAATGTCTATACTACCCAAAGCAATCTACAGATTTAATGCAACACCATTTTTCAGAGAACTAGAAAAAATGGCCCTAAAATTTGTATGGAACCATGAATAGCCAAAGCAATCTTGAAAAATATTTTTAGTTTTTTTTTTTAATTTTTATTTATTTATGATAGTCACAGAGAGAGAGAGGCAGAGACATAGGCAGAGGGAGAAGCAGGCTCCATGCACCGGGAGCCTGATGTGGGATTCGATCCCAGGTCTCCAGGATTGCGCCCTGGGCCAAAGGCAGGCGCCAAACCGCTGCGCCACCCAGGGATCCCGCAATCTTGAAAAATAAAAAACAAAGCTAGAGGCATCACAATTCTGGACTGCAGGTTATATTACAAAGCTGTAGTAATCAAAACAGTATGGTACTGGCACAACAACTGACACATAGATCAACAGAACAGAATAGAAAACCCAGAAATGAACCTACAACTATACGGCCATTAATCTTAGAGAAAGCAGTAAAGAATATCCAAAGGAAAAATGACAGTCCCTTCAACAAATGATGCTGGGAAAACTGGACAGCTACAAGCAAAGGAATGAACTGGATCGCTTTCTTACACTATACACAAAAATAAATTCAAAATGGGTAAAGGACCTAAATGTGAGACCTGAAACCATAAAAATCCTGGAAGAGAGCACAGGCAGTAACTTCTCTGACATTGGCCATAACAATGTTTTTCTAGTTAGGTCCCCTGAGGCAAAGGAAACAAAAGCAAAAATAAACTATTGGAACTTCATTAAAATAAAAAGCTTCTGGGGCACCTGGGTGGCTCAGTTGATTAACCATCTGCCTTTGTCTCAGGTCTTGACCCTGGGGTTCTAAGATGGAGTCCCACATCTGCTCAGCAGAGATTCTGCTTCTCCCTCTGCCCCTCCCCACATACATGCCTGCATTTTCTCTCAAATATATTTTAAAAATAAATAAAAATTTTAAAAATAAAAAGCTTCTGCAGGGTGAAGGTAACAATCAACAAAGCTATAGGGCAACTTATAGAATGGGAGAAGATATTTGCAAATGATATACCTGATAAAGGATTATTATCCAAAATATATAAAGAACTTATACAACTCAGGTGGTCGCCTCACTGCTCAGTCCATAGAGCATGCAACTCTTGATCTCAGGGTCATGTTTGAGCCCCACACTGGGCATGAAGCCTACTTAAAAAAAAAAAGGAACTTCTACAATTCAACACCAAAGAAACAAATAATCCAATTAAAAAACAAGCAGAAGACATGAACAGGCATTTCTCCAAAGAAGATATCCAGGTGGTCAACAGACACATAAAAAGTCGCTCATCATCACTTACCATCAGGGAAAGGAAAATCAAAACTACAATGAGATATCATTTCACACCTGTCAGAATGGCTAAACTCAACACCACAAGAAACAACAGGTGTTGACAAGGATGTGGAGAAAAAGAAACACGTGTGCACTGTTGGTGGGAATGCAAACAGGTGCAGCCACTCTGGAAAACAGTACAGAGGTTCCTCAAAAAGGTAAAAACAGAACTACCCCACAATCCAATAATCACACTGCTAGGTACTTACCTCCAAAATACAAAAACACTAATCCAAAAGGATATACGCACCACTATGTTTAGAGCAGCATTATTTACAATAGCCAAGATATGGAAGCAGCCCAATTATCTATCAATTGATGAATGGATAAAGAAGATGTGGCATATATATGTATACACACATACATATAATGGAATATTAGTAAGCCATAAAAAAACAATGAAATCTTGCTATTTGCAATGACATGGATGGGGCTAGAGAGTATAATGCTAAGCAAAATAAGTTAACTAGAGAAAGGCAAATGCTCTTTGATTTCACTGATATGTAGAATTTAAGAAACATAACAAGAGAGCAAAGGGAAAGAGAGAGAGAGAGAGACCAAGAAACAGACTCTTGGGACGCCTGAGTGGCTCAGCAGTTGAGCATCTGCCTTTGCCTCAGGGCGTGGTCCTGGAGTCCTGGGATTGAGTCCCACATCAGGCTCCCTGCATGGAGCCTGCTTCTCCCTCTGCCTGTGTCTCTGTCTCTGTCTCTCTCTCTCTCTCTGTGTGTCTCTCATGAATAAATAAATAAAACCTTAAAAAAAAAAAGAAACAGATGCTTAAGTATAGAGAACTGATGGTTAGCAGAAGGGAGGTAGATGGGTAAAATGGGTGATGGAGATTAAGCAGTGCACTTGTGATGAGCAGTGGATGATGTATAGAAGTGTTGAATCACTATATTGTACACCTGAAACTAATATAATACTGTAGGTTAATTAACTGGAATTAAAATTAAAAACTTTTAAAAAATAGTAATGGTTGGCAATTATACCAACCACTGCTGACTGTGTACTTAAAAAGGGTGACTTTTATGGTGTATAAATTTTATCTCAATAAAGTAGATATTAAAAACTATCACATTTGAAAAAAAATCAGATTTGATCCATCTTTAATAAAATGAATAACTGAGTCAACCACAATAACTTTCTAATTTTTCTTAGATTTTAAAAAATGAAGTCTATAATCTTCCCCAGGAGGCTATTCCATCCAGTATTTTATGTCCTGAGAATTTTTTTTTCTTTTAAGATTTTATTTTATTTTATTTTTTAAAGTAATCTCTAAATGCACACGGGGCTTGAACTTAAAACACTGAGATCAAGAGTCACACTGTCTTCTGACTAAGCCAGCCAGGTGCCCCAAGAATGTTCCTTTCTATAACTTCCTAGGGAAGTTAAGGTTTCCTTCTTTCCTAAGGGGTAATTCTTTGGCCAATGATAAAAGAAAGGAGCTCAGATTCTAGAATCCTTTCTTCTTTTTGCTATAAAAACCCCAGAACAATAACCTGAATTAGTTGACAATCTGAAATTTTTTCAATAAATAAAACTGGAAAAATTTGAAGAGACAGTCAATAACATTTTAACATTCACCCATCATTCCACACTAGAACAACAGCTGTTTTCATTATTCTTTTTTTCCCTTTAGTCATCCACATGTAATTCATTTTATACACAGCTGTAATCAGTGTGTATATAATTTTGTATTCCTTTTCTCATTATACTGTAAACATGCTGTGTTGTTAACATGGTTTTTTATAACAATCATTTTCAGTGTTGCAATAATATTTCATCCAGTTGATGTATCATTATTTTGCTAACTCTTCCCCTTATGTTGTTGATTTTAAAGTCGTCTTTCCCCAACCTTTCTGTGGGTAGACAAGCTGTATATAGATTTTTATATTTCCCTTCTTTTGAATTATTTCCTTAGTTTGTTCCTTAACAGTAGGTTTCTGGGTCATACAGTATGAGCATTTTTATGGCTCTTGCTTCCTAAACTAGTATGACTTTTTCAACACTATTTTGTGCTGTGGTGTGTATGTGTGTGTGAGGATCTAGATGAAAGGTTAATTTAACAAACATGAAACGGTATGAAAGGCTCTACTATTGAATTTGATTGTTCAAAATGGAATTGCTTTTACTTTTCAGTTATAAAAATAGCAAATGCTCATTGTCAAACTTAATTTATAAAGGATACAAATAGAAAGGGAAAGGTTTCCTGGAGGACTGATGAAACACATCACCTCCTAAATTTGAGTTTACCTGTGAAATGTGATTTAGTGATCAAAGGCTCTAGGGTAGTTCACATAGAAACCCTATGGGTTGGGCAGCCCTGGGTGGCTCAGCGGTTTAGCACCGCCTTCAGCCCGGGTCGTGATCCCGGAGACTTGGGATCGAGTCCCATGTTGGGCTCCCTGCATGGAGCCTGCTTCTCCCTCTGCCTGTGTCTCTGCCTCTCTCTGTGTGTCTGTCATGAATAAATAAATAAAATCTTAAAAAAAAAGAAAAGAAACTCTATGGCCTGACAAAAGTCCACACTAGCTCCATGGAAGGAAAGCATATATAAGAGGGCTGTGGGATGTGATGACCAGTGGGGCAAAGAGAGGATGCTGGGTAAACACTCCACAAGGAAAAAGACAGAAGCTGTGGTACATTTTTGAGAGTAAAGAGATGAAAGAGGAAGCTAAGATCATCTTAGTGCAGTCTAGACAGAGGGGCTTGGCAGGAACACAGGGACCCATTTCATATAAGCGATGAACAATCCCTAGGCAAACTGAGTATCTATCTAGAAGTACATAAAAATAAAATTAATGAAAAATATTCAGAAAAAAACAAATTTGTCTCTTCTTTATACTATAAAGCTCAAAGATGAATGCTTATTGGTCTAACTTAGAAGGCCAGTTATTGGCTCTAGACTACAGAACATCAAAAAGTCTCTGGTTTGTAAGTTCATTCCTCAATTTTGCATTTTCTATACTCAGCTCTGATGGACAGTTTTTTCTTAAGCCAAAAATCAGGTTCCCTCTTTGTAACCCCACACTTTCCTAATCATTCCTATAACCCAATGTCAAGATTGTGCTTACATACTGTCTTTATAATTTTAGTTTGCACTAGTCTGTATTGCTTGGTAAGTGCTCTAAACTGTGTAGGTATATTCTGTATCCCCAGTAAGACTTAAACTCCAGGAAATGGCTTCTTTTCATTCTTATCTACCAATACAATGAACATTAAAATGTAGCTAGGTGATCACAGAACCTTGTTGAATTCTGTGAGGGAAGAGGATGGAAAATAGCAATATATGGCTTCACCCTTGGAATATTAGTACCACCAGCTATTCTGGACTCTACCATTATCTTCACTAAATAGTTGCTCAAATGTTAAAGACTTTAACCCTGAAAATATTGCCTGCTACCCTTCCTTCATCTCCCAGCTCACCCCCATTCTACTGAACTTCATGCTGCAGAGACACCAAAAGTATTAATGTTTCTGAAACACACTGTTCTTTTTCACATCTCTAGGTCTTTCATGTGATTTCTTCTCTCAAGAGTGCCTTTCACTCACCTTACCATCTGGATTGTCTTTCCATTCTTTATAACCCACTCTGAAGCCACTTCCTCCAGGATCCCCAAAGTCTACCCCAAGAACCATATGATGTTCTCTTCTGTCCTATCTCTGTATCTGGAACAAACTTCTGTTGCGCTGAATGTACTGTATTGTAAATAACCTACTATGTGTATTTATTCCATAAGACACAATTCTAGGCTCAGAGAACATTTATCCAGATGAGGAAGAATGGGAGGAAAGAATGGAGAAATGGAGGGAAGGAGACCCACGGAAGTTTCTCTGACCTCCTCTGAGCAGGAACCATGTCTTACTCATCTCCGTATCTCCAGGGAGTAGAGCAGGTCTTAGGACATACAGTACTCACCAAATGTATGATAAATTGTTTTGACATAAATCTTAAAGGAAAAAAAATAAACCACCTTGGCATGAAATTCTTAAAGGAGAAACTGCCATTAATCAAAAACAATGTATTTTTGGAGCCAAATCAATTGTGGTTACACATAAGCACATTAAGAGCCCAGCTTGAGACTCTATGGATCTTAATGCCAAGAACTAAGCTAGGCACTTGGAATTCAAAAATGTATGAGACATAATTCTCTCCCTGAAAGGGTTCATATTTTAAATGGGGAATCAGCTTCATAAAAAGATAATTACCATATAATATGATAAAACCTATATCCAGGACATGTTCAGCATATGAGGGTACAAGGAAGACATGTATGTAATCTAGCTGGAGGTGACAGTGATGGGGAAGGAAGAGAATTTGGGAAAGACTTCCTGAGAAAGATGGTCCCTGGGCTCAGTCTTATATGATCGAGACGTTCCTTAATATGTTTGGTTGCTGGATTGGTCCATGCAGGGGAGACTCCTTGCTCTATGGCTCAAGTATCATTCTAGGAAATCACTCATCCCAAAGGGAACTGAATCCTAGCACAAGCTAGGGTAAGGACAATGGGTCCACGTTGGCAGGCAATACTGTGTCTTCAACTGGACCAGATAAAGAACCAAACAGAACTGGGTTTCAAAGGACATTGTGCATCAGAGCGTGGGGGTAGATGAAGACTTTACCAGGGTACCCAGAGTATAAAAGAATGAAAAGAGGTGTGAGAAGTGATGGCAGAGAGAAAAACATTTAGGGACCCAGGCTGGAGGAAATGGCTACCCATGAAGTAGCCTGGAAAACTGTGTTCCGAGGCAGATTTGAGCTATCCCTTGGGGCTCTGACCTAGTTGGGAAAGAGTTTGGAGGAAGCCAGAGCCGCCAAAGTTGGGAGGCTAAGGTGAAGAGAAATATTTACTTGCCGCTCTTATGAACACTTATTATTATTTTAAATCCCAGGTTGCTTTGTCCTATGTTGCATAAGAAAAGTATGAGACACCATTACAGCGAGCAAAAGAGTTTACAACTGTGTTGAAAAAGCAATTGTTTTAATTTTTAAGTGCTATAGAAACACACTCAGGATAGAAAAATTGTGAAAGATTTCCCAGAAAGGGAGGGAATGCAAGTAGAATGCAAAGATGAGGATATCAGACCAAGTTCAGAGGATATTTACTGAAGTAAGGGTGTCTGGGTGGCTCAGCTGGTTAAGTGGTCGATTCTGGATTTTGGCTCAGGTCATGATCTCAGGGTCCTTGGGACTGAGCCCGGAGTCAGGATCTCCACTCAGTGGGGAGTCTGCTTAAGGATTCTTTTTGTCCCTCTCCCTCTCCTTCTGCCCCTTCCCTAACTTGCACGTTCTCTCTATAAAATACGTAAATAAATCTTTTTTTAAAAAACTTGAAATAAAATAAGGTAGCAAAAACAGGCATACTAATTAGAGAGGAGAGTTTGGTGGTAGAGAGTTTAAAAAAAAAAAAAGACCATGTGTTACATTCTAAGTGCCCTTGAGGATAGATAGTAGGAGAGTGGCAACCCAGGAACTAGACTCAGGTTGGACAGTGGCTGTGGGGTAAAGATTCAGACAGACTGTCTCAGGACTAAGAACACAGAGAAAGATAATTCCTTTGGGCTGGGTGGTAGGCAAGAAGTGAAGAGCCTACAAGATTCTGACACATGAGGTCAGGGGAGGTGTCTGGGAAGATTTCCTGAGTCAGAAGTGGCACATATAGAGAACTCTCCAAGGAGTTCTCAAGCAAGGGGTGAGCTGTCCCCAGCTGGAGCACAGGTTCCCAACTAAAGTACTTAAAGTTAATTACCTTGTGTTGCCCAGTGCTGGCAGGCAGGGAATGAACAATGGAACCGTTCAGAGCCAGCAAGACAGTAAGGCTTCTGCCTTACTTCAGGTATCTGAGAAGCCGGGGTGAGGCGGGCTAGAGATGGTGCCTCTTAGGTGTGGGTGTGGCTAACCATTTGCTCCTACCTCCATTTTCAAGTGTCAAGGCAGGTTAGTTGTTAAAAAGCCTCAGGCAAGTCAATTACAAAAGGTACAAGGCCAGAGGCCAGGAATTCTGTTCTCAACCTCTTGACTCCAATTACCTGGAAATCCATCAGACTTGAAGGTCAGCGGAATGCCCTCTTACTGCTTACCGCAGGACGGAAGACATTGCACAAGGGTATTAAGATGTCACCTTTGTCTTATGGTCTGCTTTTAAAATTGAAGAATTTTGAAAGTTGAAAGGGCTAATATTTAAATGTTCACTTTTACATTGTCTTAGCTAATACTATATTTTGAATAACATTTGTATTCTCATTTAATTATTTCATGAAATCTTAATTGTTTTTGGCTCTCTCTTGTTCCATTATTTTATATGCCTTTTTTCTTGCTTAGATGGCATTTTCATCAAATTTTTAGTTTTCATTGAAAATAACACAAGCTCATTTCAAAAGCCGAAAAATAAAGGAAAGCAGAAGATTAACAAATCATAGTCTTGTAGTAATCACTTGTTTAACACTTTGAAGTATTTCAGTCTTTTCTTCTGATAAGTTTTTCTTTTTTTAATTACTGTACTGTAATATTATTTATTTGAACTTCTGGATCTTGTGGTAAACAGTGCCTGAGGGAGAGGATTTTCCAGATGAATTGTTTGTGCCGAATTACACAATTCTGCCCAGTGGGAATAACAACTCATGAGGAAATTGTTTGCTTTTAAGTTTAATCCAGATACCACAAGATACACATTCTTTCAGATTCATCAGTGTGCTCTCTTCCATCTGTGTTGTTTGCTAGGATGACTGTCCTAAGGACCTGTGTGGCCTTCTGTTTACTGGTAGTCCCCTAGAAACTCTGCAAGCGCTTTCACAACATATATTCCGTTAAGTTTTTCATTTCGATTTGTTTTTCAGTTAACTAAATTGTTTCTTTCTTTTATCCTTCCTTGCCCTTTTCCCTTTCCTTTCCTTCCCTCCCTTCTTTCTTTTTTTAAAAAATATTTTATTTATTTATTTATTCATGAGAGACACACACAGAGAGAGAGAGGCACAGGCACAGGCAGAGGGAGAGGGAGAAGCAGGCTCCACACAGGGACCCCGATGTGGGACTCCAGGATCATGCCCTGGGCCAAAGGCAGGCGCTCAACTGCTGAGGTACCCAGGGACCCCCTTCTTCCCTCCTTTCCTTTTATTTCTTTCCTTCCAGGGATCCCTGGGTGGCTCGGCTGGAGTCCCTCGTCAGGCTCCCGGCGTGGAGCCTGCTTCTCCTTCCTCCTGTGTCTCTTGCCTCTCTCTCTCTCTCTCTCTCTCTCTATCATGAATCAATCAATCAATCAATCAATCAATCTTCTTTCCTTCCTTCCTCCCTCCCTCTCCCCCTCCCTCTCCCCCCCCCCTCTCTTTCTCTCCTTCTTTCAGAGATTATGTGAATTGTCAGCATGGTGTGTGGTGGAGGGGAGGGAGCCCTGATCACCGAGGTGGGGGATGGAGGGGAAGACAGAGAAAGACGGAGAGACACCCAGGGGCTCATACAAGGAGAACACTTCCCCAAAGCCACTGTCTGGGAAAATGAGACGGGCTGATTTTTGTGAGTTTTTAGAACCAGCTGGGCTCAAAGACTGAAGTTTTAAAGGTGCATGGCCTGGCCTGTGTGGAGCCCTGAGTGCACCATAGTGCTTCTGTGGAGAAAGGCAGACAGCCTTGGGGCAGATGGCAGATTTGAGGATCCCCTGGGGAGCATTGGGAGAGATGCATCTGGGAGATGTGGCATTTCTTCTCTGGGGACAAAAGAGCTAGCAGGCACCATTTCCCTCCCCTCTACTCAGCACAGGCACAGAGACACCTGCTGAGGGCAGCGAGCTGGACACTGGCTCTTTGCTGTGCTTTACTCCAAACTCCATGCCCCTGCTCTTTGGCATGACTGCCTTTCTGAGACAAAACTGTCCAGTCCCAGCATAGTGAGATGCTCCCCCAGAGGCCAACGAGAGTCCCACCACATCAGGTCCCTAAAGTCTGGAGTTTAAAGCTCAGCTGACCTGCCTGGGGGTCCAAGGTGCAATATGCTGCCTGTTGGGCAGATGGCCCAGACACAGAGGGATACACCAGGGGACATGCCTGGGATACACCAGGGGAGACTGCTCCTCTGGGAGGGCTTTCCAGACAGCAGTAGGCGTCAACTCCCCTCTCAGGAGATGAGTAAGGAGGCTTGTGCTATTTCTCTTCCCTGCCCCTCAGCATAAACTAACTTTTTTTTTTTTTTTTTTTTTTTTTATAAACTAACTTCAGTAAGCAGCACAGTGCCAACAGTGGCAGTATAAACCGCTTCTAAGCCCTATCCCCTATGCTCTGGAGGTGCTGTTTTTCCCAGGCAAGTGAGCCTAAGAATCACTGTGGCAGGACCCCCTCCAGAAGACTGGCACAAAACCCCCACACGTACCATGTCTACTGAGCACAGAGTTCTCTGCAAAGCTTCAGCTCTAGTGGAAATACCATTAGGTCTCATTTAACAAGCAGACCAGAGCACACCCAGTTAAAACTTGCCACGCTCAGGCCAAAGTGCAAACACTCCCACTGTAGGCAAAGAAAAACTCTGCAGAGGACTGACCTGAGAGAAACAGCAGCCAAAACACAGTAATGGAGTACACACAGCATATACCAGGCACACCTTCTGAAGTGCCAGGCCCTGGACTGGCTATGATCTCTTCATTAGCCCATTATTCTCAAAACAACAGGTTTTCCTAACACAGAGAAGAAGACTGAGACCTAGACAAAATGCCAAGATGTTGGAATTCATTCCAAAAGAAAAAACAAGAAAAGGTCACAGCCAGGGATCTAATCAGAACAGATATAAGTAATATGCCTGATCCAAAATTTAAAGCAATAATCATGGGATGCCTGGGTGGCTCAGCGGTCTGGCGCCTGCCTTCAGCCAGGGCATGATCCTGGAGTCCGGGACTGACTCCCACATCAGGCTCCCTGCATGGAGCCTGCTTTTCCCTCTGCCTATGTCTCTGCCTCTCTTTCTCTCTCTGTGTCTCTCATGAATAAATAAATAAAATCTTAAAAAAAAGCAATAATCTTAAGAGGATGAAGAAGGGTACTATACTTTAGTAAAAGGGTCTATCCAATAAGAAGATCTAACAATTGTAAATATACCTCCACCTTGGGAGCACCCAAGCATATAAAACAATTAATAACAAACATAAAGGAACTCATTGATAATAACACAGTAATAGTAAGGGACTTTAACACCCCACTTACATCAATGAACAGATCATTAAAGCAGAAAATCAATAAGGAGATAATAGATTTGAATGACATACTGGACCACATAGGCTTAACAGATATATTCAGGACATTTCATCCTAAAGCAGGAGAATATACATTCTTTTCAAGTACACATGGGGCATTCTCCAGAACAGATCACATACTAGGTCACAAATCAGCCCTCAACAAGGACAAAAAGATGGAGATCATGCCATGCATATTTTCTGACCACAAAGCTATGAAACTGGAAGTCAACAACAAGAAAAAATGTGGAAAGACCACAAATACATGAAGGTTAAAGAACATCCTACTAAAGAATGAATGGTTCAACCAGAAAATTAAAAAAGAAATTAAAAAATATATGGACACAAATGAAAATGAAAACACGATGGTCAAAACATCTGGGATGCAACAAGAGCAGTCATAAGAAGGAAGTATATAGCAATACAGGCCTAAAGAAGAAAAATCTCACATACACAACCTAACCTTACACCTAAAGGAGATGGGAAAAGAACAACAGATGAAGCCTAAAGCCATCAGAAAAATCATAAAGATTAGAGCAGAAATAAATGATATAGCAACTAAACAACAACAACATAACTAATCAATGAAATTAGGAGCTAGTTCTTTAAAAAATAGTAATGTTGATAAACCCCTAGGCAGACTTATCAAAAAAAGGCAAAATCACAAATAAGAGGGGAAAGATCACAATAAAATAAATAAAATAAAATAAAATAAATAAATAAAATCACAAATAAATAAATAAAATAAATAAATAAATAAATAAAAATAAATAAATAAATAAAATCACAAATAAGAGGGGAAAGATCACAACCAACTCCACAGAAATACAAATGATTACAAGAGATTATTATGAAAAATTAAATGCCACCAAGTCAGACATTCTGGAAGAAATGGATAAATATATAAACTATCAAAACTGAAACAGGAAGAAATAGGAAACTTGAACAGACTAATAACCAGCAAAGAAATTGAATTAGCAATCAAAAATCTAACAAACAGAAGTCCAGCGCCAGATGGCTTCACAGGGGAACTCTACCAGACATTTTTATTTTATTTATTTATTCATGACAAAGAGAGAGAGAGAGAGAGAGAGAGAGAGAGAGGCAGAGGGAGAAGCAGGCTCCATGCAGGGAGCCCAACGTGGGACTCGATCCTGGGTCTCCAGGATCACACCCTGGGCTGAAGGCGGTGCTAAACTGCTGGGCCACCGGGGCTGCCCTCGACCAGACATTTAAAGAAGAGTTAATACCTTTTTTCCTTTTTTTTTTTTAATTTTTATTTATGATAGTCACACACACACACAGAGAGAGGCAGAGATATAGGCAGAGGGAGAAGCAGGCCCCATGCACCGGGAGCCCAACGTGGGATTCGATCCCGGGTCTCCAGGATCGTGCCCTGGGCCAAAGGCAGGCGCCAAACCGCTGAGCCACCCAGGGATCCAATATCTTTTTTTCTTAAACTGTTCCAAGAAAAGGAAATGGAGGGAAAACTTCCAAACTCATTCTACAAGGCCAGTAATACCTTCAACCCCAAACCAAAGACCCCACTAAAAAAGAATTACAGGCCATTATTCCAAATGAACATGGATGCAAAAATTCTCAACAAAATACCAGCAACGGTACATTAAAAGAATCATTCACCACGATCAAGTAGAATTTATTCCTGGGTTGCAAGGGTAGTTCAATAATCACAAATCAATCAACATGATACACCACATTAATAAAAGAAAGTATAAGAACCATATAATCCTCTCACTAGATGCAGAAAAAGCCTGTGAAAGTACAGCATCTATTCTTGATAAAAACTCTCAACATAGTAGGGATAGAGGGAACATCCTGTACATCATAAAGGCCATATATGAAAGATCTATAGTTAATATCATTCTCAATGGGGAAAAACTGAGAGCTTTTCCTCTATCGTCAGGAATAAGACAGGAATGTGTACTCTCACCACTGTTTTTTAACATAGTACTGAAGTCCTAGCCTCTGCAATCAGACAGCAAAAAAATAAAAGGCATCCAAATCAGCTAGGAAGAAGTCAAACTTACACTATTCACAGATGACATGATACTCTATGTAGAAAACCTGAAAGACTCCACCCAGAAACTGCTAGAACTGATTACAAATTCAGTGAAGTCTCAGGATACAAAATCAACATACAGAAATCTGTTACATTTCTATATACCAATAATGAAATAGCAGAAAGAGAAATCAAGGAATCAATTCCATTTATAACTGCACCAAAAACCTTAAGATACCTAAGAATTAACCTAACGAAAGAGGTAAAAAGATCTGTACTCTGAAAACTATAAAACATTTCTGAAAGAAGAAGATGAGATAAAGATATGGAAAAACATTCCATGCTTGTGGATTGGAAGAACAAATATCATTAAAGGTCTGTACTACCCAAAGCAATCTACATGTTCAGTGTAATCCCTATCAAAATACCAACAATTTTTCACAGAGCTAGAACAAACAATCCTAAAATTTGTATAGAACCACAAAAGACCCTGAATAACCAAAGTAATTTTGAGAAAGAAAAGCAAAGCTGGAGGGATCACAATTCCAGATTTCAAGTTATATTACAAAGCTGTAATCAAGAAAGCATGGTACTGGCACAAAAATAGACACATAGATCAATGGAATAGAATAGAAAACCCAGAAATGGACCCACAACCATATGGTCAACTAATCTTCCACAAAGCAGGAAAGAATATCCAATGGGAAAAAATCTTTTCAACAAATGGTGGATACCCACATGCAAAAGGATGAAACTAGACCACTTTCTTACGCCATACACAAAAATAAATTCAAAATGGGTGAAAGACCTAAATATGATAGGAATCCATCAAAATCCTAGAGGAGAACATAGCAGCAACCTCTTTGACATTGGCCATAGCAACTTCTTACTAGAAATTTCTCCAGAGGCAAGGGAAACAAAAAGCAAAAATGAACCACTGGGTCTTCATCAAGATAAAAAGCTTTTGCACAGCAAAGGAAACAATCAACAAAGCTAAAAGGCAACTTACAGAATGGGAGAAGATATTTGCAAATGACATATCTGAGAAAGGGTCAGTATCCAAAATCTATAAAGAGTTTATCAAACTCAACACCTAAAACACAAATAATCCAGGTAAGAAATGGGCAGAAGATATGAATAGACAGTTTTCCAAAAAAGACAGACGGCTAACAGGATACTCAACATTCCTCATCATCTGGGAAATACAAATTAAAACTACAATGAGATATCACCTCACATCTGTCAGAGTGGATAAAATCAACAACACAGATGCAACAATGCAGAGAAAGGGGACCTTTCTTTCACTGCTGGCGAGAATGCAAGCTGGTGCAGCCACTCTGGAAAACAGTATGGAGGTTCCTCAACAGTATGGAGGTAGTTAAAAATAGAACTACCCTAGGATCTAGCAATTGCACTATTAGGTATTTACCCAAAAGATACAAAAATACTGATTCGAAGAGACACATATATCCCAATGTTTATAGCAACATTACCAACAATAGCCAAATCATGGAAAGAACTCAAATGCCCATCAACTGATGAATGGATAAAGAAGATATGGTGGTGTGTGTGTGTGTGTGTGTGTGTGTGTGTGTGTTATATTATATACATATAATATTACTCAGGAATATTACTCAGCCATAAGAAAGAATGAAATCTTGCCATTTGCAACTATGTGGATGCAGCTAGAGCATGCTAAGTGAAGTCATCAGAGAAAGACAAATACCATATGATTTCACTCATATGTGGAAATTAAGAAATTAAACAGATGAACATAGAGGGGAAAAAGAGAAAGGCAAGCCATAAAACAGATTCTTTTAAAATAAAGAAAAGATTTTATTTATTTATTAGAGAGAGAGAGAGAGAGAGCGCGCGTACAAACAGGGGGAATGGCAGGCAGAGAGAGAAGCAGGCTCCCTGCTTAGCAGAGACACCGATGCAGGGCTCAAACACAGGACTCTGGGATCATGACCAGAGCTGAAGGCAGATGCTTAGCCAACTGAGTCACCCAAGTGCCCCTATAAAACAGATTCTTAACTATGGAGAACAGAGTAAAGATTGCTGGAGGGGAGGTGGGCAGGAGGATGAATTAAATGGGTGATGGATATTAAGGAATGCATTTGTGTCATGAGCACTGGGTGTTACATGTAAGTGATCTTTCACTAAATTCTGCTCCTGAAACTAATATTATACTATATGTTAACTAACTAGAATTTAAATAAAAACTTAAAACTAGGGGTGCTTATTCCGTAACACACAAACTTTTATCTAGTCAACTGCTACTAAGCCTAAAAATCTCTGAGAGGCCTTTCTAGTCACTTCCTTCCCCTCTCCACCCCAGACTAACAAGGTCCTTCCCTGGGTCTTATAACAATCTATACACACTTCTGACATAGCAAACATCACCCCAATTGTTTATTTACTTACCCCACTAGATTAGCTGCTCTTCGAATGAAATAGGTCTTCCATAATTTACTATTTCTAGTACTTCACTCTTAAGCACATGGTAGGTATTTAATAAATATCTGTTGAATGAATGAATGGATTAAGAGACATACATGTTTCTTTTACTTTTAAAAAAATCAATAGATTTATTTCTAAGAGCAATTTTAGATTTACAGAAAAACTGAGCAGAACGTAGAGTTCCCATATATTCCATCTCTCCTCCCACTCTCTGTTTACATCAGGGTTCATCCTTTGTGTTGTATAGTTCTATTAGTTTTGACAAATACATAACATCATGCATCCACCATTACAGTATTGTACAGGATAATCTCACTGTCCTTAAAATCCTTAGCTCCACCTAGCTATCCTTCCCCACCTCCAACCCTGGATAACCATTTTTATTTTTACTATCTCCATAGTTTTGTCTTTTCCAGAATGTGATACAGTTGGAATTATGCAGTAGGTAGCCTTTCTGGACTGTCCTCTTTCACTTAGCAATATGCATTTAAGTTTTCTCCATGTCCTTTTGAGCTTGATCACTAATTCCTTTTTACTGCTGAATAATATTCCACTCTTAACATGTACAATGGTTTATCCATTTAGTTACTGAAAGACATCCTGGTTGTTTCCAAGGTTTTGTTTTAAGGTTTTTATTGATTTATTTGAGAGAGAGAGAAAACTTGCAAGTTGGGGGAGGGGCAAAGAGAGAGAAACGGAAGCAGACTCCCTGCTGAGTGTGGAGCCCTATAAGGAGCTCATCCCATAACCCTAAGATCATGACCTAAGCTGAAACGAGGAGTTGGATGCTTAACCGACTGAGCCACCCAGGTGCTCCCCAAGTTTTGACAATTATAACAAAGCTGCTATAAACATCTGTGTATAGTTTTCTGTGAACACAAGTTTTCAATTTATTTGAGTAAATACCTAAAAGCATGATTATTGGATCATATGGTAAGGGGCTACAGTTAGCTTTGTAAGACACTATCAAATTGTCTTCTGTGGTCACCATAGCATTTTGTATTCCTACAAGCAAAGAATGAGAGATACTGTTGTTCCTCATTCTTGCTAGCATTTGGTATGGCCAGTGTTTTGAATTTCAGTCATTCTAACAGGTATGTAATAGTATCTGATTATTATTTAAATTTTTAATTTCCTGGGATGCCTGGGTGGCTTAGTGGTTTAGCACCTGCTTTTGGCCCAGGGCATGATCCTAGAGACCTGGGATCGAGTCCTACATCGGGCTCCCCGGGTGGAGACTGCTTCTCCCTCTGCCTGTGTCTCTGCCTCTCTCTGTGTGTGTCTCTCATGAATAAATAAATTTAAAAACATTTAAAAAAATAAATGAATTTAAAATTTCCTAATGGTCTATTATACAGTGCATCTTTTCATATGCTTATTTGGCATTTCTATTTCTTCTTTGATGAGGTGTCTGTTCAGGCCTTTTGCCTACTTTTAATTTGGTTGTTTCTTTCATTGTTGAGTTTTAAGAGTTCTTTGTATATTTTAGATACTAATCCTTTACCACATACATGTTTTGCTATTACCTTCTCCCAGCCTATGGCTTGTCTTTTCATTTTTTAAGTGTTTTTTGCAGAGCAGAAAATTTTAATTTTAATTAAGTCCTACTTATACTTTTCTTTCATAATTCATGCTTTTGGTGTTGAATCTAAAAACTCATCATGAAACACAAAGTCATCTAGACTTTTCTCCTGTATTATTTTCTAACTTCATAGTTTCATGTTTTACATTTGGGTCTATGAACCCCATTTGAGTTCATTTTTATTAGAAAGTGTAAGGTCAGTGTCTAAATTTACTTTTTTGCATGTGGATGTCTAGTTGTTCGGCATCATTTGTTGAAAAAGACTATCCTTTCTCCACTGAATTGCCTTTGTTTCTTCATCTAAAATCAGTTGAAAGAGACACACTCTTGACCAGAGTTTTTCAAAGTAGAGGTATTTAGTGGACTACAGCCAGCATCTTTAAAAAATGAAATGGCCTAGATTAAAGAATATCAGAATGCAGTAAAGGTAAGTATTATTAGTAAAACTTTTGTTTCAGTTATATTATGTGTGTGTGTGTGTGTTTCTGTGTGTGTGTACTGGGTTAAGGTATAAAATGTATTTTTCTTACTAAAGGTTGTGGTTGAAAAAGTTTGAAAGTCAACTGCTCTAGAGAATCTATGAGCTATGAAACGACATAGCCATTAGATTTAAATAACTGTCTGCCATATTTACCAGAAATTTTCAGAGTTATACATCTAAGATGCAAATCTAATGTCATTCTTCTGCTTAAACCCTTTAAGATCATTCTGAAAGCAATGGAAAGTAAAATGTAGAGAGAAAAGGTAAAACTATGGAGACAATAAGAAATGTAAGAATACATGCAGCGGGGCCATTCAGAAAACCATTGTAATGAGCCAGGCAAATCATGATAAAGACCTAAAATATAGGCAGTTGGCTTTGGAAACAGAAAGGAGATGACTCTAAGATCTGGAGACTGGATTATGCAGGGAGCAGAGAGGAGGATATACTGAAAGAGGAAAGGTAGTGCTATTTACCAATCCAGGAAATATAGAAAGTGGACTACTTTTAGAGCAGGTAAGTATGGTTTTGGATATGATCAATCTAGGGTGGTGACAGAATTTCCAAGTGGTGAAGTCCAGGAGGCATTTGAATATTAAGGTTTGGAGCTCAGCAAATACTTAACAGTTGAAATTATGAGTATGAATAAAGCCACCAAGGGCAAGTAAATAGAGTAAGAAAAATAAAAGGCAAATAATAAGATCCTGGGGATCATAGGCATTTAAGTAGTAAAGAAAAAATGGCACCCACCCCCAGCTCATACACACAAATAAACACTGAGAAAGGTGTGAAGAAGGCAGCCCGGGTAGCTCAGCGCTTTAGCGCTGCCTTCAGCCCAGCAGCCTCCACGTCCGGCTCCCTGCATGGAGCCTGCTTCTCCCTCTGCGGGTGTCTCTGCCTCTCTCTCTCTCTCTCTCTCTCTCATGAATACATAAAAATCTTAAAAAAAAAAAAAAAAAAAAAGAAAGGTGTGAGGAGAACCAGCACCATAGCATCACAAAACTAAGAGAGGCAAAACAAGATAGTAGATTTAAACTCAAACAGATCAGCAACAACATAAAATACGAATGAACAAGAATGCTGTTAAAAAATAAAAATTTTGGGATCCCTGGGTGGCGCAGCGGTTTGGCGCCTGCCTTTGGCCCAGGGCACGATCCTGGAGACCTTGGATCGAATCCCACGTCGGGCTCCCAGTGCATGGAGCCTGCTTCTCCCTCTGCCTATGTCTCTGCCTCTCTCTCTCTCTCTCTGTGTGTGACTATCATAAATAAATAAAAATTTAAAAAAAATTTTCAGCCTCTGAAAAGACAAAGATTCTCAAAGATAAAAACAAAAAATCCAAAGATGTGCTCTTCATAAGACTCACATCTAAAAAAAAAAAAAAAAAAAAAAAAAGCCGAAAGTAAAAGAATGGAAAAAGCTACACTAATCAAATACAAACTGAAAGCTGGTATAGTCCTAGCAGGTTCTATAGGTAATAATATAACTATATTGCTACCAGCCAAAACAGACTTCAAGGGATACATTCTAATGATATAATGAGAAATCATCATGAATTATAGCATTTTTGAATTAACAGGCTCTATGCAACCTTAAGATACCTAAACCATAAATGACAGAACTAGAAGGAGAAATTGGTAAATTCACAATAATGGTGGGAGATTTGAACACCTCTACCAATAATTGGTAGAATAAGTAGACAAAAAAAGTCAGTAAGACTGGAAAAGATTTGAACAATGTGACAACATGATTTGGAAACAACTTAATAAAGAATATTTCACCCAATACTGCTACACACATGGAACATTTTTTTAAGTGCTAAGGTATAAATTTTGTCTCACCAAGATTCAGAGTTCAAATAATTCACAAGGCATCTGTAGCCTTAAATGCACAGGTCATAAAAGCAGTCTGAAAATTACAGAACCAAAAGATCTGAAGACACTTCACTAAAGAAGATATACAAATGGCAAATAAACATATGAAAAGATGTTCCTCACCAAATGCCATTAGGGAATTGCAAAATAGAACAACAATGAGCTACCACTACGCATTTATTAGATTGGCTAAAATTCAAAACACCGACAATACCAAAAACTGGGGATGATGTAGATCAATAGAACTCTCATATTGCTGATAGGAATGTAAAATGGTATATTCACTTTGAAAAATCGTTCAGCAGTTTCTTACAAAATGAAATATACTCTTACCATTTAATCCAGCAATCATGCTCCTTGGTATTTACCCAAATTAACTGAAAACTTATGTCCACACAAAAACCTGCATGCTATGTTTATAGCAGCTTTACTCACAGCTGTCAAAATTGGGAAGTACCCAAGATATCCCTCATTATAGAAGTGGATAAATAAACTGTGCTATATTCAGATAATGGAATATTATTAAGTCTTAAGAAGAAATGAGCTATCAAGCCATGAAAAGCCATGGAGGGACCTTAAATGCATATCATTAAGTGAAAAAAGCCAATCTGATTGATTTCAAGTATATGACATTCTAGGAAAAGGTAAAACTATGGAGACAATAAAAAGAACAGTTGTAACCAAGGGTTGGGGATAGGAGAAAAGAATGGGTTGGAGCACATAGGATTTTCAGGGCAGTGTAACCATTCTATATGATACTGTAATGGTGGATGCGTATCATTATGCATTTGTCCAAACCCATACATTGTACAACACCAAGAATGAACTTAAATGTGAACTACAGAGTTTGAGTGAAAATGAAGTATCAATGTAGGTTCATCAATGTATCAAATGCACTACTCTTGTGGGGGACCTTAGTAGTAGGGAGGCTGTATGCATACGGGGTTTATAGGAACTCTATTTTCTGATCAATTCTGCTATACATCCCAAACTGCTATAGTCTATTTTTTTTTTCAAAGATTTTATTTATTTATTCATGAGACACACACACACACACACACACACACACAGAGAGAGGCAGAGGGAGAAGCAGGCTTTATGCAAGGAGTCCGACATGGGACTTGATCCCGGGTCTCCAGGATCACACCCTGCAGCACTAAACCGCTGCGCCACCGGGGCTGCCCTAGTCTATTTTTTTTGAGGGGGGACAGAGAAAGAATCTTAAGCAGGCTCCACACCCAGCACAGAACCCGACTCAGGGCTGGATCTCATAACCCTGAGATCATGACCTAGACTGAAATCAAGAGTCAGATGCTCAACCGACTAAGCTACACAGGTGCTCCTAAAGTCTATTTTTTAAAGAATTAAATAGCTAAACATACATTTCAAGAAGTTAGAACAGAAAACAAAACAAAAACAAAAGAGAACAGAAAAAAACAACCAAGGAGGTAGAAGGAAAGGAAGAATACAGAAACTAGTAAAATAGAGAATAACCTAAAGTACAGAAGATTAACAAAATGAAACTTTGTTCCTTAAAAAAAAAAAGTTCTGGGCACCTGGCTGGCTCAGTTGGTAGAGCATGTGACTCTTGAGCTCCAGGCTGTGAGTTCAAGCCCCACCTTGAGTGTAGAGATTACTTAAAAAAAAAAAAAAAAAAAAAAAAGTTAATTACAAAAAAGTTCCAAGAAGAAATAGAAAATGTGAATAGTTTTTACACTTAGAAACTGAGGAAGGAAAAAGTGTCAAGAAAGCAGGCCTGGTCAACAGTACTCAATGGCATAAAAAAGTAAAGTTAAAATGGAAAACTGCCTGATGACTCTGGCAATAAGGAGATCACTGATTACCTTAGCCAAGAACAGTTTAAGTAGAATGGAATGAAGTAGAACTAGTTTCTAAATGGAAAAAAAAATCCTGGATATGTTAACATTAATGCTATTATACATCTGCAAGAAGCTAGATTTTATTTATTCTTACCTTTGCACAATGTCTCCCACATAGATGCTCAAAACAGTATTTGCTGAATTAACTCAATTGGAAGACAAAGTATTGCATATAGAGGACTTCAAATGCCTGATAGTATTGAGAACTGAATTAAGAAGTCTTTCTAAACTGGAGTGCGATCTTGAGGTCCTGGGATTTCTAAACAGATACAGAGCCTAGTAAAAGTGAAATGTTTCAAGACTGATCTGGATTTGGGCTTACTATGTAAGAGGGAATACTGAGGACAGAGAGCCTACATAGGATGCTTTTACAGCAATCTAGGCCCAGACTTGATGAGGACATGCCAAATGCAGTAAGATGAACAGTGAAATCTGAGAGACATCATGAAAATAAAATTATTAGGATTTGTTAAAAAATGGATATGGAAGTTAGAAAAGGATGTGAAAAGTATCTAAAAGGCTGAAAAAATTAAGAAAATGCAGGATGGGAGATCACTGGTGATATACAGTGACAGTTTACAGACCTTATTAAATAAATAAAATATTTTTTTTTTAATAAATAAAATATTTTTTAAAAAAGAAATTGGATATTTAACTTTCAGCATTTATCTTTTGGTCACAAACTTTCTCAAATAAATTTTATTTTTTTATTTTTAAAGATTTTATTATATTCGAAAGAGAGAGAGAGAGAGAGAGGCAGACACACAGGCAGAAGGAAAAGCAGGCCCCATGCAGGAGCCTGATGCGGGACTCGATCCCAGAACCTCAGGATCACACCACAGGCCGAAGGCAGGCGCTAAATTGCTGAGCCACCCAGGGATCTTTGACAAATAAATTTTAAATCCAGTTGTTAATTGGGATCTTTCCAAGTGAATAAAAACCAGCAGAACATTTATTCAAATTTACATACTTTTATCTTTATTGCCAGAAGGCACGATAATGGGATAGTTTTGAAATATCTATGGAAAATGTCACAAATAAAAGAAAAAGGTGTTTTGTTGTTTTGTTTTTTTAAAACAATTTAAAGCTAGGAAATAAGTTCAAAATAAAAAATTAGCACAAGAAAGTCAAATGACAAATCTGCAAGATATTTAATACTAGATACATATATCGGAAGTTTTCAATATATGTAAACATACACATCGCTCCTACAGTTCAAATTCATCTCCAAAGTCAGCATACACTGTGGAAGGTTTCTTGCCTTCCTCTTTTCATTTCATTTTGGCTCACCTCTACCCTCAATACATCTTGAAACATAGATAGTATGGAAACAAAGAACATAAGCTGTCTCTGAGAATATTCAGAATGAAATAGCTCAGCATTCCTTTTCTTTTTCACTAAACCATGCACTGCACCACAAAATTAAACAGACATCTCTAGGGATACGGATTTGCCAAGAGTATTTCTGGCAAAAATAAAACCTGGCCCTTCTCCAGACTTCTATACATGGAAAACAGTGGCTGCCCTACAGATGGAGATTGATTACTGGCTGGCTGGTCTGTGGTTACTTAGTAGTGTCAAGATAAAGAATATTAGGCACAGATCATTTTCATGTCCAAAGACTTCTGACATCAAACTTGCTCTGCTTAATTTCTTACATTCTGCAATAATGAGTTATTTACTGGAGAGACAATAAGAAATCTAGCCCTCATTCCTTATTGTACAAACAAGCAAACCAAAGCCTAGAGAAGGTAGGTCATTTGCCCACAATGACACAGCTAATTGGTGACAGTACAAAACACAGGTCTTGAGACTCCCAGTTCAATAATTTTTCAACCTTTCCATTAAGCAGTACTATCTTTCTAAATCATATTTAAAAGACCATGTTGCTTGTATCTTAAAGTCTTTTTATTTAATCTAAAACTTGAATGTCATAGGCTCTTTTTCAATCAGTATTTTACTAGAAATGGCATTATACTTTTATTTTGTGACTGTACATAATAGTTTCTAAAAGGATTATGTATTTTAAGTCTGGAGTCACCAAAGTAAAATGAGTCTAGAACTGGATTCCAAATTATAAAAACACATCTAAGAAATCCTGTACCTTTAAACTTGGAAAGATTCTTTAAAGATTATGGTATGTGACTGACTAGGTGTGTGACTTGAGCCTTGTTTCCTCCCTACCTATAGAACAAGCAGGTTGGATCAGGATCATAATTTATTATATCATATTAATATATGATATGATTATATATGATTCATTATATCATATTATCATATAATTTATTCTATCATTTAAAGATCTATTTATTTAATTTTAGAGAGGTGTGGGCAGGGGATGAGATCAAGGGAGAGGAGAGAAAAGAGAAGCAGACTCCCTACTGAGAGCAGAGCTTGTAGTGGAGCTCAATCTCAGGACCCTGAGATCCATGACCTGAGCAGAAAATAAGAGTTGGATGCTTAACCAACTGAGCCACCCAGGTGCCCCTATTCTATCATTTAAATTATAATTCCATGTAACTTGATGATAAGACTTTTATCTAATCCTTAATTATCTTTTTTTAAAAAAAAGATTTTATTTATTTATTCATAAGAGGGCGGCAGAGGGAGAAGCAGGGAGCCCGATCCTGGGTCTCTAGGATCACACCCCGGGCTGCAGGTGGTGCCAAACCGCTGCGCCACCAGGGCTGCCCTCTAATCCTTAATTATCTTATAACATTCAAATAAGAGCAAAGAAGCAAACACAACGATACATATTTGATTAAACAAGTTAAAACATAGAAAGTACCTCCAGTATAAGAAAGTAGTAGATTTGGCTCTGTATAGAGTCAGAGAGAAGGATACTATCATGAAAAAACTGTAGTACACAGCTGAATTTATGATTTAGATCACATCTTTCTACATTCATTTAACCAAGTAGATAGTTTCAAAAACCCAAGTCTAGTTTTTCTGAAAAGGAAACAGAGAAGAACATAAAAGCTGCTCAGCATGGCTGTTTAGTCTGGCTCGGCCAGGACCACCATAGCAGGTAGCATGCACCTCCATCAGATATGAAGAACCCTGATCTATTGCTTTACTGAATGCTGTTATACATGGCCTTGGATGATTTATGTTCCAGCTCCTTAATGAACAGGTCATTTAGATATTTTTTTTTCAATCTACCATTAGTAGAAACAACTTTTACCTTCACTTTTCTACTTGAGAAAATTATTAGTTCATACAGACTACAGATGTTCATTACATGCAATTCACTGTTAGCTACTCTAGGGAAAACCAGAAAGTATTAACATAAGTTCTGCAACCACCAGCTTCCAGGATTTTACAATTGAGTAGGATCATGCAAATTTGATGACCTCTGAGTTATACTTTTAAAATTAAATTCTCACCAGTTTTTGTGTCTAGTTTAATTGCACTTAGGTCCTATGTCTCTTTGCTAATAGACATCAAACACAAAGTTCATTTATAATGCAATAGAGAAAGGGATTAAAGCATCATAAAGAGCTAATCCAACTGATGGTTATAAAGAGAAGACTAGAAAATGTGAGATTATCAAACTATGAGCTGAACCCCCTCCAAGATTCAGCTTATTTGTCAGACCTAAAATATTTTCGTTTTGATTAAACACTGAAGTTTTATATCCCTTTGAGAGAATAAATCATATCTGGGGGCTGTCTGTATCTCTGGTTCAATTTGCCTAGAGCAGTCTTGTAAAAGTGGTTGGGTCAGAGCAATAAGACTACTAGGTTATCAGTTTTGTCAAATTATTTACCAGGCTAATTAACTGATCTGAATTTCTGGGTTTTCCCCTGTGTTAAACTGGGACAATAATATCTGCCTTGAAAACCTTGCAGTGATAGTTACTATAAGGATCAAAATGAAATACTGTAAATGAAAGTACTCTGCAAAGTATTCTATAAATGTAAGGTGATATTATTATTGAGCTTAAGTTTTTTGAACCTTTCATATAAAACCCAAAGCTAGATACAGTCAGATCAACATCTTTCTCCAGGGACACCTGGGGGCTCAGTGGTTGAGTGACTGCCTTTGGCCCAGGGCATGATCCTAGGATCCCAGGATCAAGTCCCGGAGCATCGGGCTCCCTGCATGGAGCTTGCTTCTCTCTCTGCCTATGTCTCTGCCTCTCCCTCTCTATGTCTCTCATGAATTAATAAATAAAATCTTAAAAAAATCTTTCTACAATCACTTCAACTTTCTTATAGCACACTTACTGATGACTAACCCATCATGAATAATTTGCAAGTATTACTTTACAGTTATATTATACTTCTACCTAACTCTAGTAGATATGACTTTCAGCCTAGGGGAAGGGAATCTCAATAAAAATCCATACCTGCTTTATTGTGCTGGAGATCAAATAGCGATTCAGGAAAGAATAACAGATCTAAAAATGCTCCTTCAGTCTCTTTTGGGGCTAGGACTGGAACTCATTCTAGCAGTGAATGACCCAATCATCACCAAAATATTCATGCTGCTTTTGGAAAAAATCTCAGCAAAGGTCATCTGACCAACCAGTTGAGGGTAGGGAGGGGGATGTCTTAACCTCTCATTACACCTATTTACAAAAGATCAACCTCTAATGGACTATGAAAGATAAAAAAAGATAAGACAATAAAATTCAGAGAAAAACATTGTGACTTTAGAGTATTTGAAGTATTTGTATCCTCTTAAATCAGACATAAAAACTTTGACCACAAAAGAAAAAATTGATACATTTGATTACATTAAGATTTATATTTATCAAGAGATGCCATTAATAGAGCAAAATGACAACCCACAAAGATAGATATAATAATAATATACCTGAAAATAACCCATATAGATTTTACATAGAGAATTACTGTGAATCAATAGGAAAAATATAGACCATGCAACAGAAATATGAACAGAAGACCTGAACTTCGGTGACTTTCCAAAAGAGGCTATCCATTTGGCAAATAAACCTAAAAAGATGTCCAGCTTCATTAGTAATCAGGCCAATGCAAATTAAAACCACAATGTGATATCATTCTACACATATGAGAACATCTAAAATGAAGAAGATGTAAAATACCGAGTATTGGTGAGGATATGGTGCGATGTATGGAGTATTCATACACTGTTAGTGGTATAAACTGGAACAATCTTTTTGGAAAACTGATTGTAATTATTTATTAAAACCGAATGTAGGAATATCTATGACCCAGCAATTCCACTCCAATGAAATGCTTATAAACATTCACTAGACAAGTACTAAAATGTCCACAGCTTCAATATTTGTAATAGCTAAAAACTGGAAGCAAACCAAAAATCCATTAACAGAATGGATAAATAAGTTGGAGTATGATCACACACACAAAATACTACACAGCAATGAGAGTGAATATGTATAATTACTTGTGACAATATGGATGAGTCTCACAAATGTAATGCTAAGCAAAAGAAGCCAGACCCAAAAGGCATGAGTCCACTTTATCTATCTATCTATCTATCTATCATCATCTACCTATCTCCAAAATAGTAACAGACAAAACTAATATGTTCCATCAGAAGTCAGTATTGTGGTTATTACTGCAGGGGTGGGGGTGACAGAAAGAACATGCAGGGGGCTTCGAGAGTGCTGACAAGTTCTATTTCTTTTCTTTTTTCTTTCTTTTTTTTTTTTTTTTTTTTTTTTTTTACTTTTTTTAAAAGTGGGGGAGCAGCAGAGGAAAAGGAAGAGACACAATCTCAAGCAGGCTCCATGCCCAACACACAGCCCAACACAGGGCTTTATCTCACAAACCTGACATTGTGACCTGAGCTGAAATCAAGAGTCAGATGCTTAACCAACTGAGCCACCCAGGTACCTCTCAAGGTTCAATTTCTTGATCAAATATGCATTTCCATATGCATTTAAACTTTAGTAAAAAGTTAAGAAGCATTACTTTTTCTTGTTATTTTGTGTTAAGGTTCTGATCTTTCACATAAAAAATCAGCACCTCTTGAAATAAATACCAAAACACACGTAAATGCTAATAGCCAAACTGATTTTAAGCTAATTGCAGATTAACTTTTAGCAAATTCATAGCTTCACAGAATTAGAGATCTAGTTATAGTCTAGGATAGGGAATTTGCTCTTTTCTGATTAAAAAAAATTAAAAAATGTTAGTAAAACAATGATTTTCTTATCCCTCTCCTTATCATTGTTCTTATCAGGAACTATACACAGAGCAAGGTGCATTACATATATTATTTCATTTCATTCTCCTAACTCTGTGAAATAATTTTATAATCTTCATGATTTTACAGCTAAAGAAACATAGGCTGATTATGTTGTCTAAAGGCAAACAGTACAAATGTAGTAGTGCCAGGACCTGAATTCTGGTGTGTCTGGCTCCCAAGCTGATGTTCTTTTTTTTAATATTTATTTATTCATTCATAAGAGACACACACAGAGAGGCAAAGACATAGGCGGAGGGTAAAGCAGGCTCCTTGTGGGGAGGTGGATGCAGGACTCAATCCCAGGACCCCAGGATCACAACCTGAGCCAGAGACAAACACTCAACCACTAAGCCACCCAGGTTGATATTCTTAACCACCATTTTATCTCTGCCTCATTGTCATACTGGGGGCTTTACAGCATGGGGTGATGATAATCTTCTTTGGCTTTTGCTTAATCACTTTAGGCTGCTATATGTGAACAGAACATCTTCCCAACCCTCTGTCCCCTCACACATTTTTTTTTTTTTTAAAGACTCAGGAGGGGGCTCGGGGAATGCCTGGGTGGCTCAGTCAGTTGAGCGTCTGCCTTCAGCTCAGGACACAATCTTGGGGGTCCTAGGATGGAGCCCTGGGACAGAGCCCTGAGTAGAGCTCCCTGCTCAATAGGGAGTCTGCTTCTTCCTTGCTCTACCTCATTCTCTCTCAAGTAAATAAAATTTTTTTAAAAAGACTCATGGAGGGACTGGGCTGTTAAGAAGTGAAAGATGGGTGTTAAGACAGAAAATCCGTGCCACCAGTAGACCTACAATACATTGTAAGTTTAACAGCTTTTTAAAAAAATTTATTTTGGGCAGCCCAGGTGGCTCAGCAGTTTAGCGCCGCCTTCAGTCCAGGGTGTGATCCTGGAGCCCTATGATCCAGTCCCCCATCGGGCTCCCCATGGGGAGCCTGCTTCTCCCTCTGCCTGTATCTCTGCCTCTCTCTCTGCATCTCTCTGTGTCTCTCATGGATAAATAAATAAAATCTTGAAAAAAAATTTATTTTAATTCCAGTTAACATACAATGTTATATTAGTTTCAGGTGTATGACATAGTGATTCAATAATTACATACATTAATTACTCAGTGCCCATCAAGACAAGTGCACCCCTCAATTCCCATCACCTATTTAACCTATCCTTCAAGCCACCTCCCCTCTGGTAACCATCAGTTTGTTCTCTATAGTTCAGAGTCTGTTCCTTGGTTTCTCTCTCTTTCTCCCTTTTTTCCCTCTTTGCTTGTTTGTTTTTTAAAATTCCACATATCAGTGAAATCATATGGTATTTGTCTTTCTATGACTTATTTTGCTTAGAATTATACTCTAGTTCCATTCATGTTATTGCAAAGAGCAAGATTTTATTCTTTTTATAGCTGGGGTGGGGGGCACATCTTCTTTATCCATTCCTCATCATGAACATTTGGGTTTCTTCCATATCTTGGCTATTGTAAATAACGCTGCTACAAACATAGCAATGCATGTATCCCTTTAAATTACTGTTTTTGTATTTTGATGGTAAATACCTAGTAATACAATTGCTGGATCATAGGGTAATTCAATTTTTAACTTTTTGAGAAACCTCTATACTATTTTTCACAGTGGCTACCAGTCTGCATTCCTCAAGTACAAAAGGCTTCCTTTTTCTCCACATCCTTGTCAACACCTGTTGTTTCTTGTATTGTTGATTTTAGCCATTCTGACAGGTGTAAGGTGATATCCCTATTGTAGTTTTGATCTGCATTTCACTGATAAGTGATAATGAACATCTTTTCATGTGTCTGTTGGCCATCTGAATATCTTTTTTTTTTTTAAGATTTTATTATTTATTTATTTATTCATGAGAGACACAGAGAGAGAGAGAGGCAGAGACACAGGCAGAGGGAGAAGCAGGCTCCATGCAGGGAGCCCGACGTGGGACTCGATCCTGGGTCTCCAGGATCACACCCTGGACCGAAGGTGGCGCCAAACCGCTGAGCCACCGGGGCTGCCCCTGAATATCTTCTTTGAAGAAATATCTGTTCATGTCTTCTATTTGTAAATTAAATTATTTATTTTCTGGGTGTTGAGTGTTAGAAGTTCTTTATATATTTTGGATACTAACCCTTTATCAGATATGTCATTTACAAATAAATATCTCCTCCCATTCCATAGGTTGCCTTTTAGCTTTGTTGATTGTTTCTTTCATTATGCAGAAGCTTTGTATCTTGATGTAGTCCCAAGAGTTTTTGTTTTGTTTTGTTTTTTAAGATTTACTTATTTGAGAGAGACAGTGTGTGCAAGTGTGAAGAGGCGCAGAGGGAGAGGATCTCAAGCAGACTCCTTGCTGAAAGGGGAGACCAACACAGAGCTTGATCTCACCACCCATGAGATCATGACCTGAGATGAAACTAAGAGTCAGATGCTTAACCCACTGAGCCACACAGGCACTCCTAAGTGCTTTCTGCCTTGCTCTCTTAGGATCTTTATGGTTTCAGGTCTTTAATCCATTTTGAATTTATTTTTGTGTATGGTGTAAGAAAGTGGTCCAGTTTCATTCTTTTGCATGCTGTTGTCCAGTTTTCCCAGCACCATTTGTTGAAGAGACTTTTTCCCCTTGGATATTCTTTCCTGCTTTGTCCAAGATTAACTGACCTTATAATTGTGGGTTTATTTCTGGGCTTTCTGTTTTGTTCCATTAATCTATGTGTCTATTTTTGTGCCAGTACCATAGTGTTCTAATCACTACAGCTATGACTTGAAGCCTGGAATTGTGATGTCTCCAGTTTTCCTTTGCACTTTTAAGATTGCTTTGGCTATTCGGGGTTTTATGGTTCCGTACAAATTTTAGTATTGTTTGTTGATTTTAACAATTGGCTACATGGAAAACTCAGTAGAAGTCTCAGCAGACTGGTCTCAAATGAGACAAGTCAGAGTGAGTGTTTCTACTTATGCAATAATGGAAGAAGCAGGGACAGACTAAGCAATTTTGTAAAAAATGATGGTCAGTAGGAAGGTTCCTGATTGTGCAAAGGTGTCTGCTTTTCTTTAAATCTTCCTCTAGAGAATGTTATTATTTTCAAAAGTTATGTTGACAAGGATAGATTATTTAATGTGGATGCTAGTAAAGCTTTAATAAAGTTTAGGTTGGCAGGAGAAACATGATTGACTGGATTATTGATCTGTACTTAGTTTCTAATCTTTAATCAGATACTTCTCTGTCCAGAAAAGTATCACTTAGCAGATGCCTTCCCAAGTTGCAGATATGGTACCTAAGAAGAAACAAGCACTTTCACTTACTCATTCTTCTTTGGAAAACACTAAACTTAAGAAGTAACTGTCCGTTTGTGTCAAGTGTCCATTTCAGGGTTAAAAAATCACACTTTGACCTGAGGGTGATTCCATCATCCTTCATTTATAAGGAATTTCAAAGTTTACTTTTGAACCATTCAACATGAAGATTTAACCTTAAATGCCATTCTTTATAACAGAGTTAAAAACATACTTGCCAATATCAAAGAACTGTATACTTAATGAGTGTTAGAGTTTTTCATAGAGTCATAATCTTAAATCATGAACTAGGGTTATTCCCTACTTTCACCTCTCCCCACACCCAGAGGTGAAGCAGCCTCCCAGTGATGCTATAATTCTCACCACTTCTCCATGGAGGCGGCCGACATGTAACTCTAAGGTATACCAACCACTTAGATGAAGGGCATACCTTCATGTCCCTAGACATACATCTACTACTTGTCTCTTGAAAGCATTTATATGAACAAGAAGACGATGTGGCTCTCTTTAGTAAACACAGATAGTATCGATCTGTATCTCTCCGTGCATTATTCTGTCTAGGCCCTTTTCTATTCCAAGTTCTACAAAAATATTAAAAGAATCTTTTTCACATTAGGTAATAAAAATATGCCATCCTCTAACTGAAAGTGGAAAAAGAAATTTTGTGTCACGCTGTTAAAGCATTTATCATCATACAGTATGACATTTTCTATATTCAATATAACAGAATTTTAAAATAACCAGTATATTAATTTTGAGAAATTTTTATGTAATAGATAGAGTAAAAGTTCTTGATAAGAAAAAATACATTGATTTATCCAAGGTAGCCATAAATATATGTCAAGAGAAATAGTTTGAAGGGAGAAATTGAGGGACGTCTGGGTGGCTCAGTGGTTGAGGGTCTGCCTTTAGCTCAGGGTGTGATCCTAGAGTCCTGGGATCGAGTCCCACATCGGGCTCCCTGCATGGAGACTGCCTCTCCCTCTCCCTGTGTCTCTGCCTCTCTCTGTGTGTCTCTCATGAATAAATAAATAAAATCTTTTTTAAAAAAGTTCTTGAAATAGGCAAGCACACAACATAGATGGCCATAATGTGTTTTTTAAAAGCCATTCAAATGTTTATTAATTTTTGGATATCATAACATTTTATGAGGAAGCTAAAGCATTCCTCTTTTATTACTGAAAATAGTGTTACTAGGTAGGTAAGAAAAAACTGTTCCTATCAACTATCATTACCATCTCACCAGTAAATGAAAAAAAATAAGGCTAAGAAAGACAAAGGAGAAAAAAAAGAAAGAAGAAAGAAAGAAAGAAAGAAAGAAAGACAGACAGACAGACAAAGGAGCTTGATATAAGGCAAATCACAGGCTTGAAATCTCATGCTAAAGCATATTACTCATCTTAATATAACATTAGAATTCTTTCTACTTAAAGTTCAAAATCATTTCAATAGGATGCGTGGGTGGCTCACTCAGTTAAGTGTCTGCTTTTGGCTGGGGTTGTGATCCCAGGGTCCTGGGACTGAGCCCTACATCAGGCTCCCTGCTCAGCTGGGAGTCTGCTTCTCCCTCTCCCTCTACCTGCTCCTCCTCCTGCTTATGCTCTCTCTCTGTCAAATGGATAAATAAAATCTTTTTTAAAAATCACTTCAATAAAAAGGCTTGCTACATAAGACATCTATAACCCAATACTATCATTTTGTATGGTTAATTTCTGTCACCTTTGGGGCGGGAAGTCTACATAACATAATGACTTTCAAATTTATTTGGCAGATCTAGCTATGGGCCACTTTTTATTAACCTGATTTGATGGGATCTATTTTAGATTAATTAATCCTCAGAGATATAAATTCCTTAATAAAGCAGTCAGCAGTATTTTAAAATATTAACCAAAACATTCATAAATCATGTTAAGCAATCCATTAGCAAGACCAAAATACCTCACTTTCTATTTTTATTTGCAGCTTTCAGAGCATTAACTCTCTGCTTTCCCACCTTCCCAAACACCTCCTTGTATTCCATAACTCTTCCTTTCACATTCCACTCCTCTATCATTTAAGAAATGATTAGATGTAATTTACATATATCAAGTGACTGCAGTTAATTTACCCTATAACATTAGCTAATCTCAAAGTATTGGTATATATTAATTAAGTCAGCCAATGGTGTAAATGGAAGGCTTAACTCCCTACTTAAGACTGGGACATCATCAGGTAGAAAGAGAAATTTTTTGGGGGGGAGGTAGGAATTGGAAGTCTGAAATCATGCATTATCTAATGGTAAACCTGACTTAGTCCTTTTCGGATGAGGGATATTCCCTGTCCCTCTGCCCTCTCGAACAGAGACTGCTAAAAACAGAACCCTCCTCTGCCTCCTTTCTTTTTCCTTTCTTGCCTGTTTGGAACACAACTGAACACACCTGTACTGATTCAAAAAATAGATATTAAAGGCCAATATGCATCTAAATAGTACAATACTTCTTCCTTTTTAATCCTACCCTTAACTGGCAGCTCCCAGGTTCATTAGTATTTATTTCAACTACTTCTGGCAATTAAGATTTTGATTTCTTTTTTTAAAAGATTTATTTATTTGGGGATCCCTGGGTGGCCCAGCGGTTTAGCATCTGCCTTTGGCCCAGAGCGCGATCCTGGAGTTCCGGGATCGAGTCCCACGTCAGGCTCCTAGCATGGAACCTGCTTCTCCCTCCTCCTGTGTCTCTCTGCCTCTGTCTCTCTCTCTGTCTCTCTATGTCTATCATGAATAAATAAATAAATCTTTAAAAAAAAAGATTTATTTGAGAGAGAGAGCATAAGCAGGAAAGGCAGAGAAGGAGAGAGAATCTCAAGCTGACCCCACATTGAGCCTGGAGCCAGACACAGGGCTCCAGCCCATAACTCTGAGATCATGACCTGAGCCTAAACCAAGAGTTGGCTGCTTAACCAAATGCCCCAGATTTTGATTTTTAAAATTCAATTTTGGAATGTAGCCCCTTCATCAATGGGGGTTATGTATTATTGAAATCTAGCTTTTTATTTGCAGACGCCCAAGAAAATTTTGAAAACTATACATCCCCTCACACATTCTTAAACTGACATCTAAAATTTTCACCATAAGTTTAAGTAGTTGCACAGGAGTAACTTCATTGTAAATATTGATATTTTAAAATAAAGCTGTTATATCATCTTAAATATAAATGTATCAAATGAATTTAAACTCTTTAGCAATTTTCCCATTTCCTTTTCCCATTTTCTAATTGGATTGTGTGTCTTTTACAGTTTTGAGAGTTCTTTATATATTCTAGATACTAATTCTTTGTCAGATATTTGGCTTGCAAACATTTTCCCCCCATCTGTACCCTGTCTTTGCATCCTCTTAACAAGGTTTTTTGTAGAGTAGATTTTATTTTATTTTATTTATTTTATTTTATTTTAAAGATTTTATTTATTTATTCATGAGAGACACCGAGAGAGAGAGAGAGAGAGAGAGAGAGAGAGAGAGGCAGAGACACAGGAAGAGGGATAAGCAGGCTCCATGCAGGGAGCCCGACATGGGACTCGATTCCAGGTCTCTAGGATCACACCCTGAGCTGAAGGCAGCAGTAAACTGCTGAGCCATCCAGGCTGCCCGAAGATTTTATTTTTGATGAAATAAAACTTATCAATTTTTCCTTTTATGGATCATGTTTTTGATGTCAAGTCTAAGAACTTCTTACCTAAGTTGTAGGCCCCAAATATTTTCTCCACTTTTTTTTCAAGTTTTGTAGTTTTATGTTTTCCATTTTTGTCTATGATCTATTTTTAGTTCATTTTTATATAAGATTTATGTAAAGTTTTTTTTCTTTTGCTAATGGATATCTAATTGCTTCAGCACCCATCATTAAAAAGCTATTCCTAAAAAAAGAAAAAAAAAAAAAAGAAAGAAAGAAAGAAAAAGAAAAAAGAAAAAAAAAGCTATTCCTCCTCTATTTGAATTGCTTTTAGGTTCTTTTTTTTTTTTTTTTTTTTTTTTTTTTAAAGATTTTATTTATTTATGATAGTCACACAGAGAGAGAGAGAGAGGCAGAGACACAGGCAGAGGGAGAAGCAGGCTCCATGCAGGGAGCCCGATGTGGGATTCGATCCCGGGTCTCCAGGATCGCGCCCTGGGCCAAAGGCAGGCGCCAAACCGCTGCGCCACCCAGGGATCCCTGCTTTTAGGTTCTTTGTCAAAAATTAATTAAGCATATTCATGTGGCTCTAATCCTGGGTTCCCCATGCTCCAATGATCTGTATCTATTCCTCCACTAGTACCACACTATCTTGATTAATGAAGCTATACTGTCAAGCTTTGACAAAGGCTTGAGAAAAGGTGATTCCTCCCACATGAATTATTTCTAATGTAATGTATTTTCTGTTTGAAAGTCTTTTACTAGACAGTTATATTTTTCCCCCAACAAAAATCTGTCTGTAAATTAAAACTAAATTTCTCTTTATTTTCTGTAATATAAGACTTCAGATGTTAACACAATTTCTTCTTGAGGTTTTTTTTACAATTATAATTAGTAACCAATCAATTAAAATATAAATATACTGCAAAATTTGATTTTAAAGATTCTTAAATGCAATAAAGAAAACTGTATTAAAGAGATAGGTGTGAGGGGAATTCAGGTGGCTGCTGCTGCCACCATTGCCACCACCTGGTTTGTTGCCAGAAGGAAAATGGCGGATGTGGAGGAGCAGTTCTTCAATGAGGAGGAGGTGAGTAGAGCAGCAAAATTCATTACTCATGTCCCTCCTGGAGAATTTAAAAAAAGGTGCTTAATGATGTTTGGTTACCACTTAATGGTAATCTTCTTAGGGAAGGAGCAGCTCATGCATTTGCACAATATAACTTGGACCAGTTTACTCCAATGAAAATTGAAGGTTATGAAGAACAGGTTATTGATAAAAGAACATGGCAACTTAGGAAATGGAAAGTTTTTGGATTCCGACAAGAACCTGTTTCAAATTTGTTCAGAAAGGAAGCAACTGATCCAAGACCATATGAAGCAGAAAATGCAGCTGATACATGGAGAACTTCAGTAGAAACCACTCTGCAAGCATATATAAAAGAACATTATCTAAATGGGGTCTGCATTGTTATATGGTTTTAAAAAATAGATGGACAGCAAATCATTATTGCATGCAGAGAAAGCCATTAGTTCCAAGCAAAAAACTTTTGGAATGGTCACTGGAGGTCAGAGTGGAAGTTTACAATCACTTCTTCAACCACTCAAGTGGTTGGCATTTTGAAAATTCAGGTTCACTATTATGAAGATAATAATGTTCACTGAGTCATAAAAATATACTAGATTCCCTAACAGCATCTAATGAAGTACAAACAGCAAAAGAATTTATAAAGATTATAGAAGCTGCAGAAAATAAGTATCAGACTGCTATCAGTGAGAATTATTAGACAACATCTGACACTACTTTCAAAGCTTTACCTCCACAGTTGCCAATGACATGTACTAAGAATGACTGGAACTAGATCCTTAGCTACAGGATTGGCAGAGATGCAGGATACAGATGCACATTGCATAACCAATCATTTAGTATCTGCATAAAAAAAATCATTGCAAAAGTATTCAAAACTGTCAAACTACACAGGTGGGCTGTTCCCATTTTAAATTACTGTAATTAATTAGTTTGGTTAGAGTACAAAGCTTAGCTAATTAACCATTATTTTTCATTTCTTTTGTTCAAAGAGGATTGAAGAATCAGTTTAGTTTAAATGTCTTTTACTTTCTCTTATGCCTTTCTTTTTTACAATTAAGAGATGATCCCTTGAGATTTTTTTTTTTTTTTTTTAAGATTTTACTTATTGAGAGAGAGAGAGACAGCAAGAGAGAGCACGAGTAGGGAACAGGGAGAGGGAGAAGCAGGCTTCCCACTGAGCAGGAAGCCCAACTTGGCTGGATCCCAGGACCCTGGGATCTTGACCTGAGTCAAAGGTAGATGTTTAACCAACTGAGCCACCCAAGTGCCCCATGATTCCTCTAGTTTAAAAGTTTTTTAAGTGTTTCAAAAATATTTTACTTATTGTAACCCTAAAATTGTTGTCTTCTGGTTTATGAAGTGGGTTGACTTTTGATATTTGCCCAGCACTTTTTAAGGGTTAGTAATGGACATTCCAGTTTAAGGCAGTTGATGAGTTTAGCCATATATGCTGCTGAAGAAATTGTCACCTTTCCCCCCCTCACCTCTTCCATTTATGTAAGATTGAGATTAGTGGGAAAGCATTTTCTATATCTATTGTGTTTGAACCTTTCAAGAAGGTTTTTTAGCTAGCTTAGTGTTTAAATAAACTTTTTCAAAACAAAGCCAATGTCTGATGCTGTTTTGAGATTCTGAAATTAAATGAAAATACTTATTTCAGAAATGCATTTAATGCTTTTTTCTTGTGACAGTTACACAGATTAGCTTGAATTCCATATGTCTGAGTTATTTTTATCATAGAGCCAAAAGGTATTATAAGAAGACAAATTGAAATATATGTAATCTTAGACTCATAAAAAAATAAAATTTAAAAGGAGATGGGTGAAGTTTTTCTTCTTCAGTTAGTACACATTTCCATGTAGTGATCATTATTTATTGCCAGGATGAAATAGTGCTCAGCACAAATTCTATCACTACTTTCAGTTTTCATAACTTTAAATGGTGAGAAACCTGTTTCACATAAATGAGAGGAGAATGGAAGTCTTGTTAGAGCAATTATTTCTCAATTCTTCAAAAATTTTTGAACAATATTTTTTAAAAATATGACAGTAATATATCATCAAAAGTATACTTAATAGGTGTGCCTAAGTGGCTCAGTTGACTAAGTATCTGCCTTCGGCTCAGGTCAAGATCCCAAGCTTCTAGGATCAAGCCTCATATCAGGCTCTCTGCTCTCCCTCTCCCCTTCACCCTGCTTGTGCACACTCTCTTTCAAATATATAAAATCTTTAAAATATATACACACTTAACAGTCTATTAGTTAATTAGCAAACAAATCAGTTAGGTCTTCTCTTAGTTTTATAAGAGCAAAAAAAAGAGCAAAAAAAAAAGTCTTGGAATTGCAAAAGGAACCTTTATCCATCATTACATGAGATAATCTTACTTAGTCATCTACTATCTTCCCACAGACACCAATATTTTCAATTGCCCTTTGGTGCCCGGGTGTTTTTACATCCAGGGACCTTTGTGAGATCAGAGATAGAGCAGTATGCCTTTCTTTTTTAATAGTGTGAAAGGGGCAATGGTGAAAGAGAAAGGGAAGAGCAGACCCTGCACCTCCATCACAAACACATTCTCAGCCAGAACAATGTGAGGAAAACTACATGGGGAGTTTAAAGGTCTACAAATTGGCTCTCTTAAACCATCTCTCCCCTATACTCCTTGAAAAGTGTACCCAATTTAAAGATAAAAGTGAATGTGCATCTGCAGCCTGCGATATCAACACTAGCAGAGGGATTCCATGGAAGTGAGCTGTAAATGCTTTTTATGAGAGAAACTGCAAGAGCAAAATGACAAGCACCAAAATAGCAACATGATATATCAAAGGAAGAACCCCCCTTAAAAGCTAAGAATCAGACTGAAGCAAATTAAGTTGTTGCTTAAAGCATAATAATTAAGGCCTTTAAATTTACCAAACCATTCTGCTATCATGGAATAAAAAGCCTTGTTTATCCCTCCTCTGTCCTAGGGGGATAAATTATCTCATGAGTCTTTTATTTCACCAAAGTGCTATTTAAAAGCTATGAAATGTTTAAGCAATTCATTACATTAATATAAAAATCTTTATAGGATGGAAGTACGATCAAAACCAAAGGGTAGGAAGCCCTGATCTGAGTAGAGTGGAAAGGATACGGCGTTCGATGGTAATGCCAAGATCCCAGGTTTTCCCTGGTTGTCTCCTGGTCTTTAGCCAGATCTCAAATAACCATTCCCTCCACAGAAAGGCTCTCTGACCAGCTGGCCAAATAGATGTCCTGACACAATTTAGCACATCACCTATTTTAATTATTTGCATTGTGTACATAGCTGCCCAATGTTTGTGTTGTCTGTTTTTAAAATTCATTTGTTATTTATCCGTCAGTGCCAGAAAAACTCCTGAAACTTCCTAAACCAACATGTGAATTCTCTGAGAGCAGAGATCAAGTCACTGCCACAAGTTCAGTACAATTTTTTTCGTTTTTTAACCAAAATAAACTGTTGTTATTATACAAGATTTTCTGAAAAAAAAGTGCCATTTTATCTTTATCCCTCTGACGCTATTTATTCTAATTCTCTTGTCTTTATTGAAATAATTTATAAATTATGCAATGCTTAAATAGACATTGCAGCCATGAAGATAAACAGGTTAGATAAATATTCATGAGAGAGATAGTTTAAAATTCACACCAGGACTTTTAGTTCAAGATGGTAGGTTGAGGATATATGTTTACTACCTACAGCTTACAAAACCACACTCAAATAAAAGAGACAAAATACGCAATAAACCTGTAATAGGGATCCCTAGGTGGCGCAGCGGTTTGGCACCTGCCTTTGGCCTAGGGCGCGATCCTGGAGACCCAGGATTGAATCCCACATCGGGCTCCTGGTGCATGGAGCCTGCTTCTCCCTCTGCCTGTGTCTCTGCATCTCTCTCTCTCTGTGACTATCATAAATAAATAAAAATTAAAAAAAAATAAACCTGTAATAGCAAAAGGAAAGAGAAGTTAAGGAGTTCACCAGTGTATAAAAGATACAACAAATTTCTAGAATTCAAAAAGCAGATGGAATTGTGGTGATAGATGAGACAAGCAGAGAAAGCCACAGCCACAAGGCAACCTAAGAGGAGCTGGGAGCCAAAATGCTTGTTGGAATGCTAGAAGGAATCTAGAGAGCCAATCTGCCCTGGAACACCTGATGGCTCTGGGCTCCAGGCCAGCAGGTACAAGGGAGGAGAGAAGGGAAAAGTGGGGCTGAAGACAGAGGGAATAATTGAAGGTCTGTACTTGGAACTGCACTGGTTGACATCCCCATCCGCTTCCCCCACCCCCACACAGATCACAGGCAGCCTGGCATAAACCCTCAGTCAAAAAGCCAGATAGCTGAAAGAACAAATGACCTGAGAAAGCCAAGGCATCTACCGGGAGTACAGTCTGCCTACAGCAGAGCACTTCTCTAGCACAAAGGCAGCGTCCAAGCACAGGCCTAGACCAAGCAGGCCAGCCACGGCACCTGGCTCTACACAGAGGACTCAGTCAGCCATCCACACAGGTAATAGGTCTAGGGAGAAAAGAGGCCATCTTTTAAAGTGGCATAGAAAATCCATTTCCTCAGTCCTTCTTTCTAAAATAGGAATAGACAACCAGGATTGCCAGGCACATGGGGAAAACAAGCAGCATGAGAAAGAACAACTAAGAAAAACATATAGAAAAAAGAACCCTTAAAAAAAAAGAAAAGAACCCTGAGGGGAGCAAACATAATTAAGGGACATAAGAAAACATTAAAAAAAAAAACTTCTATACCCTAAAGATTTCAGAGGGTATTGCACCCATATAAAATAGGAACAGGAAACCACAAAAAAAAGGAACAAAGAACTTGGAAGAATTCTTTAAATTTAAAATTCTTAGTATTTAAAGAGTGATTAGACATGGAAAGTAAATCAACATATGGTCTGGGAAACAAAACTGAGAGGCATGGAATGAGAGCATATGGATAAAAATATGGAAATAATAAAGAGACCATAAGAGACATAAGAGTCAATCCAAGAGGTACAACATTTGACTAATAAGAGCCTCAGAAAGAGGGACAGAAAAAAGAGAGGGAAAATTATTTAAGAAATAAGGTAATTCCCCAGAGATAAATAAAGACCTAAATCTTAAGATTAGAAGGGCTCTGTGAGTACTGAATACAACTAATGATAAAACCCCCACATCTATACATTTCCTCATGGAATTCAAAAACAAGTATAAAAAAGAGACCCTGAGCAGGGAACACAGGTCACCCAGAAAAGACTGACAAACAAACTGGCTTCTTGTCAACAACAGAGGATGTCAGAAGACAATGGAACCATGTCTTCACATTTTCTAAAGGATGCTATTTCAGCCCCGAATTCTACACCCAACTCAACTGGGAACCATTATAAAGGTACAATATAGACAGTTCTAGACATGACTCAGAAAGTTTATTTTCCACATATCCTTTCTAAAGAACTTATTTCTGGATACATTCCAGTAAGATGATGGAAGAAATCAGGACAGTGGAAGTGGATCCTGTGGGAGACACAGGATCCTGAGAACAGGGATTCCAACTAGAATAGTGGAAGGAGATCCTCAGAAGACAGCAGGGCAGTAGCCTACAAAAGCCTTTGGGTACAAAGAAGGATTCCACAGAATAAAAAAATAGACCTGAGAGTAGAGAAGTGAGGTCATGACAAAGGTATATTATGCCTGAGAAGGAGAAAGAGAAGAATAAAAGTAAGAAAGACAATTAGAAACTCCCTGGGGGAAAAAAGGGACAAAAAATACATTTCAAATATGAAGCAAGCTTATATGTACCCCAATTATAAGAAATTAATGGAGTATGAGAAAAGAGGATCTATTTGTTATTGACCACAGATCTAGAGAGTCTTGGGTTCATTACCCTGGCCCTGGAGAGAAGAAAATGTAATTCTAGCACATAAATTGGCTCTGCACTAAATATTTATAGAATCATATTTTAGGGGATACTATAAATAGAGATATCCTTCATCTTAGGCCAGAACTAACTTTGATACTTTGGCCTCAAGACATAAATATCAGGATCTTAAAAGAAAGACTGGCAAAAGTGTTTGACTCTTATTTTCTATAAACATGGCACCAAATGATAGCCAGTTCCTACCTGTAATACTCTCCCTAAAGATTATAGTTGTTTTCCTTATTCAAATGGTCCAGCATTCCAGAACTAGCTCAGTTCACTTCAATTTGGGGGCAGATGTCAGAAGAAATGTCTGCTGAGTAGGCAACCATCCAGAAAAATAAGGTATATTGATTATTCAGGGAAGAAATTGTAGCCCATGGTAATCACAAATCATAACTCTGTTACTTCATTACAGATCCTAAAGGCTAGGCTTTAAATTTTTTATTCTTTAATTAGAATATTAAAAAGCAAGTAAACATGATTTCTAAGCAAAAAGAAACTTTTTTTTAAAAAAAGATTTTATTTATTTATTCATGAGAGACGGAGAGAGAGAGAGAGGCAGAGACATAGGCAGAGGCAGAAGCAGGCTCCCCACAGGAGCCCGAGCGAGACTCGATCCCAGCTCCTGGGATCACACCCTGAGTCAAAGGCAGACGCTCCAACCGCTGAGCCACCCAGGCGTCCCAAAAAGAAACTTTTTAAAAGGAATGTTCAAACATCACATGTTCTCTTCTCCACTGGCAGAAATATGATTTAGCTTTTGGAAAAGGAGAAATCCTTGCAATAATCTGCTTAATAATAAGAGGCATTTGTTCTTGTCTGTTAATCCTACCTGCTTTTCTGACAAGGAGAAAGTAACTTCATGCTGCAGTCAATGGGTCACAGGTTCATAAGGGAGACTTTCCTCTGTGAAGAATTAACAGGTCATAACAGCACAATACTATTTATAGCTTTCATCTTTCAGATTCAACTTATATAGAGACTTGGTTGTCCTTGGTAACAGGACAAAATACAAGTTACCAACTTTGACGATGTAAAAGTAAGTGTCGCTGACAGAAAGTGAGAAAAGCAGACGGAAAAAGAAGCACAAGTTCTAATGCCCTTTTTTAAAAATGGGAGAGTCGACAAATACGGTCATAAGTCGATGAAATGAGAAATAGAGTTATCATTATTTAAAGTTATTAAGTCAAGCAGCAAAGGAAGTAAAATTAATACAACTACTGTATCAAACACTGGAAGAGAGATTACGATGACCATAGTGTTAGAAACCTAAACATTCATTTTTGAAAGTGGAAAGTCATTAGATAATATCTAAAGTTGATCAACGGAAAAAAATAGATAAAAGTCTATTATCTGGAACAGGAGCCCCAAATCCTTTTGATTGTACCACCCTCTTAGGAAAGTATTTTAGAGCACAAATCCCTAACATTTGTATATTTACTTATTTATGCCCCACATAAACTCATGACTATATTAATCTACTACATATATATTGTGATTTATACAAAAATAGACATTAAAAGCATATCAGAATAATTTTGAATGGATTTTTTTATGGAGAAAGAACACTTATTGTAGTAATAAACCAGAAACAGAAAATAACCAGTTATTCTGACAAAAATAAATATTTTAAGATATAAAAAAGTATATGAGAACAAGGTACCTCCTAGGATGTATGCAGTTTTTAGATACAGAGCTCTAGAAGTTAGAGATGTGGCCACTAGGAAATCCCAAAAGATAAGAAGTTCAAAGAGGCTATCTTTCAGAAGTAAAGAGAAGTAAAAGGGGAGACTTATCATTTGCATTATAAGCTTGTCTATACTATTTTACTTATAGTACACATGTTTTCTTTTGTATAAAGGATTACTCTAAAAATGCCTGGGTGGCTCAGTTGGTTAAGCAACCAACTGTTGATTTCAGCTCAGGTCATGATCTTGGGGTCATAAGATCAAAACCCTGATCTCATGACCTCTGGCTCCATGCTCAGTAGGGAGTCTAATTTTCTCCCTCTCTCTGACCTCCCCTCCTCATGCGTGCTTGCTTGCTCTTTCTGAAATAAATAAATCTTTTAAAATATATATATAAATCTAATCAGCCCCATAAAACTCTGTCTCCACAAACATTTACTCAACATTTGCTCTGGGCTAGGTACAGGAGACAGAGAAGGGCAAATGACATCCTGATCCTCAAGGAAACCACAGTCTGGGGCAGAAGAAAGATATGAAAACCAGTGATGATAAACCAGTATCATAAATGCTGTAAGAGAAGTATGTGCAACATATCATGCACGCATGGTCTGGGGCACAGAAGAGGCATGCTAACACTATGTGGGGTGTGAGGGAGGGATTCCTTAAAGGTCACTTCCTCTTTGAGTTGAAACCTGAAGTACAAGTAGAAAACTGAGAATAAACCAGGTAGAGAGGAATGCAGGGAAATGGGGGAAGGGCATTCTAGGGCAAAGGAGAGAACAAGGTGGGTAGGACGAAGGTAGACAGGCTGACACAGGAGCATGGTGTGTCGGTAAGCTGGAAGTTTTTCAGGATTGCTAGGGCAAACGGTGCATGAGTTGGTGGTGGCAGGAATGAAACAGCAAGACAGAAAGGGACCAGAAATGAAGGGCCATGCTCAGAACTCTGCAGTCTCCTGAAGATGGTGGGAAAGCCACTAAAGGATTTCACCAGCAGGGAGAGGGAGGGAGACTAGGTCAGATGTACATTTAGGGGAAGATTATTCTAGAAGCAATGTGGAAGATGGAACTAAAAGTGGTAAATGAGATAGGAAGGCCATTCTGAAGGCTGTAATAGTGGGCCTAATGAGACAGAAGGAGAGAATCATGGTATCAGCAGGAGATGATGGCCAATAGGTACATGAAAAGGTACTCATCCTTACTGACCAACAGGGAAATGCTCTTGAGTAAGTGGAGAGTATCAATAACTGAAACAGGGAAAGAAGCAAGTTTTAAGGGGGCTGGAGTTTAGGTTAGGACACATTAAACATGAAGTGCCATCTAAAGGATCTGAGGGAGAGGTTCGGGCTGGTGAAACAAGACTGAGACCAATGAATATTGGGTTGTAGTGGAAGCCATGTGATTAGTTGCAATGACCAACAGACTACAAAAATGAGAAGCCGAAGAAGGATGGAGTCCTGGGGGAAAGCAGGGAGCAAAGGACTGAAGAGATTAAAGGAGAAGGCAGGAGTCTCAGGAAAGAAGGAAGGAAGGTCAGGGCAACAAACAGATGGTAAATGAGCAGCTGAAATGACAGATCATGGCCTCCTGACTGAGTAGGGAAAGGAGGGAAGCATGGGGGTAGGGTTGATGGACTGGAAGGCATGGGAGTAGGCAAAGGCCTCAAATACGATGATGGTGATAAGATGGTGGTGGTGGTAAGGATAAAGACAGGAATACAAGAGAGAAGGGAATGTATGCTACCAGAGCTCAGTATATCTTAAGAGTGGTTACAGAATATTTCTGAATGCATGTAAACACATGTGTACTATACTGTATCATTTTGCACAATCTGAGTATGTGCTCAGGACAAAGGGCAAGGTGTGGGTAATAAATAGGCTCTGCTTTCACTGGAGACAAAGTTGAGTTCTACTGGATCAGGTGTGCCTGAAAATGTTGTCACTTGGCACATTAAAAATAAAACCAAGCTTAAAGTGCTTTACACAGTAAAGAATGACTTTAGTTAATCATAGTAATAAAGAGAAATAAGTTACATTTCAAGAAAGTTTTCTTAAGAGTTCATAAAGTGAAATTTTTGTGCTCTTACTTTCATTTGTATAAAGGTACAAAAGTTTTAAGAATCCTATCTATTGTAAAAACAAATATTTTTGCATGTGATGGTCAGCAGCTATTTGTATTTTCTTCCTTTAGTAAATATCCATGATTCTTCCCATAGTAGTTTCTGGAATGATAAATACAAATCTTTTGGGATGCCTAGCTAGCTCAGTTAAAGGAGTATACAATTCTTGATCTTGGTGTCAGGAGTTCAAGTCCTATGTCTGGTGTAGAGATTCCTAAAATAAATAAATAAATAAACAAACAAACAAACAAACAAACTAAAAATTCAACTCTCATAAAATCGATTCTATGACAACTTTAATTGTTGATTATAATTGTCATGATTCTATGATAACAACAACCTAATAGTAATGGGAGAGACACCAATAAAACATTTCAGGAAATAACTGATTTTTTTGTCAGAATTCCATTATATTCTTTTTACGGTAGGCAGAATGCTAAAGATGTCTCCCAAGATTCCCACCCCCATTATTGAATCAAACACTAATCTAGGTACTGCAATGAAGGTACTTTGCAGCTGGAATTAAGGTTACTCATCAATTGACTTTAAAATAAATATCCTGGGTTATCTGGCTATACTCAATGTAATCATGTGAACTCTTAATGCAGAAGAGAAAAAAGGCAGAGCAGATGAGGCAGAGAGGAAATCAGAGATATGAACCATGCAAAGGACTCTCTACCACTCTTGCAGGCTTTGAAGATGGAGAAAGGGAGCCATGAACCAGACAATGTAGGGGGCCTCTAGAAACTGAAAACCACCCCAAGCCAACAGCCAGCAAGAAAAGAGACACCTCAGTCCTACAAAAGTATGGGACTGAATTCTTACAACAACTTGAAAAAGCCCAGAAGCCAACTCATCCCCGGAGCTCCAGAAAGAGTCAACCAACCCTAGTGACACCTTTATTTTCAACCTTTGAAACCTGGAGCAGACAACCAGCCAGTCCAAACACTTGCCCAGATTTCTAACCTATAGAACTGTGAGATAAGGGTACAAATGGATGTTGGCCTAAGCTGCTAAATTTGTGGTAATATATTCTAGGACCACCAGAAAAACTAACATACTTTCTTTAATTACTGATGTTAAATGTGCTCTATCAAATCTCATTTTCTTGACCCTTAATGTAACTTTGGACAGAATTCACACATTTTCCACTAATACTCAGTTATTATGAAATTCAGTCTAATGTATTTTCCCTCAATGTTTTATTTTGAACATCTTTAAGTCTGTAGAGAATTTTTTAATAATATTTTTATTTTTTTTAAGATTTTATTTATTCATAGACACAGAGAGAGAGAGGCAGAGACACAGGCAGAGGGAGAAGCAGGTCCACGCAGGGAGCCCGATGTGGGACTCGATCCTGGGTCTCCAGGATCACACCCCAGGCTGCAGGCAGCACCAAACCGCTGCGCCACCAGGGCTGCCCAAGTCTGTAGAGAATTTAAAAGAATAGTTCAAAAAATACTCATATCTAAATTCATCAATTGGTAACATTGTCCTACATTTGCCTGCTTTCTTGTTCTCTCTAAACATACATAAATATCTCTTCTCCTGCTTTCTTCTTCTATCAGTGGTCCTCAACTAGGAAAAATTTTGCGTCCCAGAGGACGTTTGGCAATGTCTGGAGATATTTTGATTGTCACTACTGGGGAGTGTTACTGGTATCTAGTGGGCAGAGGCCAGAGATGCTGCTAAACACCCTACAAAACAGAGCCCCACACGACAAGCAATTATCTATCCCAAAAGGTCAATAGTGCTGCAGTTAAGACACCCTGCTCTCTCTATATATGTATATACAAATACATTTTCCTAAACTATTTATAAGTAAATTATAGACATTATGGTATTTTTTACCCTAAACATTTCATTTTGTACCTTCTAAAACTAAGGATACTATCTTATATACTACAATTTAACAATGATACAATAATATCCATTTTCAAGTATCCCCATTATCTCAAAAATCTTTTATCACTTTTCATTCAAAAACTAGATCTAATCAATGGTACAGAGGTTGGCATGTTGATCAATATTTTAAATTTAATATAAACAAGAAGCTCTAATTTTCAAGCAGTTGAGGGCAGGCAGTAAAACTTGTAGTGCCAGCTCTAGGATCTATTAGTCTGTGACTCTGACACCATGCATATCTGAAATGGCTGTAGTAATTAATTCAGGAAGTTGTTAGCATGTTATAAATCTCTCTTGCAAGAATATCCTTAAACATAATTACTCAGTTCTTAGAACAGAAAGGGGAACTCTGTTTATACTAACCCATAATCCTGTTGAAAAAAATACCAATCTGAAACAACAAATTAAGAAGAAACCTTTTCCAAAGAAGACATAAAAATGGCCAACAACCACATAAAAAGATGCTCAACATCACTCATCACCAGGGAAATGCAAATCAAACCCGCAGTGAGATAGGGCCTCACACCTGTTAGTTTGGCCTCTATTTAAAAAAAAAAAAAAAAAAAAAAAAAAAAAAAACCGGAAAAGAACAAGTACTGGCAAGCAGATAGAGACCATGTGCACTGCTGATGGGAATGTAAATGGTACAGCCACAACATAAAACAGTATGGATTTTCCTCAAAAAGTTAAAAATAGAATTACCCTATGATTGAGCAATCACACTTTTGGGTATATATCTGAAATAACTGCAAGCAGGATCTCAAAGAGATATTAGCATCCCCATATTCACTGCAGCATTAGTCACAATCGCCAAGAGGTGGAAGCAACCTAAAGGTCCAGTGACTGATGAATGGATAAAGAAAACATGGTATACACATACAGGAGAATATTATTCAGCCTTTATTTTATTTTTTTTAATTTTTATTTATTTATGATAGTCACACAGAGAGAGAGAGAGAGGCAGAGACACAGGCAGAGGGAGAAGCAGGCTCCATGCACCAGGAGCCCGACGTGGGATTCGATCCAGGGTCTCCCGGATCGTGCCCTGGGCCAAAGGCAGGCGCCAAACCGATGCGCCACCCAGGGATCCCTATTCAGCCTTTAGAAGAAGTAAATTTTGTCATATGTTACAACATGGATGAATCTTGAGGACATCATGGTAAGTGAAATAAGTCAGTCACAAAAAAAACGAACACTGCATGGTTCTACTTATATGAGCTACCTAAAGAAGTCAAAACTCATAGAAACAGAAAGTACAATGAGGTTAGTAAACTGGCAGGGAGGGGGAAATGAGGAGCTGTTGTTTAATAAATACAGTTTCAGTTTTGCAAGATGAAAAAGTTCCAGAGAGCTGATGCCAACAGTGTGTGTGTGTGTGGGGGGGGGGGGGTATTTCTTTGAGAGAGAGGCAGAAATAGCAACAGAGATAGTGAGAGCATGAGTGGGGAGGAGAGGGAGAAGCCCAGCTCCATCCACCTTAATTCCCTGGGATCATGACCTGAACTGAAGGCAGATGCTTAACCGACTGAGCCACCCAGGTGCCCCAACAACGTGCATATATATTAACATCAATGTACCATATACTTAAAAATGGTCAGATGGTGTATTTTATGTCATATGTTTGGATTCAAAATGAAAAACAAAAGGAAAAAATAACCACAGTACCATGATCACAGCTAAAAAAGATAAATTATTTAATTTCATTAACTACTAAGTCAACTCCCCCCACCAAAAGAATTACTTATTTCTTTTTTTTTTAAGATTTTATTTATTTATTCATGAGAGACACAGAGAGAAAGAGAGGCAGAGACACAGGCAGAGGGAGAAGGCTCCATGCAGGGAGCCTGACATGGGACTCCATCCCGGGTCTCCAGGATCATGCCCCGGGCTGAAGGTGGCGCTAAACCGCAGAGCCACCCAGGCTGCCCAGAATTACTTATTTCTAAAGAAAAATTCATCCACTAATATTTTGGGGTTTTTTTCAAATATGTTCATACTACAATATCCTAGTTTTTCTAAGTTTATATACTTTGTAGATTAAAATTTTTTAAAAAAATTATTCACAAAGTATTTGAATGTCTAGAAATATGTTAAAAATGTGAGGCATTTAGCTTTTCAACCAAATGATGTAAAAATATGATATTTAACAGAATGGTATAATATTGTTTCAAAGCACTTTGAGAAATGAAATTATGGGGCACCTGGGTGGCAGTCAGTCGAGCACCCAACTCCTGGTTTCTACTCAGGTCATGATCTCAGGGTCCTGGGATCCAGCCCCAGGCTGGGCTCCACACTCAGCCCAGAGTCTTCTTGTGACTCTCCCCTCTCCCTCTGCCTCTCCCCCAACTGCATTCCCTCTCTTTCTAATAAACAATAAATCTTAAAAGAAGAAGAAGAGATGAAAACATTGAAATGTACCTACCTAACTGTGGAAGGAAGGAAGGAAGGAAGGAAGGAAGGAAGGAAGGAAGGAAGGAAGGAAGGAAAAGAAAAGAAGGAAAAAGAAGAAAAGAAAAGGAAAGAAAGGGAGGGAGGAAACTTCTACAGAGTAGAATACAAAACAACTCTATAATCCATCAAAACGAAAAAAACAGGGTGGCACTGGGAAGGCAGCAATGAGAAACCAACAATTACTAACACTGTTATGTATGCTACAGCCTGAAAGTATGGTGAGGATGCTGTCTGCCTGAAAATGCATCATTTCTCTGAGCTCCTAACAGAGGTAAAAAGCAACTAATGGAAATATGAATGGCTACATTATAATTTTTTGCTTGAATTTAATACATTATGGGATGCATAAGCTCTCAATACACTCACTGGTCTCAGGAAGCTAATCATAGTTTTAGAGATTTAGTTTCAGGCAAAGGCAAAAATTTAGCTCAGAACAGCAGGTCTAACAAACATGATGAGAACCATACCACTTATAGCCCTTGGGGAATAGGGAACCATCACCTGCTCTAATTATCTTTAGATTTAAAATAATCCTGGAGGCTGAAAATGGGCAAGAAGCCACAACACTCTTAAGTATCATATTTGTCAACATTATCACTTACTACCAGTTAATCCAGATCAGTAACCCCATCTGGCATTAAATCCCACAAAATAACCACCCTAGGTCATAAAGAACCAAACCATCTACAGCAGTCATGTTTGAAAAACAATACTAATATAAGCCAAAGAGCCTGGCATCAGAAATGTTAAACATGTGCCCTCATCCTAATTAGAACATGCTATCTATCCACTCCTTCCTGACAGCCCTACTGAACACCTACTGGAACTAATAATTTTTTAAAAGATGCCTCAATAAATGTGAAACTTTTGCAATCTAAAGGGCTTAAAAACCTTTAGAAATACTGATCTCAAACTTCAAATTCCAGTAGAACTGCAGCAGCTTTGTCAATGCAACAGGGCACGCAGACGGAATGACTAGAATGGAAAATGTGTATAATCTAAATATAGAGAATTGCTCTAAATTGTCTTCACTTTCATTCTTCCAGGACTTAATGACAGTGAGAAGGAAGAAGGTATTCTAAACTCAAACCAAGGAATTATAGGACTGTGTTATCAGTCCCGCCCAGACTTGAGCAACCCCTAAACAAAGTAGATCCTAATTTGTAGAAAACATACTGCTAAAAACAGATAAATGCAGGTGTCATTCTGGGTTGCCACACCCACCGAGCCACAAGTAGTATCATCATAATAGCAAGTAGAAGAAAAATACTGCCTAAAAATGGCCTGAACTGGTTAATACATCCATGGTTTCCCATCTCAGATGCAGGACTCTATTCAATGCGCCACAGCATTTAGCCAGTTCAGGAAGCACTATTTCTCAGGTAAGTTTTCAACAAAATAGCTGGAAAGGATGGAATTATAAGTTAGTATGCTCTGAGAATGATACCTTGCCATGAGAAGCTTGTTGCTTAGGTAAATGTTTGTTAGCTATCTATTTCAGGCAGGTCACAAACCCTCCTGGCTGACAAAGGGGCCCCCACACACAAACACTACACCTGCACCACTTCTCTGGAAGAAGTACTCCCTGCATCAAAAAGCCGGCATTGGTGGAATCTGAAACAAGGGGCAGAGAAAAGGACCACATCCATGGGATTAAACTCAGTTCCTTTTCTTTCTTTCTTTTTTTTTTTTTTAAACTTTTTATTTATTTATTTATTTATTTATTTATTTATTTATTTATTTATTTATTTATTTATTTATTTATTTATTTAGATAGGCACACAGTGAGAGAGAGAGAGAGAGGCAGAGACACAGGCAGAGGGAGAAGCAGGCTCCATGCTCCGGGAGCCCGACATGGGATTCGATCCCAGATATCCAGGACCGCGCCCTGGGCCAAAGACAGGCGCCAAACCGCTGCGCCACCCAGGGATCCCTCTTTTTTTTTTTTTTTAAACAGCTTTACTGAGATATAATTCACAAACCATACATTTTATTCATTTGAAGTATACAATTTGATGGTTCTTAGTATATTCATAGAATGCAACCATCAGGGGATCCCTGGGTGGCTCAGCGGTTTGGCGCCTGCCTTTCGCCCAGGGCGTGGTCCTGGAGTCCCAGGATCGAGTCCCACATTGGGCTTCCTGCATGGAGCCTGTGTCTCTGCCTCTCTATTTGTGTCTCCCACGAATTAAAAAAAAAAAAATGCAACCATCACCAGTCTCAGTTTTAGAATGTTTCCATTACCCCCAAAATAAACCTCATACCCATTTCCCCTCAACCCTCCCAGCCTTAGGCAATAACTAATCCATTTTTTGTCCTTATAAATTTTCCTTTTCTGGGTGTTTCACACAAATGGAACTATATAATATGTGGTATTTTATGGCTGGCTTATTTCATGTATCTAATATTTTCAAGGTTCATTCATGTTATTGTATATGTGTCAGTTCTTCATTCCTCTTTTTTGCTGAATAATACTCTAACATATGGATATGCCACATCAGTTTTTCTTCACAAGTCGTAGAATCTCTTTCACTACATAAACAAAGCTTTATTTTTTTTTTTTTAAGATTGTATTTATTTATTTGAGAGAGAGAGCGTGTGTGCAAGAGAGAGCGTAAGCAGGGGCAGGGAGAGGAAGAAGGAGGCTCCCCATTGAGCAGGGAACCTGATGCAGGGCTGGATCCCAGGGCCCCCAAATCATGACCTGAGCCGAAGGCAGACACTTAATGGAGCCACCCCAGCATCCCAAAACAAAACTTTAAACAGTGATTATGCCCCCACATTAGCCCATAAATACCTATTTAATCCATTATTATAGCTGAAAATATATCATTAATTGCATAATGCTCTAGTTCTCTAGAAGTGTTATCAACTACCACAGTGTTATCTGGATCAATAAAAATACTGGGATTGCAGGTCCTTTATAATTAAGTCAACCGTTTAAAAAATTTTCACTATAGGGAGGCCTGAGTGGCTCAGTGGTTGAGCATCTGCCTTCAACTCAGGGCGTGATCCCGGAGTCCTGGGATCAAGTCCCACATCAGGCTCCCTGAATGGAGCCTGCTTCTCCCTCTGCCTGTGTCTCTGCCTCTCTCTCTGTCTCTCATGAATAAATACAATCTTAAATAAAAAAATAAAAAATAAAAATAAATAAAATTTTTTCACTATAAATTGTAGGGGGAAAGGAACTTACAAACTCTGAGGCCTGAACACTTCAAGACATAGCTGTCTTTTTTTACTTCACCCAGTTGAAGATAAACAATAAAATTATAACTATTTAAAGTTGGTCTCTGCAACCTTCCCTATCTCCCTTCCATCTCTGAAATCCAATTCCTTCTGTACTCTTAACTCCATCCCCATCCCCAAAACAAAACAAGATCTTTAATACCTGTTAACTAATGCACTTCATTCTAAATAAAATAATACATTTACATGAAAATATTACTTAAACCAGACATTTATTTTCAGACATTCTCCCAAAATACAAAATGAAAATTAGTTTCCCTAGATGAATTTCCAGCACAATCAAGCTGGTGAGGTGGTATTTTTTTGTTTTGTTTTATTTTTGTTGAGAGACCCTCTTGAATCACAGTAAGCCCACTCCATAGCAAATTTAGTCAGTTCTCTCAGGGTAATGCATTTCCACAAGGAATGCAGGGAAAATAAGGAATTGTTATCAAAATTGTCAGGTATCATAATTGTATTGTGATTATGTCTAAAAATATCCTTATTTGTTAGAATGCATAAAAAGGTACTTAGATGGAATGATGTGATATCTGAGATTTGCTTCAAGGTACTATAGTTGGTTGGAAGAATAAATATTGTTAAAATGTCCAAACTACCCAAAACAATTTACAGATTGAATACAATCCCTAACAGAATACCAAGAGCATTTTTTCACAGAACTAGAACAAATAATCTTAAAATTTGTATGGAGCCACAATAAAATCCTGAATAGCCAAAGTAATCTTGAAAAAGAACAAAACTGTAGGTATTACAATATCAGATTTCAAGATACAGTATGAAGCTGTAGTAATCAAAACAGTATAGTACTGATACAAAAGCAGACACATAAATTAATGAAACAGAACTGAGAGCCCAGAAATAAACCCATGATTATATGGTCAATTAATCGGACAAAGGAGACAATGGAAAAAAACAGTCTTTTAACAAACGGTGCTGGGAAAACTGGACACCAACATGCAAAAGAATGAAACTGAACCACTGTCTTACACCATACACAAAAATAAATTTAAAACAGATTAAGGACCAAAATGTGAGACCTGAAACCACAAAAATCCTAGAAAAGAGCACAGGCAATAATTTCTCTGACATCTGCTATAGCAATATTTTTCTAGATATGTCTCCCAAGGCAAAAGAAACAAAAGCAAAAAGGAACTATTGGGATTATATCAAAATAAAAACTTCTACACAGCAAAGGGAACAATCCACGAAGCTAAAAGGCAACCTACTGAAAGTGAATGGGTATTTGCAAATGATATATCCAATAAAGGAAAATACATAAAGAACTCATAAAACTCAACACCAAAAAACAATCCAATTTAAAAATGGGCAAAAACCATGAACAGACATTTTTCCAAAAACAAACAGATGGCCAACAGATACATGCAAAGATGCTCAACATCACTCATCATCAGGGAAATGCAAATCAAAAACACAATGTGATATCACCTCACCTCTGTTAGAATGGCTAAAATAAAAAACTCGAGAAGCAACAAGTATTGGTAAGAATGTAGAGAAAAAGGAACCCTCTTGCACTGTTGGTGGGAATATGAATTCTGGTTTCCACAGCCACTACGAAAAGCTGAATGGAGGTTCCTTAAAAAATGTAAAAAAGTTTCTTATTTCAATGTCTGTCATCTTAGTGAGTTTGCAGGGGTGGCTGCTGTTCTCTGAGCTTTGCAATGTTGCCCAAGGACTACAGCAAGAAAAGATGCCACAGTCATCCAAGAAAGACAAAGACTCAGTGAACAAACCTGAGGTAAGACAAAAAAAAAAAAAAAAAAAAAAAAATTCCAAAGGCAAAGTTTGGGACAATCTCAGTAACCTGGCAACATACGACAAACTCCATAAGGAAGCTCTCAACTATAAACTGATAACTCCAGCTATTGTCTCTGAGACTGAAGATTTGAGGTTCCTAGCCAGGGCAGACCTTTAGCTCCTTAGTAAAGGATCTATTAAACTGGTTTCAGAGCACAGAGCTCAAGTAATTTACACAAGAAATACTAAGGATGGAGATGCCCTATAGCTGCTGGTGAAGATGTATGAACAGATCCTACCAACTGTACATTTTGAAAAATAAAACTTTATTAAATAAAAACATTAAAAATAGAATTACCCTATCATCTAGTAATTTCACTCCTGGGGAATTTATCCAAAGACTATGAAAACACTAACTCAAAAACATATGTGCACCCTTATGCTTACTGCAACATTGTTTACAACAGCTAAATTATGAAAGCAGTCCAAGTGCCTAGTTTATCAATAGATGAATGGATAAAGAAGTGGCATATATATATTATATATATATGTATATACATATATAATGGAATATTATTCAGCCATAAAAAGGAATGACATATTGCCATTTGCAACAAAATGGATGGAGCTGGAGAGTATAACACTAAGTAGAATAAGTTGGCCAGAGAAAAACAAATTCCATATGTAGAATTTAAGAAACAAAACAAACAAAAGAATAAAGAGACTATCAAAAAACCAGACTCTTAACTATAGAGAACAAGTTGATGGTTACCAGAGAGGAGGTAGAGTGGGGGTGGGTGAAATAGGTGATGGGGATTAAGAGTACAGTTATGATGAGCACTGAGTAATGTATGGCAGTGTTGAATCACTAATTGTACACCTGAAACCAATATAACACTGTATGTTAACTATACTAGAATTAATTTTTTTTTAATTATCAAAAAAAACACCCTATTTTAGTTGGAAGGAGGACGATGGGGGTCGAAATGAAATAAAATACTGGTAGTACTTGAGGGCAGGTAGATAGGTAGGTGAGACTTCATTATTCTTTTCTGCCTTACGTCTGTATAAAAATTGCCATAGTAAAATAATTTTAAAAGAGCAAGAAACAGTTTTCTTCCTTTCAGGTAGTCTTTTGCTGCTTCTCTTTTCCTTCATAGCATTTACTGTTGTCATTACACATTTCTGAGATTTTTCTTAAAGATTTTATTTATTTGAAAGAGAGAGCACAAATGAGGGGAGCAGGAGAGAAGGAGAAGCAGGCTCCCCACTGAGCAGAGAGCCTGATGCAGGGCTGGATCCCAGTACCCTGAGATCATGACCTGTGCAAAAGGCAGACACTTAACTGACTGAGCCACCCAGGTGCCTTGTTTCTGGGATTATTTAATGTTTGTCTCCCTAACGGGACTTTAAGCTCCATGAGGATCACAAACACGTTTGATTAGCTCCAAAAGAATTGCTACCACCTCACAAAGTTACTGGCATGTGACAGGCCTCCAGCAAATATTAAGGAAGTGACTAAACTCAATATGATAAGTCATTTTGTACCTAGGTCAATATCAATAAATGTCTAATAAATAAGAAGGGGAGTAGAAATCCAGGAATCTTTGGATGAAGGAATTCAACATATTTACCTATATGTACTTGCCATTTAAATTCACACACTTTTCTATTTAAAGTGTAGTAAAAATGTCACAAAGCAGCTTTAACCTCATCTAGCTTGTCCTCACTATACTCATGTGATGTACTCAGTTAAGAACTCTAATCTCCACTTTATGATATGGAAACTATGGAACTAAAAAGTTAGGAAACTTTTTCAAGGTCATGATGAACCAGAAGCACAAATGAACAAAGCTCAGCTCTGTTCTCAGGCCTCACGCTGTTCCTAAAAGAACATGATTTTATTCTCAGGAAAAATAAAACAATAAAAGAGGAAAGGGAGTACTGTACGTATTAACTCAATCTTCAGTAGCTGAGAAACTTGAGTAGCTGTATAATAGTCTCAGTTGGAAGTATTTTGACTTTGCCCAAAACAATTTCAAGGTTGAAGCACCTAGCAGTAGAAGAATTCTAAAAAGCAGAAGGTGAGGAGGCATTTAGACAACAGGAAACAGAAAAAGATATGACACTTAAGTAATGTGAAGGCCTTTTTTTTTAATGTGGTTAAACTGAAACAGTATAGTGAGAATCAACTAACAAGAAAATTCATAAAGAGAATAAATACTAATACCAAGATATTAAGACACCAGTCCCCCGGGTTCCCAAGTTCTAAGTTTATTTAATTCAAATATAAAACTAAAATTCATAATGTTTCTATTTAATCATTATTTTGTGTAGAAGTAGTCTACTAAAATATCACTGTCAATAGGGAAATACAAATCAAAACCACCACGAGATACCACCTCACAGCAGTGAGAATGGTGAAAATTAACAAGACAGGAAACAACAAATGTTGGAGAGGATGTGGAGAAAGGGGAACCCTCCTGCACTGTTGGTGGGAATGTGAACTGGTGCAGCCACTCTGGAAAACTGTGTGGAGGTTCCTCAAAGAGTTAAAAATAGATCTGCCCTACGACCCAGCAATTGCACTGCTGGGGATTTACCCCAAAGATACAGATGCAGTGAAACGCCGGGACACCTGCACCCCGATGTTTATAGCAGCAATGTCCACAATAGCCAAACTGTGGAAGGAGCCTTGGTGTCCATCGACAGATGAATGGATAAAGAAGATGTGATCTATATACAAAATGGAATATTAGCCATTAAAAACGACAAATACTGACCATTTGCTTTGATGTGGATGGAACTGGAGCATATTATGCTGAGTGAAGTAAGTCAATCGGAGAAGGACAAACATATGGTCTCATTCATTCGGGGAATATAAAAAATAGTGAAAGGGAATAAAGGGGAAAGGAGAGAAAATGAGTGAAAATATCAGTGAGGGTGACAGAACATGAGAGACACCTAACTAGGGAAACGAACAAGGGGTAGTGGAATGGGAGGCGGGTGGCGGGTTGGGGTGACTGGGTGATGGGCACTGAGGGGGGGCACTTGGCGGGATGAGCACTGGGTATTATGATATATGTTGGCAAATTGAACTCCAATAAAAAAAAAGAAATTAAAAAAATCACTATGCCCCCAAATCCTTTTGAAATGGCTAAAAAATCCAAACTTCCCTTAATTTAGTAACAGATAATGACATGCACATTCAGAAAGGCAGAATTGCCAAATGTTTGCCATTAATGGAAGCATAACTATTTGTAAAAGTAATCTTAATTCAGCCAATCTGAAAGCTCTTGAGCTATGGTGCCAAAACCTGTCACATTTATGGAGAACATTTAGAGACTAATCAAAATCTAAAATAAAGTCGGCCACAATATCTAAAAAATTAAAATGGCTAGTTTTAATTAAAAAAAAAAACAAACAAACCAAGATTTAAATATCCCAATAAACTTATTTTGGGGAGAGAGCCTAGAAAGATTTTTCTTGTTCACATAAAGGGTTATGAAGCGGTGTCTGGCCTGGGTTGAATTCCACACTGCCTCACTCCACTGTCACTCCAGCATAATTACTACTGGTGGAGCTGCTCCAAGGACTCAGGGCGTTCAATTTTCACTCCTATATTCTTTGTATCACATGTTGTCACATCAGGCTTCCAATTTGCAGTACATCATTCAATGCAGGGTAACCATTTACATAGGCAATTTCCAAACAAGAATGATTTATTTGCCCCTCGATGGTTTCTTCTCAACTTTTAGAATAATTTATAAAAGCGCCAGCAGGGCATGAATTCCTCTCCCCAAAATAATCTATCACTACCGCAGCCTTTTAATATAAGGGGTAAAGGGAGTACTGTCCTCTGGATGCGGTCAACGCTGCTGACCCACGCGAGGCACTGATTTGTAGTTGTCTTTGCACCGGGGTGATGGCTGTGCGCTCGGCTGCTCACGACGCCGGCTGGGTCCCCCTGGTGACCGACACTACATGAAGGCAGCAGCAGGGCTCCAAGACACAGCCTGGCAGCGGCACAGAGGGTGGAACGGGAAATCATGCAAGATGAACACGCGAACGGTACACATGACATGACTGAGAATTACGTTTGCGTTGCTCGGGTATTTGAGATCGGCACCAGGCACCGTCCCCGGTCCTTTCAGGAAGCAGACCCCCACCCGCCTCTTTCTCGGGCTCCTGAGCCCAGCCTCCCGTTTAAACCGCGGGCGTGATGGGAGGACCGAATCCCGGGGCTCAGCGCTAGGCACGCACACGTCGCCGCTCCGCGAATCTGGGGGGGAAACCCTGAGGTGACAAATTGCCACAATCTTCTGAAATATGGTGGAATGACACACCACCTTTCCCACCACCGAGCGAAGACACAGAGTCCTGAAAAGCCGACCTGCGGGGCCCACCGGGGAGGGGCAGGAGAGCAGCGGACCCGGGGGAAGCCGGCGGCACGTCCGAGCCCCGGCTGCCCAGCCTCAACTCCCGGGGGCGTGGGGTCGCGCCCGGGGCACGGCTCGGGGCTCGCGGGACGCCAGGGGCGCCGGGGCGAGCCCAGGCGGGAGACCCGGGCCCCGGAGCCGGGCGGCCGGGGAGGGCGCGCCGCCAGGTGCCGGACGGCAGGGGGCAGCGGGGGTCGGGCGGGCGCCGACCCGCGGGCGGGGGGGGGGGGGGCGAGTCCCGCGCGGCGAGGGGGGCCCCCCGGCGGGCTCGCTGCCGGCCTACCTGGAGGTAACAGGGTTTCCTGAGCCAGGCGCCCGGACAGAGACTCCTCGCCATGGTAATCACACATCGCCCCGCCGCGCCGCAGTCAGAGGCGGACCCGAGCGCCGGCGGCCCGGCTCCCCGCCTCCCCCGCCTCCCCCTCCTCCCCGCCCCCAGCCCGCCGGGCCCGCCCACTCCTCCGCCCCCGCCGCGCTCCCCCCGGCCCCGCTGCGGCGACGGCGGCCGGCGGCCCGAGGCTCGGCCTCCTGCTCCGCTCGCCCCGCCGCCGCGGCTGTCAGCGACGTTGCCGCCGACTCCGCCATAAAGGGGAGTCGCGCCTCGCCTCGGCCGACACAAATCCAGCGGCGCCTCGCGCTTAAAGGGGAGGCGTGCGGAGGAGGCAGGGGGCGCCGCGGCCGGCCGGCTGGCGCGCGCTCCGCGGGGCGAGGCGAGGACCCTGCGGACCCTGCGGACCCTGCGGACCCTGCGGACCTCGCCGCCCTCGCCGCCCTCGCCGCGCCTCCCGCCAACCCCGCTGCGGACTGAGCTCCTGCACTCGGGACGCGTCCCGGGCGGGCTGCAGGGAAATTTCGGGGACGCTCGGGGTTCGTGGCGTGGCCCCTGGCTCGACCCGCCCCTGGCGCGGCGGCGGGGCTCGGGGGCCGGGGGCGCCCGCTGCAGCCGCTGGGGGGCGGGCGGGGGGCTCTGCGCTCGCGGCGGAGCCACCGCGGACCGGGCTCCCCGCCGCTGAGCTCGCAGTGCCCCCCGAAGCCGTCCCGCCCCGTAACGGCCTTCAACTTTTTTTTCTTTTTCTTTTTGGATGTACTTTTTAAAAATTCAGACTTTTTCAGTTTGTATTGTTTTCAAGCGTCTTCAGAGTTTTTCTGGCCCCACCCAGGAACCCTGACTCAAAAGGGAAAAAAAAAAAAAAAACCCAACCCCAAAATACTACTGAATTAAAAACGCAGTCCCGAAGATAGGAGACCTGGGACGTGGCACAGCTACGCGGTGAAGGCTGCATAACGAAGGGTGTGGTGTCTTTCTTTTTGACAGTGAAGTCCAAATAAGGGGAAAAAAAGAGCCACCCTAGTGGGAGAACAGCTGTTGATCCGAGAGACTTGTAGTGGAGGGAGATGCGTCCCTGCTTGTTCTCACCCGACAGGCCACCTTTCCACGCGATGCCAGCACGGGTTAGGGAGCCAGCTAGACCTCCTGCTCGCTCAGTACGCCGAGAAGGGTTTTCTCCAGAAATCAACCTTTATTCACTCGCTGTGGTTTTTACCTAAACCTTGTTCTGGTGCTTTTGCTTATCTGGGGGGGGAAAAAAAAAAACTTCCCACCGGCCCTTCCCCCACCTATATACACAGATTTTAAATCAGGGTTATTTCTTGCAGATAAATCCCCCTCTTTTTTTTTCATTGATTTTCAGTTTGGGTTAAGAGAACTCAGCTAGTTAGGTAAGAATGGATACTACTTGTTTCATTCATTCATTCATTCATTCATTCATCCAATAAATATTAGTCGGACACCAGGAGTCATTCTAGTTGTTAGGGTTATAAAGCCCAACAAAACAGACAGAAATCTCAACCCTTGTGAATGTCACATTTTTCGAGGTGGGGGTAATAGGCAATAAATAATAAATAGGACCAGTGAAATCTAATAGGGTAATAAAGCTGGTAGGGGATTTGAAAAAAAAAAAGGAAAAATTAGTGAAGATGAAGGGAACTACAGGTAGTATAGGTTTGAGGAGAAAGATCAGGGTTCAGTTTGAAAATCTGACATTTGAGGTCTGTTAGAAATCCAAGTGAAGATCTTGAGTAGGTAGTTGTGTATTTGAGTCTGGGGTTCAAAAGAGAGGGTCAAGCCAGAGATATTTGAGTGATACTAACATTTAGATGATATTTACAGTCAAGAAACTGGACAATATCACCAAAGGAGTGAGTGTAAATAGGAGAGAACCAAGGATGAAGCTAGCAAAGGAGATTGAGAAGGAGCAGCCAGTGAAGGAGGAAAGCCAAGAGATGCCTGGAAGTGGAGTGAAGATAGTGTATCAAGGAGAGGTGAATGCTTATATGTAAGGACTGAGAACTAACCTTCGGATTTAGTACCATGGAAGCTAATGGTAACACTTCAGTGGAGCAATGGGAGAAAATTTGATCCATGTGGGTTTAAGAAAAAAATGGGGGGAGGGAATTAGGATATCTAATACAATTCTTTTGAGAAGTTCTTTCTAAAGGGGAGCCCAAAAATGAGCAGTAACTGGTGGTGGAAGTGGAGTCAAAAGCAGATTGACAAATTGGGAGAAAAACTTGGTTTTGAGTAGAATGATCTGGAAAAGATCTGGAAGATGAAAAATTAATGTAGCATCAAGAAGAGAGAATTGCTGTGATGCCTGGGTAGCTCAGCGGTTCAGCATCTGCCTTCAGCTCACGGTGTGATCCCCAGGTCCAGGATCAAATCCACATCAGGCCCCTTGCAGGGAGCCTTCTTCTCCCTCTTTCTGTGTCTCTGCCTTTCTCTGTGTCTCTCATGAATAAATAAAATATTAAAAAAAACCCTTATCTTAAAAAGAAAAAAAGAATTGCTGAAGCAGTGTCACTGAGTGGGAGAGAGTTTGGAATCTAGCACACAAGTGAAAGGATCTTCAGTTGACAGGAGTGTAGGCTCTTCTATGGGAACAGGTAAGCAGGTGGATAGGAGGGGTTGTGGGAATCTGTGGAAGTTCTCTTCTGATCATTTCAATTTTCTCAGAGACAAAGGAAGTAAGGTCATCAATAGAGAGGTGCAGGGGCCCTGGGGTGGCTTAAGTGGTTGAGTGTCTGCCTTCACACTCAGAGTGTGATCCTGGAGTCCCGGAATTGAGTCCCACATCAGGCTCCCTGCATGGAGCCTGCTTTTCCCTCTGCCTATGTCTCTGCCTCTCTCTCCGTGTCTCTCATGAATACATAAAATCTTTTAAAAAAAATAGAGAGGTGCAGAAGATAACAGAGCTTTGAAGAGAAAAGAGAAGATGTGAAGTAGTTATCGAGGAGAATGGGAAGATGAATGAACTAAGGAAAAATTCTGAGTGCCATAAAGGACCCACTTGAGTTCAGGATCATGAAGGTAAGTGAGATAAGTCAGTGTGGTTGTGCATTTTTTTTGGTCTAATAATAATTAGCTACCAGGATGCAGGTTCAGAGTAGGCTTAGAATTCTTTTTAATCAGGTTTACCAAGGAAAGAAGAGCAAAGAAGTTGAGAATATAAGTAAGGGAGTGATTATGATTCTCCATGGAGTTTAGGATGAAGGAAGAATGAATATGGAGAGATTAAGGACAGAGAAAGGTGGTAAGATCAATGAATTCCAAGATTTTGTGGGTTTGAGAGACTGTAGGAGTCAGAGAATAAAAGGGAATGATCTGGAAAGATAGATGTATAATGAAGAGTCTAACTCCACTTTTTAAATATTCATTGGCAGCTTTCAAGCCCCACCTCTCCTCTTTTCCGTCTGCCCCACGTCTGAGAAAACTGATAAGATGGCTCCTTTGGTGCTGGTGGAAAATTCAAACCATGGAACACTCACCCCACTTGAGGGAACCTTCATCCTGGTCCCACCCCTCAATCACCATAAAACCCTAAGATAGTCTCTTTCTCTGTTCCCTCAGCCCATATTTGTACCATCTTAGGAGCCTGCCCTGCTTTCCACAGAGAGCTACTTTTTGTGAATGTTCAAACTTTTTTTTAAGATTTTATTTTTAAGTAATCTCTACACCCAACATGGGGCTCAAATTCACAACTCTGAAACCAAGAGCCACAAACTCCACAACTGATCCAGCTAGGTGCCCCATACAACTTTGCGTACTCTCTGGTACATGTGTGGCGTCGTTAGTCTTGACATTCAAACAAAATTTGGGGTAGAGGAGTCTATCCTACTTCTGCAGAGTGACCACAGCAATATGGTCATTAGAGTGGGGTGCATGAAAACAAGATTATGGAGAAGTGTTGAAGTCTAGAGTGAAATACAACAATGGCAGTGAATGCCTAAGAAGTGTGGATACAGACAGTGTCATTGGAAAAGAGTCAAGGAGAGTGCCATAAGGATTATGTATGTATGTATTGAAAATAGGACTTAGAATTCGGACAGATGCTAGAGAGGATGCCAGTAGCCCTGGGAAAATCAGGCAGAGTGATTATGAGTGAGTAGGTGACTACCACAATGACGAGAGTGACAACACCAGAGGACATGAGTTAAAAAACAAAGCAAATACTGAGCAGGGGGAGAAATTAGAAAAGGAAGAGGAAGAACAGTCTGAAAGAAGCAATGAACAGCAAGGAAGATTCTTAGCCCACCTCCAAGTCCAGTGGTATGAGGTCTCTGGAAAGGCTGCTGGGACAATTGAATCTACAGAAGGTGAGCCAGGCTTGCTTTAGAACAAGGTGAAGGAAATATTCGGAGAAGAGAGTGAGGATACAGAGGATTTTGCTGGTGATGGACCATGAATTCCAGAGGACACAGTGGAATAGTCTCAGAATCTGAGAAGTGGCCAGAAAAGGATTCAAAACAGGTCATATGAAGAGCTTTGACTGGGCCAGTGGGTGATAGATGAAAGGTGACCTGGGAGTCTTCAATTTTCCCTGGTAAGAGATATAATAAACAGGAATAACAAGGACAAAAGTTCAACCAAATGAGAAGAAACAATTACTCAGCTTTTATTTAGAGTCAACAAAGCTTAAGTTAGTTAATATTTTCTTATTTGGAAAGAAAAAATTAGTTTAGATCATTTTCTTTTTTTTTTAATTTTATTTATTCATTCATGAGAGACACAACAGAGAGAGGCAGGAACATAGGCAGAGGGCCCTGCAAGGAGCCCAGTGTGGGACTCAAACCCGGACCCCAGAATTACATCCTGAGCCGAAGGCAGATGCTCAATCACTGAGCCACTCAGGTGCCCCAGTTTAGATCATTTTCATTTCAAACTTGGGTTGTTTTCCTTGTCATCATATGTTCCAAGAACCTGAAAGAGAAACGTGGGGCTAGAGCAATTTCCCGAGGTCCACACTGTGAGCCTCATTATAGGTGGGTTTGATGAGCCCTCATACAACTAGGCTTGTACTTTTGTTTTTTGTTTTTTGTTTTTTAATTTTAGACTTGTACTTTTGGTTTTAAATCCACCTGTATGTGTCCCAAGATGGGCCCAAGCAGATTGGCCTATAGCAAATTTGAGTAAGAAACTTTCTACCTCTTAACTTGGTAGAGTACACCTCCTTTGTACTCTTACCATGTTAGCCCTGCAAATTCTTGAGCTTGCATATTGGACTTACCTTATAAATTTACCTGTTTACCTGGTGTTCATCCTTATAGAACTTAAAGGTTTTCTGGTTTTCTGAGTAAACGCTAACTAATCCAAAACTAATCCATATGATTCTGTCCAGAGGTGCTAATTTGTCATCGTGTAATGTTAACTTTGGCCTTCCATGGACCAAGGAACAACTCCAGTAATTCAGGTAGAAGTGACCCTTGAACAGCATAAGTTTGAACTTTGCAGATCTCTTATATGCAGATGTTCTACAGTACTTTAAATGTATTTTCTCTTCCTTATGATTTTCTTAGTAACACTTGTTTTTCTCTAGCTTATTGTAAGAATATAGCATGTAATACATATACAAAATATGTGTTAATCATTATTTATGTTATAGGTAAGGCTTCCAGTCAATAGTAGGCTATTGAGTTTTTGGAGAGTCAAAATTATGCAGATTTTCAACTACATGCTGGGGCGTTGACATCCCTAGTCCCCATGTAACTCAAGAGTCAACTGTATAGGAACATAAAGATCAGCAGTCTTTGAACGTTTTTGGTTATACACTCACAAAAGAATTTTGAAAAATACATCTATCCCCTTCTCATTTTTATATCGAGGTCCAAAATTTTTATCATAAAATAAAACAACTGTAAAGGAAGCATTTCAATATTACGTTGTAAATATTGGCATTTAAAAAAAAAGTCTTGGGGGGCAGCCCCAGTGGCTCAGCAGTTTAGCGCCACCTTTGGTCCAGGTCATGATCCTGGAGACCGGGATCGAGTCCCATGTCCCATGTCGGGCTCCCTGCATGGAGCCTGCTTCTTCCTCTGCCTGTGTCTCTGCCTTTCTCTGTGTCTCTTATAAATAAATAAATAAATAAATAAATAAATAAATAAATAAATAAATAAATAAAATCTTTAAAAAATAAGCCTTGGGGATCCCTGGGTGGCTCAGCAGTTTGGCGCCTGCCTTTGGCCCAGGGCATGATCCTGGAGATCCGGGATCGAGTCCTGCGTCAGACTTCTTGCATGGAGCCTGCTTTTCCCTCTGCCTTTGTTTCTGCCTCTGTGTGTGTATGTGTGTGTGTCTCATGAATAAATGAATAAAATCTTTAAAAAAAAATAAGTCTTAAGTATGTTCAGTGGGCTATAAATACCATAGCAGTTTGATATCATTTAAAGAGTAAATTAAAAAATGTCTTTAGCTATCCTCATTGAAACATTATTCCTTTTGCTTCTTCTTTAGCGTTTATAATTACATTTACCTTAAATAATTTTGTCCTGTTATCTATTTTTATGCATTCTAATTTCTTTTTCAACCTGTCATCTGTCATGCTTGCCTGCAATAAAAAGTAATTTGGCATGTTAATGCCATTTATTTTCATTTTTAAAAATTTGATTTTTGAATATATAATATTCTCACTTGTTTCAAAAATAAAAACTAAATAAAAGTGTAGATTGAAAAGTCTTATTCCCACACTCATGCCTCTCTACCTTATCCCTACCCTACAAAGATAATCACTCATTAATTTTTAATGTATTCTTTCAGTGCCAGTGTTCCTTCATATAAATAAAAACAAAACTGAATATGTTTTTTAAGTTAAATATGTATCTCACCTTTCCTTTTCTTACATAAAAGATGGATTGCTTTATTACATTTTTTAAAACTGTAAAATGGCAATGCACTGATTAGATTAACGAAAATGTACTAATTAGACCAATATCCAATCACACCCTTGATAAGAACTTTTCCTTTTCCTTTTCCCTTGAGTGTAAGAGTTGGGTCACAAATTCAACTCATATTCTTCAAGGACATTTCAAAAACCTCTGGTGCTTTTAGTTTTTCAAATTCAACACCAATAAGAGCCAAGATTGCAAATGGCAGTCGTGGGCAGGCATGTTTCCTTTGAGTGGTTCAACATTTATAGATTGGGACATTTTACATAAAGATCCAGATTTCTAACTCTTTTGAAAATGGGATGATCAGCTAACCCAGTGTTCCATTCACCCAACAATGAGTTGACACTGAGTACAGCATCCTCCTCTTTTCTGGGCCTGCACTCTACAGTTTGCTGGAGTCCCCCCTAACTCCTTAACTTTTCTGCCTCAGCCTCCAGCACTTATTTCTCTTTCCAGGCTGGTCCCTACAGGCATCTGACTTTATGACCTCTGAATTAACCTCCTTGTGAGTGATTTGGAAAAGTAGACACAATCAGGAGTTTCTTTGAAGCTTCCGAAGGGAAAGCAGGAGAGGAACTAGTGGAGAAAATAGAAGGGAGGAGATGAGGTTCTGAATTAGTGATTCAATTAAAAGAGAACCCCTGGGGGGCCTGGGTAGCTAGTTAAGGGTCTGCCTTACAGCCCTCATGATCTCAGGGTCTTGGGATCCAGCCCCGCATTGGGCTCCCTGCTCAGTGGAGAGCCTGCTTTTCCCTCTCTCTTTGCAGTTCCACCAACTCGTGTTTTCTCTCTCTCTTCAAATAAATAAATAAAATCTTTTTTAAAAATAAAAATTAAAAAGAACGCTTGTTTTATGTGAAATTCCTCAGAGAACAGAATAGATAAATAGTGTATTTATTTACACTGTTTCCTGGGGCACAAATTCAGTCACCACCATCCACTAGAATGCTAAGGCAAGGTGATGACTGAATTTGCATTTCAGGAAAAATGAAGTCTGTTGTAACTTAGGAGAACATGACTAAAATGGGAGACAGGGCATTAAAATTAAAAATTTAATAGAAAGAAGGAAGGAAAGACAGAAAACTGAAACAAGAGATAAGGCACTCATTTATCTTCTATGAAAAGGCCAATTGGATATTGATTTTTAAAAATACAATGATTCTTTAATTTTCCATTGATATCACACCACTATTGTGTCCAAAATATTATAAAATGATGTTAGGAGTGTAGAACATAAGAAATTTAATATGAAGTAGGGCAGGCATTTTGTGTTTCTGTTTTTTAATATTAATATTAATATTAATTTAATGGAATGATTAGAATTTGACAGCAAATTCTGGTTCATTGTTGTGTTCTTAATACCTAGCACAGCACCTGGCATACAGATGGTAATCTGTAAATATTTGCTAAAAGAATGAATGAATAAATGAGGCTGCCAAGAGGACAAAAAAATGTAAAAACAGAATATGTTTTAAAGATGTTTTTAACTTAAGAGCAACATTCAAAATCTGAAACAGAATCATAAATGACAATCTATGTTCCATTTCTTATTCTTATTGATACATTCCCTGAAGAAATATTGTGGGTTTTTTGGAATAGTTCCTCAAGAAAAGGAACAGCTTATAATTTGGTGCTAGGATTTTGTCTGACTTGAGGCATAACACTATGATTCTGGAAATTGAAATTCCCCCAATGAAAACATGGCACTAAAAGACTTCTATTGAGAATTCACAATGACTATAGCAAGCAAGTCAGAAATCATCATACAAAACTTGTCACACGCCTGCGATGGTGGCATTTCTTAGAACACCTTTGAATTAATCATGAAAACAACTATTCTTTAAGAAGCTGCTGGAAGGAAAAACAAAACTCGTCACATGGAAGTTATTGAAGGGTTTATTTTGTTATGGTGGGTTGTGGTCTTCAGCAGGGTATCAACTTGTCCTGAGACTGGGAATGTTTTCAGCCTCTGGCTATAGTCTCAGGGTCTCCTTTAGAATAACTGTCAATGTCCTAACATTCAAATACCATTCCACAATCTGGTTTCCCTATTTTGTGCATAAGGTTATGCCAGGATATGCCATGCTCTCTACAGAAGGGGAAAATTGCATAGAGACTTAATGCAGCGAGAGTTGACCTGTTAGCACAGTTCCAGAGCACTGTTTATTAGGGTGATTTGTAGTGTTATCTTCCTTCTGAAGACCAGCCCTAAATATTTCCCAGTTCTCTTAAGCACAGGAATAACCATCCAAATCCAGGAAACATCCAATTCTCTCAGATGACAGCAAAGATCTTAGGAGACCCAGATGTTTCCTCGCTGATTACCCCTAGTAAAATCCAGTCAGAACCAACCAATTCAGAAAATGTAGTAAGTGTTCATACTTCTTGTGAAGTATATTCCTTCTTTTCCCAATTTTGTTTTCTCCTCGTTTTCTTTAGTGTTTCTTGTTTCCATGTAGTGATTAGGGGCTATCTGGAGATTCTGTTTGACTGGTTCTGTCACTTTCTCACTGTATGACCTCCTTTGGCAAGTTACCTAAAATCTCCATGCTTCAATTTCATCTTTAGTAGTAGGTTAATAAACCTATGTGACAATTAAATTAGACAATATGTTATAAAGTTCTTAGCATAATACCTCACACAGACTAAGTGCTACACACACACATAGATGCCTAAAATGCCATGCTGGAAAACCACGTGCAATCACCTTTTTTTTTAAGTGAAAAAAAAAAAAAAAACAATAGAAGGAGTTTTTCACTTCAAAAGCATGACTGGGTAAATAGGTAAATACGCAGCCATTCCTGTGACATTTATTATTGAACAAATTCATGGAACACAAACATCTTCAACAATCCTTCCTCAAAAGCTTTAGGTAAAAACCCATTTCTGAGTTTTAGGGGAATGAGTTTTTCCACACAAATTAATTTTCTTTGTTTTTTTAAGATTTATTTATTTATTTTAGGGGGGAGGGGCAGAAGGGGAAGAAGAGGGAGAGAGAGAATCTCAAGCAGTCTCCCTGCTGAGCACAGAAAGTCCCACGCAGGGGGCTCCATCCTGCAACCTTGAGATCATGACCTGAGCTGAAATCAAGAGTCAACTGCTTAACCGATTGAATCACCCAGGCACCCCACAAATTAATTTTCTTAGTAAACAAAACTAGGGGCACCTGGGTGGCTTAGTGGTTGAGCATCTGCCTTTGGCTCAGGTCGTGATCCTGGGGTCCTGGGATCGAGTTCCATATCAGGGTCCCCATAGGCAGCCTGCTTTTCCCTTTGCCTGTGTCTCTGCCTCTCTGTGTGTCTCTCATGAAAAAATAAATGAAATCTTTAAAAGTAAAAAAAGTAAACAAAACTAGTCCCTTAAGTACAACTCCTGTAAAAGTTTTGACCACTGTTACATTAATAGAGATCTTTTGAACTATGTCACTTTTGTCCCTGTCTTATTAAACAGATTATAATGAACACAGTTTAACAATTTCTTGAAGCTATAGGATTATACCTTATAGAACCACATATCTGGCATCTTGGGAGTAGGCTGCATATGGCCCAGTAGTACCAGAGAAGGGAAAAGAACCAGTCTTGAACATATTCACTGGGATATGGATTGGAACTTGAGGATTGGAACTTGGGGATACTGACATGTTAGCAAGTGTTCAAAATATTTCAAGATATCAGGCCATAGTTCATAAAAGCAGTTGTCAGTGGATGGCCTGAGGCAGCAGTTGAATACACAGCCAAGTTGACACAGAGTTAAGTTGACACAAAATCAAACAACTCAGAGGGACATAGTTCTCTGGGATTCAGACCAGAAGACTGGAGGGGGTCACTGGAAGATTTGTCCAAATACTGCCAGGTTCTATAACCTGTGTACAGGGCAGGGCTGCAACCTAAAAATAATAACTATGCTGGGTAGGCAACTGGAAGATAAATTGTGGAACAGAAACCATAGCAGAGGCTTAATTATAAGAGTAGGGACACATGAAGAGAGCTAAAGTCTAGCATATTGTCAGGGTAAAACAAGTACAAGGATGACTTGACCCTAAGTCATAGACCGTGGGGCCAGAATTGGTTAACAATCTTTCTCAGGTAAGGAGATGTTGAGTAATTTGCCCAAGGTCATGCTATAAAGGTGCACAGCCAGAATTATATCACGGGCTCTCTGAGTCCCTACATATTTCTGCTGCTTTGCTTGGTTCACTTTAAAATAAAACAAAGGTTATGCTATTCTGGAAAACATAGAAATGACTGAATTTGTTTTTCTGATTCTAAGGAAAATTCCAAATGTAACATTCTAGAGTCACATAACTTATAATTTTTGAGGGAACAAGAGTGAGTTGCCCCTTTGTTTATAAGAAAAATATATCGATGAAACGGAATGGCATGCGGCATATGTACCTTAAGAGCTAACTCTTTTGAATTCCTACAACCTAAAATTAAACTTTTCAAAAGGAGCCTGTGTATTCCTATGAAAATAGCACAATTCAATTAGATTTGAAATTAAATACTAGCTTCAAATTTGGTACCCTAAAACTACATTAGCATAAGTGTTTGTGGATGTTAAGATATTTACCCATTAAAAAATTCTAAATTCACATATTCAACATTTGGTAATAGGCTAAAAGTAGTTCAAAGGAACAAAATCTTCTTGATATGAAAAATAGAATGTTATTAAGAATTAATGATCTTTCAGGGTTCTTATTTTAAGTTCTTAGGTGATTATTATTTTATTGCCTATATTACCAGGAATACATATCTCTTTTTTGGATTCAGATCTTTTTAACTTTATGCTCCCTGGTATTGCCTTCCTGAGATTCAGATCTAAAGGAGGCTAGTAGCCCTACATTCCAATCCTGCATTTCCTTTTTCCAAAAGGGTATTTCCTCTTGATTGCTCCACCTAAAGCTCTAAAAATGTCAGTTCTGGATTGTGAACAATGGTGGTGCTTTGCAAAAATGGGTTAAAAAAATCAAACAGGTAAGGGAAGTTGGAGGCGGCTATCTGCTAGGCAGTGGGTGAGCAGGCATGGAAAAACACAAGTTGAAAAGTACTCAGAAACCAAAGGACAAGACATATCAGTACACAAGAACCAAAGACAGGCAGAAATCAGAGTGTGCCAGAAATCAGGCAAGGACATCAAATTGACCAGAAATTCCAAAAGAATGCTTTAAGAGACCAGGAATGCCAAAAGCCAGGCAGATAGGAACCCAGGATGCAAAAGCAGGAGAGCCTGGGTGACTTAGTTGGTTAAGCCTCTGCCTTTGGCTTAGGTCATGGTCCCAGGGCTCTAGGATTGAGCCCCCCACCCCCACCCAAGCACTGAGCTCCATGATCAGCAGGGAGCCTGCTTCTCCCTCTGCCCCTTCCCCTGCTTGTGCTCTCTCCTCCACCTGTCAAATAAATACATAAAATCTTAAAAAAAAAAAAAAAGAATGCAAGAGTACATCCTCTACAAGAGGTCTGGATGACAGAGCCAAATACCTAGGTAAAGAAGTCTATAAGGAAACCTTGATTCTTGGGCCAAATGGTATCTAGCTTGGTACTATCAGGAGAAGTAGGGAAAAAGGAAATTAGTTGCTCAGGGAATATGGAATTGGGCCAACCAGAGCAGGTCCTCCTTTTTTTCCTTTTATTAATAAAAGATTTGACTGACTAAATACCTGGCTAATTTTCTTCACTTTGGGACACTTTTATCCAAATATGAATTCACAGCACTCTTGCTCTCTTCCTAAGGTGATGCGGCATTCTTAATCAGTTCTCACAGATGCTGTACTGATTCAAGTCTTGGCAAGAGATTTACAGCATCTCAGGACAAGTTGAGAACTGAAAATAGATTCTGTCCATTGACTCAGCAGGATTGTAGCACTTGCTTCTTAATAATCCTACACCAAGTTAGAACTCGTGTCTAGGACATCCTATTCCATCCCAGTGTGGGTCTGACTGACTTTGTTCCAAAGGTAGTTTTGTTATTAAAACAGAAGCATTGACAGCTGGTACCACGTTATATTCCCCTTCTTTACAGAATGCTAGCCAAGTTCTACAGATATGAAAGTCTGGTGACATTTCCCTTCTCTTCATAAAGTACGGGTCTTGCAGAACCCACTCCCTGTCAGGGCCAATTGGGGAAACAGAATCTTTTATCTTTATTGGCAGAAGGGTTTATCTATTTCATTTCCTTCTTTTAAGCTGGGGGACCATCCCCCCTCATTTGTGGTTTCGCTTCCCACAGTTTCAGTTACCCACGGTCAGCCACAGTCCAGAAACGATCTTTCTTCTGACGTATTCTCAGAAGATTAATAGTAGCCTAATACTACATCACCGTGCCTGTATTATTCATCTTACTTCATCTCATCACACAGACATTTGATTATTTCACAACATCATAAGTAGGGTGAGTATAGCACAATAAGATACTTTGAGAGAGAGAGACCACATACATATAACTTTTTTTTACAATATATTGTTATAATTGTTCTATTTTATTATTGTTGTTAATATCTTACTGTGCCTCACTGATATATTAAACTTTATTATAGGTGGATGTGCATAGGAAAAACATAGTATATATAGGATTTGGTACTATCTGTGGTATCCACTGGGGTCTTGGAATGCCCAGCAGATAAGGGACAGAGGAACTGCTTTGACAGATAACTGACTTTCTGGTCATGCCTTACCTGAGGGGGGTTGATAGCAGAAGTTGAGGGCATTTCCTCAGAAGATAGGATTTTTTTTTTTTTTTTTTTTTTTACATTAGCTTCATGGAATGAGAACTAGTGGATCCAGTTTTTCCTTTCCCTGCTCATTGTCAAAACAAGGTCTGACAGGCAACTCTGGAACCGATCTAGTCTTGTTGAGGTCCCTGTGGTGAGCGATAGTTTTGTGAGTTTGGATCAGACTGAGTTTGAATTCCAGCTCTATAATTTTCTAGCTCTATGTTTTTGAATACGTTACCTAATCTCTCTGGTCACTAGTGTTCTCATCTCTGAAAGATTAAAAATGATACTTAAGCCATAGGCTTCTTGTGTAGATTAAACAAAATAAGATAGCTGAAAGTGTCTTGCATATTGTAAGTTTTCTGTGAACATTAACAAAACTGTTAAGTTTTGGTACCTGAAGAGGGGGTGGGACGTATACTGTTCTCTCGGCTATCCATCACAAGCCTATTTACATGTGATACTGTTCTTTCACAGTGTATAATTTGATTAAAAGACAAAAAACAAAAAAAACTCCCCAAGGGCCTTTAAAAAAATAGATGGCTCTTCTCTTGGATAAATGGAAATTTCCAGTATGTTGGCCCCTAGAGAAAGTTTAGCTTTAAATCCCCCCGTAACTTTAACCGTAGCTTGGTAGGTAGCTTAGCATCACCATGCACTTAAGGATCAGTGTTCTACAGCCAAGAAAACAGGTGTAGAAAAGTTGGATCATTTATCATAGCTTACACAGTTAGTCATTATTTAAAACGGTTCAGCGGTTTGGTAGGCTACACTTGCATACTGCCATAGGCCTCAGCTCACACTACTGTCCCACATATGTTTGCATTTAACCACAGGGTTCTTCTTTCAGTTCCTCCATTCCACTGTGCTCTCTCCTGCTACATGGCTTATGCACATTCTGTTTTCACTTCCCCAAATGCTTCTTGCCTCTCCTTATCTTCTTCCCAAACTCCTAGTTGTCTTGCAGATACCAAGTCAAACAAGTCTTTCCAGACTCCCAAGACAAGTTCTGATCCCACATCACATGCTCCCCAAACCTGTTCATGATCTGTAATTACATTACAGGTGGGATTAATATGATTAGTGTCTTTTTTCACTTCTAGATTATAAGTTCTTTGAGGGCATGTCTGTTTTTTGCTTACCATTGTATCTACAGAACTTAACTGCATGCCTGGGATGTAGTAAACTAGTAATAAATTTTTAGATAAATGAATAAATTAGCTGAGTCTGGAGCTCAAGTCTTATGACTTTTTTTTTCCGCTAACCAAAACACAATAGCTTGATCTAGACAATATTGACTTCATAGGGAGGGGTCTGCAACACTCCTGATTACTCTAGAATTGTGACAACAGGGTCTGATGTTAATGTTGAGGACACTGGCATTAAGATGGTATAACCAGAAACTTTATAGAAGACTTTGGAATCCTGGTTTGAATCACGAGAGGTTTAGCAAATTACATGCTCCAAAGTGAAAGTGGATCCCTCAACCTTTATTCAAAAAAAAAAAAAAAAAAGGAGGGGGAGGAGCTTTAGAATTTTTTATAGAAATACATAAAATATAACAAAAATATACTAACATAAATGAGGAAAGGGATCAAAGGAAAAGTTAAGAGGTAGAAAAATATAATATCTAGAGTTTAAAATTAAAGTAATATAATATATAATATAGTATAATATATAATATCCAGGTACTAAAATTCATCTCTGAACTTCCATATAGGTGCTGAAAAACACACAAATTTGGCTTAGTGTTTCCTAGTGGCCAAGGGAAAACAAAGGTACTATAAGATTTACAGTGTGAATAGCATAAGATAAAAAGAAGACTAGATGCTCAGGAAGAAACACAGCTTTTTCTATATTGTTGTGATGTCTAGACAATGTTCACAATAACAATCCTACAGTTTATGTAATGATAGTTGTAGTTGTTTCTTAAAACACCTCTCTGTTCGCTCAAGGCAAAATGACAAAATGTAGGTCAGAAAAAGGCCATGTCGTGAGGGTAAGGGGTGTTGAGACAATGTAGGCCAAGAAATCTCTCAAAGAATCTACCTCCAAATCTGCAAAATTTAGAACATCTAGAGAAGGGGTCCATTTCCATTAGGCCAAACTCCCTGAACATGATTTTTACAACTAAACTTTTGTGAATAATTCAACACCAAGCAATTCAAGGTTATATTTTCTGAGAAGACTCTGAAGTATAGAAGTTCCATGGTGTAATTAAACATAATCAACATAGAATTGATACCTTTTATGAAAGGAAAACCTCTAACCAGTATGCCAAAATAGAAAGCCACCAAACTTTTGCATGGAGGTATACTAGAAAATGCAGGACCAAGATTTTTCTCAGATTTTATTTTGGGTCCATTTCAAAGCACACATCCAACAGGCATACAGCATTAATTCACATCAGGAAAAAAAACTTTAATTATGAAAGTATAGGCACTTGTGAAATATTCAAAAGACACAGAAAGCATTCCTACCGTCATCCTCTCTATTCTCCCTACCACTGGGTAACCATGGAGGCTTTCTTGTGTCTCCTTCCAGAACTTTGTCTATGTACAATCTTAAGAAAAGTCCCCAGGGGAACTAGAGGGTATTCTGATGTCCCTAACAGTGTTATATGATGATTCTCTCTCCTTTTTTTTTCATGGAGAAAGCAGGTAAGATGAACAGGCTATAACTGTTATCTCTTATTCTTAAGCAAGACACTCCAAGATCTCTGTGGTCTTTCCAAAAAGATAAGACTCATATCTGCAATAAAGGAAAATTTATGATGCACTCATGAAAACCCTGCTTTAAGCTTCTTAGTATAAAAGTATAAAAAAAAAAAAAACAATGCTTGTTTTTTATGTTTCTACAAAAGACTGAGGAGAAACCTGTCAGTCACTTAGGGTCTCAAGTAAGAGGCCAGACTCGCCATCACCATGGATTCACAACTTCTGCCCTGAGGAAATTAATAGAAGTCATCAGAACATCTTCCTGTTTTGGAACATTTACTTGCTTGGTTTGGCAGAGGTCTGGCAGGGGAAGAGGACATCCCTCCTGTTGTTGATCCTCATTGGCTAGTGAGCAGAACTCACTCTGGGGCAGTCCCTTTCAGATCATTAAGCAAGTTCACCTTTAGGCAGATGGGCAAGGATAGTATGGCTGTTATCAGGCTGTTGCCTGGTCAAATTACAAAACATCATACACATGTACACAGACAGACACACACACTACTTCTCATTTGCAGAATAAAACAAAACAAAACCTCTTTTACAACTCTCAGTATCCTTTGATTTTTGTCTCATTGTGATTTTTTTTTTTTTTTTAATGAAAATAGAGGGCACCTGGGTGGCTCAGTGGGTTAAGCTTCTGCCTTCGGCTCAGGTCATGATCCCAGGGTCCTGGGATCTAAGGTTCTGGAATCTAGTTCCACATGTGGCTCCTTGCCCAGCAGGGAATCTTCCTCTCCCTCTACCCCTTCCCCTAGTTCATGCACGCACTCTCTCATTCTCACTCTCAAAAAAAAAAAAAAAAAAGGAATATAAGGTCCTAGTCAGAGAGATAATCCCAAATTTTGAAAGACTCTGTACAAGTATATTTTTTAAATAAATGAGATATTTTACATACTGTAATTTGCTCTTTTTATTTAAGTGTCTCACCTATATGCTACCACCTAAATTCATCCTATTCTTTATAATAGTTGTATATATATATGTATATATATATATATTTTTTAAGGCCATAACAGCCTTGTTATAAAATTGTTTTAAAATACACCATCAAAAATTTTTTTAAAATAAAAAATAAAAAACAAAAAAATAAGACAAAAAATAAAATATACATCAGAAAAAATAAATAAAATAAAATAAAATAAAATATTCCATCAGGGCAGCCCGGGTGGCTCAGCAGTTTAGCGCCACCTTCAGCCCAAGGCATGATCCTGGAGACCCCGGATCAAGTCCCACGTCGGGCTCCCCACTTGGAGCCTGATTCTCCCTCTGCCTATGTCTCTGCCTCTCTCCCTCTCCTCTCTATCTGTGTTTCTCATGAATAAATAAATAAAATCTTAAAATAAAATAAAATAAAATAAAATAAAATAAAATAAAATAAAATAAAATATACCATGACATGAATGTACCATAATGTATTGAAACTTTTCCAATTAATAAACATTTTAGGGGAAAAAAATAAACATTTTAGGGGTGCCTGGGTGGCTCAGTTGGTTAAGGCCCTGACTCCTGATTTCAGTTCAGATCATGATCTCAGGATCATGAGCTCAAGCCCCAGTCAGGCTTGATGCTTACTTAGTGTGGAATCAGCTTAAGATTCTCTCTATTCCTTTCCCTCTGCCTCTACCCCTGCACAGCTCTCTCTCTCAAATAAATGAATGAATGAATGAATGAATAAATAAATAAATAAATAAATAAATAAATAAATAAATAATAAATAAATAAATAAAATCTTAAAAAAATAATTTACTTTGACTCCAATTTTCACTTGTTGAAATAACACTTTAATAAATATTCTTATGCTTAGTTTCCTGGCATGCCATTTCCTGAAAATGAAATTTCTGGTCAAATGATACATGCATCTTATTTTATTTTATATTTTAGTTTTATTTATTTATTAGAGAGAGAGAGAGAGAGAATGAGTGAGAAAGCACAAGTGGGGAGAGTGAGGGGGAGAAACAGATTTCCCACTGGGCAAGGAGCCCAACACAAGGCCCTATTCCAGGATCCGGGATCATGACCTGAGTGGAAGGCAGACGCTTAACCAACTGAGCCACCCAGGCACCCCAGGATACATGCATTTTAAATGGTGGTTGTTAGTGGAAAATTTTCTTCACAAATGTATCAATTTATACTCTCACAATTGTATATTAAAATATATTTGCTCAGATATTGAGGAACTATTGAAACTGCCAATCTGCTAAGCAAATGAAAAAGGTATATTCCTTTTGCTTTAATAATTATTTCCCTAGTTAGAAGTGAGAGTGTGCATCTTTTTATATGTTTTCTAATCATTTATATTTCTTATGTGAATTACTTCAAAGATAGTGCTTATTCTTGAGTGAAACTGACCCCTTAGAAGGCTTCTTAAAGGCTAAATTGGTTCCTTAGGGTTCTCTTTGGTTAACAGTTATGTTGCAGAAGGTACATTGTCTTAGATAACATAAATGAGGGGTGAGCAATGTAGCCAAGGGGGCCTCAAATGTGGCTGCAGCAGTGATTTGGACACCTTCAGAACCCTTCTTTTGGTCTTCACTGCCCTTTGCATATTGGCTTTCCTGAGGATGGTCCCATAACTGCCAGGTGCTCTCAAGTTCCGATCTTCCATATTTGTCACATTCATTGGCCCAGCTGAGATCATGTGCCCATCCATCTCTGTGACCAATAAGATGTTAAAATGACCGGTAGCCCTCACTAAACACATGCTTTGTAAGAGAGCAGTAGAAATTTCCAAAAAATAAGTGGATATGGCAAGGACTATTTAGATGTCTCTCAATATTCTTGTTCTCCTTTTATCTCTGACTTTTATCTGGGCACATGGCAGCTCAGAATGAAGACAGTATTTCTTAGTTCTCCCCATTGTGTGCAACTAAGTTCTAGCCAGTGGAATCTAAGTAGAAGAGTATATGCAACTTCTAGGAAGAGTTCTTAATAGAAGGGGCATGCTTCTTTCTTCCTTCTTGCTACCTGGAATGGAAATGTTTTAGTTGGACCTAGAATAGCTAGGATCATGAAATGGAAGCTGTAGCGACAAATTAGAAGGAGAAGGAATCTGGGTCCCTGGTGATAATGGAAACATACCAGCTCTGAGCTGTCCAAATTTATGAAAAGAGAAAGCAAAACTCTAGCTTGTTTTAGCTCCTAACATTTTGCATTTGTTGTCACTTTCAGCCAAAACTAATTCTGGTGAAGAAAGTGCTATTTTACCAGAGGAAGGGAATATTGCTGGGGGAAAAGAAAAAAATAAATGTCCACTGCAAAGATCTGGTTGTTAATTTTTAAAAACTTCACATTAGCTATCCATAAGACTAATGTCCTCACTTCCTTCAAGTCTTACTAAACTATCACTTTCACAATTTTTAAATACCTTTATGAGGTATAATTGATATAGAGTAAACTGCGTATACTTGAAGTGTACAATTTGGTAAGTTTTGATATATATATACACCTATGCAGCAACCACCGTAGTCAAGATAGGGAAAGTATTCATCACCTAAACAAGTTTTCATATACCCCTGTACCCCTCCCTTGACACTCTCTAACCAGGTAACCACCAATCTATACTCTGTCACCATAGATCAGTTTGTGTTGTCTAGAGTTTTAAAAATACAGTATGTACTCATTTTGCTTTTTAAAATTTTATTTTGGTCTGAATTCTTTTACTTACAGTAATTATTTTGAGATTCATTCATGCTGATGTATCAGTAGTTCATTGTATTCTATTCTGAGTAGTACACCGTTATATGGCTATACCACAATTTGTTTATCCACTCACCCATTAACAGACATTTGGGTTACTTCCAATTTTTGGCTATTACAAATAAATCTTCTATGAACACTCATGTACAAGTATTTGTGTAAGCATATGTTGACTTTCCTCTTGGGTAAATACCTAGGAGTTTGGCTGGGTCATGTAATAGTATATATTTAACTTTTTAAAAGACTTCCAAACTTATGATATTATTTTATAGTTCCATCGGCAGAGTATGAAGTTTCAGTTTCTCCACATCATTGCCAATACTCCATATTGTCTGTTTTTTTTATTATAGTGTCTGTATAGTGTATCTCATTGTGGTTTTTAATTTGCATTTTCCTAATGACTAGCAATATTGGGCATCTTTCCATGTGCTTATTTGCCAAAGTATTTCATATTTTTGATACTATTATAAATGTCATTTAAAAATTTAGATTCTAAAAATAAATAAACAAATAAAAATAAAAATCTAGATTCTAGTTGTTTGTTGGAAACATGGAAGAGTAAAGTAGATTTTTGTAGATTAATATTGTATGCTGAGACCTTACTAAACTCATTTATTCTAGTAGATTTTTGGAGATTCTATCAGATTTTATACATAGGTAATTATTTCACCTGTGAATAAAGATACTCTTTTTGATCTGGATGTGTTTTATTTCTCCTTTGACCTATTGCTCTGGCTAGAACCTCTAATACAATGTTAAATAGAAGTGGTGAGAATGAAAATCATTGGCTTGTTTCTAATGTTAGGGGGAAACACTCTATATTTAACCCTAAGTTTGATATTAGCTATAGGTTTGTTTTGTTTTAAAGATTTATTTATTTGAGAGAGAGAGACAGGGAAAGAGAGAGAGAGAGAAACAGAGACAGAGACAGAGACAGAATGAGCAGGAGGGGCAGAGGGAGAGGGAAAGATAATCCCAAGCAGACTCTGCCCAAAGCCTGACACAGGGCTTGAATTTACAGCCCTAAGATCATGACCTGAGCCAAAACCAAGAGCCAGGCAGTTAACCGACTGTAGCACCCAGGTGTCCCTACAGGTTTTTGATGTAAGCTGTTATCAGGTTGAGGAAGTTCTCATCTAATCTTAGTTTGCTGAGAGTTTTATTGGAAATGGAGGCTAGATTTTGTTCAATTTTTTTCCTCCACATATTGAAGTAATCTTATAGCTTTTCTTTTTCTGTTCATTAATTTGATAAATACATTGATTGATTTTTCAAATGTTAAACCACCCTTGCATTCCTGGGATGAATCCAATTTAGCTATACTCTATTATCCCATTTATATATTGTTGGATTTGACTTGGTAAAAGTATTTTTAGAATTTTTGCACTATGTTCACAGGGGACAGTGGTCTGAAGTTTTCTTTTCTTTTTTTTTTTTTAAAGATCCTTATTTTTTTTTTATTATTATTTATTTATGATAGTCACAGAGAGAGAGAGAGAGAGAGAGAGAGAGGCAGAGACATAGGCAGAGGGAGAAGCAGGCTCCATGCACCGGAAGCCTGATGTGGGATTCGATCCCGGGTCTCCAGGATCGCGCCCTGGGCCAAAGGCAGGCGCCAAACCACTGCGCCACCCAGGGATCCCCTGAAGTTTTCTTTTCTTGTAATGTCTGTCTAGTTTTGGTATCAGGATAATAATACTAGCCTTATATAATGAGTTGGGGGAAACTCTCTACTTTTCAATTTTCTGAGAGAGTTTATGCAGAATTGGTATTCTTTCTTTCTTTCCTATATTAGTTATAATGTGCCAGTGAAGCAATTTGGGCCTGGAGTTTTCTTTGTAGAAAGGTTTGTAACTACAAATTCGATTTTTTAAAAGAGTAAATTTAGTAATTGAGTAAATTTTAGTAGTCTGTGTTCTTCAAGGAATTGGTCTATTTCATCTAAGCTGTTGAAATTATAGGTACAATGTTATTCATAATATTCCCTTATTACCTTCTTAATAGCTATAGAATTAGTGATATCACTTGATACTGATAAATTTGCTATTGGTAATTTGCATATTCTCTTTTTTTCTTGACCAATCTGGCTAGAAATTTATTAATTTATAAATTTTATTGATTGTCTTAAAGAATCAGCTTTTGGTGATTCATTGATTTTTTCTCTGTTATCTTTTTTTTTTTTTTTTAATTTTTATGATAGTCACAGAGAGAGAGAGAAAGGCAGAGACACAGGCAGAGGGAGAAGCAGGCTCCATGCACCGGGAGCCCGACATGGGATTCGATCCTGGGTCTCCAGGATCACGCTCTGGGCCAAAGGCAGGCGCCAAACCACTGCGCCACCCAGGGATCCCTGTTATCTATTTTATTAATTTCTATCTTTTCTTCACTATTTCCTTTCTATTTATTCTGAGTTTAATTTGCTCTTCGTTTTCTAGTTTCCTTATTTTTTTCTTCAAGATTTTATTTATTTATTCATGAGAGACACAGAGAGATGCAGAGACATAGGCAAAGGGAGAAACAGGCTCCCTGTGAGGAGCCTGATGGAGGACTCAATCCCCAGACCAGGATCATGCCCTGAGCCAAAGGCAGATGCTCAACTGCTAAGCCACCAGGGATCCATTTCCTAATTTCGTAAGGTAATTTTTTAAATTTCAAAAGCATTTTGAATCTGCTTTTTTTGTTATTATTTCTGGCAGAAGAATAAATCTAGTTCCTGTATCCAACGAAGCCTGGAAATAGAAGTGAGATATAGTTAATAGTAATCAGCTCTTCATCAAACTTTTATTGATCACTGAACCCAAATTTTTCCTTCCATACTTTTTAGGCCTACAGATTCCAAATATCCCATTTCATACATTACTGCTGAATACTTCTGTAAATTGATTTTTTATTTGTTTTACATTTATTTCTTTGAACAAAATTAAAATACAATTAACTGTCCTTCCTGAGTGAAAAGCCTACGCTTTTTATATTCTGTGGCCTTTCTTTGCATTTTGTGGCTCAAAGTTCAACACATTTATGGAGTTTGAGGAAAATAACAGCATGTTTGGCAATCCAAGGGTGCTTTTTTAAATTTCAAGGATCTAATGACACCTCAGGGTTATCCACATGTGCTCAAGAAAAGGAATAAATGATGGTTTTATTACCAGGAACAGAATAAGTGTATATGGTATGTAGGCTTTTGAATACTCTGCTAGGTTTGAACTCAGCAATTTGGCATTATTCTCTGACGATAGCCTTAAGATTGAGAGGAAACTAATGGGATGGGTGGATCCTGCTACATAGGGAAGTCTTTCCAAAGTTTTATTTTGTGGTTTTAAAATATGTCCACAAATTCTTTGCTATTCTCTTCTACAAGAGTCTTCCCTTAACTATGGGTTAGACTAAGTGATTGCATCTAACAAACTGAATATGCCATATTTGATGTGTTGATTCCAGGACAAGGCTATAAAAGACATTGCAACTGCATCTTCTGTCTAGGTTACTCTCTCTTGAATTACTCATTCTGGCTACCATGTTGTGAGGAAAGGTACAGACAATGAGGAACTGAGCCAACAGCCATGCAAGTGAGTCATCTTGGAAGCAGATCCTCGGCATCGTTCAAGGCTTGAAATGACGGCATTGCCAGATGACATATGGGCTGCAGCGTCATAAGAGATCCACCCTGCTAAGCTGTTCCTGGATCTGACCTTTAGGAACTGTGTGAGATAATAAATATGCTTTAACTGCTAATTTTGGGATAATTTGTTATATTATCTGTACAACAGATTCACTGTAGAATAGAACTTTCTGGGACTTGAGATAAATATTAGCAGGCTTCTAGAACTCAGGAGGTACCAGGTAAATAAATTTCTTTGTCAAATTCTATAGGAAACACTCAGACACTGATAGAAAAAAAACAACAATGACAGATTTAGAGGGTTCAGGACGATGGAAGACATATGTTTCAGTGATGCAGTTTCTGTGGCAAGAAGTTGCAGAGAAGTGGTTCTGAAAGCACCAGAAGATTTTTATGATGATAAAAGAGTCACACAGGTTTTAGAAAGTTCAAAAGAGAAAAGGCAAAGACTCTAGAGCTCAGAAGTTAAAAGGGCTACTTTCTGAAGCAATGAAAAGAGTTTTCATTACACTTTCCCCTTTAACTTAACAGTAACACTTTTAAAAACTAAAAAACAAAAAAACAAGTAAGCAAAAAAAAAAAATAATAAAATAAAAAAATTATATAACAGTGATTATTTCTATAATCAAATACCCTGTCAGGCTCCTGGCATGGAGCCTGCTTCTCCCTCTGCCAATGTCTCTGCCTCTCTCTCTCTTTCTATCATGAATAAATAAATAAAATTAAAAAAAAAAAAAGAGGGATGCCTGGGTGGCTCAGAGGTTGAGCATCTGCCTTTGGCTCAGGGCATAATCCCGGGGTTCTGGGATCGAGTCCCACATCAAGCTCTATGCATGGATCCTGTTTCTCCTCCCTCTTCCTATGTCTCTGCCTCTCTCTTTGTGTCTCTCATGAATAAATAAATAAAATCTTTTTTAAAAAAAGATAAATAAATAAATGTAGACCGGTGGACAAAGTTGGTACTTCATTTGCCATTTTGGCATTTTTGGAGGGTGGCAGCATCTTGATGGTATGGTATGTGATAAGATCAATTGGACCCATAGTAGTCATGGTTTTGCACCTTTGCTCCAAAACAGGCCCCCTTGTCAGATATTACACTTTTATAAGCTTCTGGTGGAGACTCTCTTAGAAAGGCAAACTCATACCTGGAATTTGTATTATCCTCATAAGAGTGAACCACTAGCTCTTTCAGAATAGTTCCAGGGTTCTTGGGTGGCTGTCAGTTAAGCATTTGCCTTTAGCTCAAGTCATGATCTTGGGCTCCTGGGATTGAGCCCTGCATTGGGCTCCCTGTTCACCAGGAAGTCTGCTACTCTGTCTACCTCTCCCTCTGCCTCCCACCCCTACTCATGCTCTCTCTTTCAGAAAGAAAGAAAGAAAGAAAGAAAGAAAGAAAGAAAGAAAGAAAGGAAGGAAGGAAGGAAGGAAGGAAGGAAGGAAGGAAGAAAGAAAGAAAGAAAGAAAGAAAGAAAGAAAGAAAGAAAGAAAGAAAGAAAGGAAATAATAGGACAGTTCCAATGTCCACAATGATTTCCTAGAAAAAATAATGCTACATTGTAGGCATAATGTTGATCTCTGTTGCTGACAAGTTAGACATTCAGAGACAGTGGTAACTAGATTGGCCTTGCTAAATATGAGTCCATGCTGTTGGGCACATATATAGCCACCATCTCTACCACATAGTTGTTCCATTTATTTATTTTTTTTAAAGATTTTATTTATTTATTCATGAAAGACAGAGAGAGAGAGAGGCAGAGACAGGCAGAGGGAGAAGCAGGCTCCATGCGGGGAGCCTGATGTGGGACTCAATTCTGTGACTCTAGGAGCACACCCTGGGCCGAAGGCAGACACTAAACCTCTGAGCCACCCAGGGATTCCCTAGTTGTTCCATTTATATGTCCATCAGGTCAACTCTGAGATTGCTGATGATGAGTTCTGGATAATATCAATTGGCTGACCCATTTTGTCTACTTTGTTTTTTAGCATCTGGGAGAGTGTTTTGCCTCTATCAAAATAACTTGTCTTCTGTAACTTGCCAGGAACTGGTTTTCAAAAGATATATAATCCTCTACTGTGGATTGCATGAACTTTTTCCATAATTTCAGGTGCCAAGTGTTCGCTTTGGCAGCACATATACTAAAATTTCAGGTGCCAGCCGTGTGATCCTCCCACGGCAGTTCTCCATAGACCCCTTACTCCATTTTTTGCCACCATGGGCACCTCCATCACGGTAGGGCCTGCTGGATCATATGACCCAAGAGGCAGTGCTAATTGCACCACATTTTGGACCTGCTAAAGTGCTCTTTCTTGCTCCAAGGCCCCTCAAAGCTCGCAGTTTTCCACGTCACCCAGTATACAGGCAAGAACAAGATTCCTAAGTGTGGAATATGTTGTTTCCAGAACCCAATGAGATCAATGGGCTCTTTGCTTCTTTCTTTATGGTAGGATGAAAGATGCTGCAATTTTTCTTTCACTTTGGAGTGGTTATTCGACAAGCCTGAACCACTGGACTCCTAAAACTACATTGAAGTAGATGGTCTCTGAATCTACATAGAGTTTATCTCCCAACTCTGGAATATGTGTGTCTTACCAAGGCCTCTAGCCATCTCTACCAGACCTCAGAACACCCAACATGAAGTGAGTTGCTCATCTTAACTGGGAGTTGTCTGTACCACCAAACCATGAATTTGGTAAGCTGAACATTCCATCATCAAGGGGAAATGGCCTATGTAAAATCAGTTTTAAGTAACCTTTTTTTTTTTTTTTTAAAGATTTAAGTATTTTCTGAGACCCAGGTAAGTTGCATTATCTCTCACTCAACCCACACCTGTATCCTTATGGAAAGTTCTCTATGATCAATTGACAAAGGATGAAAAAATTCAAGCCTGGATTACAAATTACGAATTACAAGCCATTAAGTGGCTTTCCACAATATAACGTTACCAGTCAAAACTGCTACAGTTGTCCAAATTAGGTGTGTCATGAAAAGACAGTGAGGAGTGGAAATCCTCCCAGTGACATAACTTTGACCAGTACATCTAATGGTTGATTTGCAAAGAAAGAGAAATGGACTGAAATGTAGATCCATATAAATTCAAGGGCAGTGATTTTTTTTAAAAAAGATTTTATTCATAGAGACACAGAGAGAGAGAGAGGCAGAGACACAGGCAGAGGGAAAAGCAGGCTCCATGCAGGGAGCCCGATGTGGGACTCGATCCCAGGTCTCCAGAATCACACCCTGGGCTGCACGTGGTGCTAAACCGCTGTGCCACCAGGGCTGCCCCTCAAGGGCAATGATGAAAGGCTTGGTCACATGTTCAGAAATTTGGAGGGAAAAACAGAACATCAGGGGATTGATAGCAGGAGGTTTAGGGAAGATGTATATGAATGAATATCTTGGAATGATCCCAGGATGTGGGAATACTTGTGTCCTTTGTGAATGCCCATCAAAGATGATCTGAATAATTGGGTGAACAAGATTATTCATTTTGTGACTCTCAGATTCTTTCTCTAAACTCTTCAGTACTTGCACAATAGACTCAGAAAAATTAATGGTGTCAGGGATGGAGATTATTCAGGACTTAATATGAAGTTCCCTTCAACAAAGCTGGTCTGGCTACTGCCACTGCTGAATGTCAACCTGACCTTGTGCCCTGGATTCCACCTTCCTTGAGCCCTCAATTCCGTAGTACACTCAGCAAGAAGAGACTGCCACCTGGTGGCAGATTTATTATATGGCCCCTTCTATTACTATGACTAAGGAATTTGGTAATTTGTCTTCATTGGAATAGAAATTTATTCTGGATAATCTTTCTTGCATACCATATATCTTCCAGAAATACTATACATGTTCTTAGTTAATGTTTAATCAACCACTATGGTATACCATACGATATTGCTTCTGATCCAAGAACTTATTTTACAGTAAAAAAAAAATAGTGAGGCTGTGTTTATGGGGTTTACTGTTCTTAACTGGTCCTAAATTCTAAGCAGAGCAGTGTCATTCAAAGTAATCTATTCCATATTAGTGAGGGGCCCACTCCTGGGAAATGGGATAGCAGGAATGAGGTAGAAAAGCAGGCCCTTGGCTTTTAATTGCAGCTCAGAGTAGAAATCTCTCCTACAGAGCCAATATAAGGAAAAAAGCCAGGAGACCGAGCAAGAAGGGATGTAGAAAGGTGATCTGCTTTCTTTTCACCAAGGCTTCTAAGAGGCTCATGTTGAGAGTGTCATTGTAGGATTTAGGGTTGTTTTCAGCTGAGGAGCATCTAAGCCCATTTTTAAGCCTTGATGGGCTCACAGGAAAGAGTGATTCAACCCTGTGAAACCTAGATGCTCATGCAAACAGGACCTTAATTTTCTGGAGGAGTGGAGAAGATATATTCAGAAGAAAAAGGTTAGGAGCACGGGAGTTAATGGTTATAGCATCTCTCTTCTCAACTGCCTCCCACCATGCATGCTCTACTCTGCTACATTCCCACTCTCAGCCTCACCATTAATATTGCCTGATAAAGAAGTAAAAACAAACCACAGAATAGGCAGAGAAGTAAGCTTCCACTGTTATTGACATGATCATCTAATCTTTCCTGCCTTTGGTGTTCAGTACTATGAAAAAGCAAATATTTTGGGGAGTGATTTGGCTTTAGGTCAGTCACGAGAGCACAGGCTCAAACTGGGCAGGCCAGTGTCCTCTGCCTTAATCTGGAACGGGCCAGTCCTGACTCCCTCCTTAGCCATTGTGGATTCCAGGAGGTTAGGCTGGCAGCCTAGAGAACTGAATTGTGGATTAAAATCAGTTCAGGTGGAGTGAAGCCTGAGGTGAACCAAAATCCATGACCCTCTGTGAGGAAGTCATAGACTCGGAATTTGCATAATTTCTTTACCCTGCTGTATGATGAACTGGCTAGACTCTTGCATTTTTTACTTGCTTAGCTGCTTCTTATATCCTAGGACTGGGGCAGAAATAGGGGTTTAGGAAGAGCCATGGGATTTCTGTGGAAGGAAGGAGGTGCATATTGGCCTGGTTACTCCATATCTCCGACATTCTGGAAGGATCCAGATGGGTACAAGGATATCAGCAAGCTTAGCCCAGTGACTCCTAGGTCCTATGCCTAGAATAAGATCCTGCATAGGAAAGCTAAAGAGTTGCTAGTTTTTCAAGGTTCCTGCTCATAGCACATACTTTCTTGCTCTCCCCAGGTGCCTATCATCCAGCAGATCTATCTGTATATCATGGGATTATCTCCACAGCTGAAATCATTGAGTGTTTTTTCTGAGTCGGGACTCATTTATGATGGCCACTTATTTTCTATGTCAGTCCCTTGATCATTTTATTATTTACTACTAACTCTTTGCCTGGGTTTCTCTCTGTTCCCTGGTTTTTACTTTATGAAATAGCTTTTCTTGACCATGTTTATCCTAATTAATTAACCTTTTTTTTTTTAATTAACCATTGTTTTTCTGCCATCACCCTTATTGCTTGGAGAAAAGAAGATTATTTCTTTAGAGGCACATTATGCCAAAAACTTTTTTGTTGTTGCCTTTTTAGAAATTTTTTTTTTTTTTGCTTTTATGAAAGAGAATTTTTAATGGATTGATTTCATCAGGCAGTTTTAATTCTGTTTACTATTTATAAGCATGGAATTTATTAATATTCAGTTTTCCTTTCCCTATTCCCCTCTCTTTCGAAAAATTAGGCCAGAATAGTTTGCCAAGAAAAAAAAAAAGGAGGCCTACTGCAAAAAAACATCACTACTGAGATCTAACTGAAATATTCAGAGTGTTGAATAATGCCATTGACACTGCAGACACCACTGCTTTTCTCATGATTCTAAATCTTGGGATTGAAACATTAGGAGACTCATCCATTGCCAGGAATTTTAATTGCTAGATTGTTCATAAGCCCAGAGAATCCCATTTCTCTTTTTGGTGAGATATTAAATAGAACTTTAGACATTCATACAGCCATATCTTCTTCCTTCACTTTTTTTTCCTACTGGATGGGTTGGAAAGAAAGGAGAATGAAAAGTATCCATTTGCCAGACATTATTCTCTTTAACATATGAAGTCTCAAATAATCCTAGCAATGACCTGAGTGTCCATATTTGACAAATGAGAAAATTTAAGCTCAGAGTAGTTAGGTAACTTAACCAAATCACACAGCTGTTAGGTTGGCGTTTGAGACCCAAACTCAGATCTACCTAACTTTAAAGCCTGGGCTATTCTACTAGACTTGTTCAGAAAAAGATCTCTTATTAAATAAACTGAGCAATGAGTCAGCAATAAATGTTTATTCAGGTGTCAACAAATACTAGAGGCCAATGTAAAGCAAGGAATTATTTTTTTAATAAATTAATTTTTTATTGGTGTTCAATTTACCAACATAATAACACCCAGTGCTCATCCCGTCAAGTGCCCCCCTCAGTGCCCGTCACCCATTCACCCCCACCCCCTGCCCTCCTCCCCTTCCACCACCCCTAGTTCGTTTCCCAGAGTTAGGAGTCTTTATGTTCTGTCTCCCTTTCTGATATTTCCCACACATTTCTTCTCCCTTCCCTTATATTCCCTTTCACTATTATTTATATTCCCCAAATGAATGAGAACATACACTGTTTGTCCTTCTCCGATTGACTTACTTCACTCAGCATAATACCCTCCAGTTCCATCCACGTTGAAGCAAATGGTGGGTATTTGTCGTTTCTAATGGCTGAGTAATATTCCATTGTATACATAAACCACATCTTCTTTATCCATTCATCTTTTGATGGACACTGAGGCTCCTTCCACAGTTTGGCTATTGTGGCCATTGCTGCTAGAAACATCGGGATGCAGGTGTCCCGGTGTTTCATTGCATCTGTATCTTTGGGGTAAATCCCCAACAGTGCAATTGCTGGTTCGTAGCGCAGGTCTATTTTTAACTCTTTGAGGAACCTCCACACAGTTTTCCAGAGTGGCTGCACCAGTTCACATTCCCACCAACAGTGTCAGAGGGTTCCCTTTTCTCCGCATCCTCTCCAACATTTGTTGTTTCCTGCCTAAAGCAAGGAATTATTAATTATAAACCAGGCCACTAGAAGTTAGGGTGACATAGGTTTCAGAGATCAGCTTAGAAACTGGAAGTGTAGACATAGATTTATAACAGGCTAGAGAGAGGTGTGTGGGAGAACAAGATCCTATCAAGAGAAATCTGGAGGACATTATGCTAAGTCAAATAAGCCAGAGAAAGACAAATACAGTATGATCTCACGTGTAGAATCTAAAAAAAGACTGAACTCAAAAGCTGAGAGTAGAATCAGGGCCTGGTAGGGATGGGAGATGGAAGGAGATTGAGGAGGTGTTAATCAAAGAATACCAATGAGCATTTATGTAGTACGAAGAAGTCTAGGGATCTAATGTATAGCATGATGACTATAGAGTTGACCCTTGAGCAACCGGAGGGTTGGGGGTAGATGCCCCCATGCAATTGGAAATCTGCATGTAACTTTTTAATTTTTCATTTAAAAAATTTTTAATTGAAGTAGAATTGGTGTGAAATATTAGTTTCCGGTGTATAACATAATGATTCAACAATTATATACATTAAGATATACTTGGCAAGTGTATTACAATATTATTGACACATCCCCTGTCCTGTATTTTTCATCTCAGTGACCTATTTAATTTATAACTGAAAGTCTGTACCTCTTAACCCCTTTATCTATTCCCCTATCCGTCCACTCGCCTTCCCTGTGTATAATTTTTGACTCACCCAAACTTACCTACTTATAGCCTACGGTTGAACAGAAGCCTTACAGATAACCTAAACAATCAATTAACTCTTATTTTGTATGTTGCATGTATTATATTCTTACAGCAAAGTAAGCTATAGAAAATAAAATGTTACTAGGAAAATCATAAGAGAAAATACATTTACAGTCATACTGTACTGTAAAAAAAAAACATGTATAAGTGAACCCACATGGCCCAAACCCATGCTGTTTAAGGGTCAACTGTACTAGATACTGTACCAAACACTGAAAATACACTAAGAGTGTAGATTTCAGGTACATTTGTTACATAGACAAAAATAGTAACTATGTAAGGAGACAGCATGTTGACTACCCTGTTTGTAGTAATCATTTCACTATGTATATCAAATCATCATGTTATATGCCTTCCATACATAAGTTTTTATTAAAGATTTAAAAATTGTAAATATTGGGGCACCTCAGTCAGTTGAATGTTTGACTCTTGGTTTCAGCTCAGGTCATAATCTTAGGGTTGTGGGATCGAGCCCTGCTTCATGCTCCATACTAGGCATGGAGTCTGCTTGAGATTCTCTTCCTCTGCCCCTCCTACTACTTGCACGTGTGCACACTCTTCTCTCTCTCTTTCTCTAAAATAAGTAAAATCTTTTTAAATATTTAATTATTTGCTTCAAAAATACTCTAAACTGTTAAAAGGAAAATATAAGTTATATTTAAAAAATAATAAATTAAGCAATTTTTAATGCAAAGAAAAGACTGGTAAGAATATACCAGCACTACTATAAATACATTGAATTTGTGCCTCTCAGGAATTTGACAATCATTGGGGTCATTTCTCTCTTTCTCTTTCCAGCTTTTCATTCTCCTGTCTTTGTCAGTCATATCTTGTCCTTAAATAATCATACTTTAGCACTGGACTTTTTTTTTTTATTGGAGTTCAATTTGCTAACATATAGTAAAGCACCCAGTGCTCATCCCATCAAGTAGCACTGGACTTTTAAAATTGATTATTTTTGTTAAATAGAGGTCTCTGTTCCCTGGTCTTATTTTTTAAACCTAAAAAAGTAAAATTAAGTTGCCTTTTGTTTCTGAGGCTTTGAACTGAAACATTTTTGTTGTTATTGTACTTTTAGCCAAAGTGTTCAGAAACCAAGCTATCCTGAGTTCTTCACATAGCCTTCCCCTGGCCCTCCCATCATGGCTGGTTTCTCTTCTCTCAACTGGAGTGCTGTTATGGGTGGGACTGGGGTGGCAAGGACAGAGCTGGAGGAGGAAGAGCAAGAAAGAGGGACAGTGTTCCAATCTGTTTGTATGCACCTCACAACTTACCATTGACCAATCTACATTACTAGTCGCAGGCTGCTGTTCTGCCCCAAGACAATATTTGATAACCAACTTTCTAAGGAGAGAAAAAAAATCCATTTCTTTTAACTTGGACACACATATTCTACTTAAGAAAACAGACTGACATTTATACTGACTTGAAAATGCTATGACATTTTTGGAAATTGCTGGGCTCAAATAGCTTTCTGGAACTAGAAAACCAAAGAACCTGCCAGATGACATTTTTTACTCAAGAGAGAGAAGTATAGAAGAGAAGGAAATTTGGATTCACAGCTGAATGTCTGGCTTAGATGTTAAGCCTCTCTGGCGGAGAATGTGCTTTCTTGCTTCTGTTTTTGGTGTAATGCCAAGGGAACTGTCAGACCACAAATAATCATTGTTAACTTGCAGTGGAAACTGGAGCCATTAAGAAAAATATTAAAAGCCTGTTCCAAGATCATAACATTTTACAGGGTAAAGAAATAAGATACCTGGCTAACCTGTTTTACTAGTCATGGATGGAAAATGTGCTGACCAACTGAATTTGAAGTAATAGATGATTTTTCCATGATTGGTCATGGATTTTAAAAAGACAATGTGCTTAGAAAAACAAATTTGCTGTAACTTGGGTAATAGGGAAAACAAAAGCAAAAAGCCTGGGTTGATCAGATTTATGATGCAGCAAAATAATTTTGTTATCTGGCCAGAATTCCCTGCTTCTGGTGTGTTTAAGAGGAGGAGTTGCCTAGGTTGCAGAAAACAACTCACACTTGGGCAGGATGCACACTGGATTCCTTTGAATTTTGCTGCGAAATTCTTTACTTCTCAAACTGTATTTTTGAAGATCTTGCTGAAAGATTGGCAAAAGCTACAGATCCCAAAAGGGAATTTTCATCAGATCATAACAACTAAATATCCTGAATAATAGGTAAGGATGGGTGGAGGGACTTCCTCCAACAGTTGAGAACATTTTTCTTCTTCCATTTTTGCTTCCCAGTTTAAATGTTCAAAATCCTATTCCAATGCAGGCTAAGAGGTGAGGATTTGAGTTGTTAATTTGATTGGGTTCTAGGATGAATTTATGTTTGCCCCTCCAGGTCCACTCTTCACCTTTCACTCTGCACTAGCACCTGGAGGCCAACCTGAATCCATCACAGATTTTCCAAGCCTTCCGGCTTCTGGTTGGGGTTAGCCAAAGGGGTTGGTCCCAGGCAAATGGATTGATGCGAGGGAAGAGAGACTCAAGGAGAATTTCTACTCTCCAAGCTTCTTCCCTGTGAATCCCTTCACCAAAGATCATAGTCAAAGATATCTTTTCTATATGACTTTCTTCAGCTAAGTTCTGGTAATTTACCACATCTATTTGGGGCCTAGGGTTATTCTTTGTGATTCTTCTACATCCTGCCCACGTCTTTGTAAGCAACCCTTTGTAAATAAGCTCACTTAGAAGGGCTCCAAGTTGAGCACACCATCTATTTCCTGCTAGTCATTCTGCAAATTTTGTCACAGTCCTTTAAAGACATTCTAAGATGCTATAGGTTAAGAAGCAGGGGACTGACTAGCTGCTCTTTGGGATCTAATACAATGTCCAAACCTTTGCTTAAACCCCATCTGCCAATGCCTGTTGTGCAATGCCCAATCTCTGAGCCTCTATTACACCCCTGCTCCCCCAATCCGCCAACCCCACATAACCCACCTCCTCCTTCTATGGCTGCTGCCACCTCCGCACTACAAACCACAACCATCTTCTACTGTCTGCTTCAAAAGTCCACCACTCAGTCCTCTGCACTCACTCTTACTTTCTCTTATTCACCTCCCATATTGCAGTTAAATTACTCTTTCTAGGGGCACCGGGTAGCTCAGTCCATTAAGTGTCTGCCTTAGGCTCAGGTCATGATCCTGAGTCTCCGGATCAAATCCCATGTCAGGCTCTCTGCTCAGCAGGGAATCTGCTTCTCCCTCTGCCCCTCCCCACTTGTGTTCTCTGTCTCTCAAATAAATAAATAAAATTTAAGAAGCACTCTTTCTAAACTGTGAATCTGACCATGTAGGTGATGGTCATGTTGATAGTGTTTAATACATTAACAGAGGGAACCAACAATGTCCCACTCACGCTTAAAATCCCTCTACGGTTGCTTGTGCTTTTAGGTGTACAGTCATACAAGGCATGTAAGGTTTAGAAGACCCTACAAGACCTGGCTCCTGCTGACCGCACCAGCTTCATCTCATGTAACTGCTCCTCTTGCTCTCTGCTCCAGCCACACGGGCTACCTCTTGGCTCCTGGAGGGAGCTGTGCCCTTCCTGGCCTCAAAGCCTTCCTACTTGCATTCCTGCACTAGAAATTTTTCTTCTCCTCTCCCTTTTTACTTATCCTTCCAGTCTCAATTGAATGTCATTTGGTTAAAGAAACTTCACCTGATTGCTCTCCCGCCCGGCAGACCAGACCAAGTTGCCTGACTCATCTCCTTTGTAGCATGTATCCCAGTTGAAGTTAATTACTTGTGCACACAGTCACTTAATATGTGGGTAATTTAACATATCTCATTACCTTGCCTGCTACCAGCCTAGTCCCTGCCATCAGCGTCACTTGCCTAGTTGGCAATAAACTCCTAACTAGTTTTCAGACTTCCCCTCTTGTCATCTCTCCATGTTCATTCTCCACAGGGCTGCCAGAATGATCTTTAAACACATAAATGGGCCATGTCATTTCCACCACACTGAGAATAAAATCCTAGCTTTGCCACCTGGCCTGCTTGCACCTGCCTAGTCTGCTGCTAACCTCCTTCTCCTTCCCCATCCCCAAATCTCTGCCTCACACATTCTGCTTCCCTTCTCTTCCTCCAACTGCCCTCCACCCCTTGCTGGAATACATAGCATTTTCTCCTTCTTTCTCATTTTAAGCTTTCTTTCTGGAGTATGTAATGTGATTGAATAATTTTTCATGAGTTCATGTAGACAGCTATTGGTTCTGTTTCCCCAGTTCCTTGTCTCCTATTCTTTTGATAACAGCACCCCCTTTCCTTAGCAGATTTGCTCCCACACAAGTCCTAGTAACTGCCCATCCCATCCCCCACCCTCAGTAGGCCTGGGACACAAATCTGATCAGGCTAGGCTACCATTTCCCAGGGCTTTATTATGCATATTGTTAGAAACTCTCAATGTTGGTGTGCCTCAGTTGGTTGAGCATCTGCCTTCAGCTCAGGTCATGATCTCAGGGTCCTGGATTCAAGCCCCATATTGGGCTCCATGCTCAGTGGGAAGCCTGCTTCTCCCTCTCCCTCTGCTGCTCCTCGTGCTTGTGTTCTCTTTCTATGTCAAATAAATAAAATCAGAAAGAAAGAAAGAAAGAAAGAAAGAAAGAAAGAAAGAAAGAAAGAAAGAAAGAAAGAAAGAAAGAAAGAAAGAAAGAAACTCCCTCCTGGAAAGAAATTAGACCAAATCTTAAATCAGACAATATACAAGTAAGGATTTCTTAAATGCTTCACATCCATTTATTTTTCAACAGACATTTATTGAGCACTTTCTACACTACCTACCTATTGTGCTAGAAACTGGGGAAATATATAGCAATGAACAAAGCAGACATATATCCCTGCCCTGGATAATTCTGTGACTCAGACAATAGTGATTGCTGAAAATTCTGGATGCTGAAAAGAAGTGTAGAAAATTTACTGGATCCAGCAAAGAATTTCATGCTCAAATAAGATTTACTGTAGATTTTGTGGATTCTAAGACTGATCTACTTTATGTAGCTTTAAAAGGTGAGATATTAATAGAAGGAGACATTAAAATTCTATTCTTTCAAAGAACTGAATCATCGTGCCGGTTAGAGATAATATGTAATCAGTTCTTAATCTAAAAATGACTCTGGAAAGTAGAGGCAAGGCACAAGGTCGCACTTACATCTTTCCTCTCCACAGATTTTCGTAACATCAGCACTATATTCAAGAGAAATGATTTTTAAAGAGAGATAAATCCTAGGTCTAGAAACTGAAAGTGCGAGAATGTGAGTTTGATGTTGCAGAAAACAAACAAGCATTTAAGCTATTCATTCCATCAGTTTATTTCGGTAAAATCTCTTAGCAATAGTGAATGAAAACATTATGAATAATAATGAAAACATTATGCCAACTGGAAGAAACTAGTCACATAAAACCACATATTGTATGATTTCACTTATGTGAAATGTCCACCATGGGCAAAACCATAGTGATTTAAAGTAGATTAGGGGCTGGGGGAGAGGACATGGACAGAGACTGCCAATGGATATGGGGTTTCTATTTGGGATATGAAAATGTTCTGGAATTAAATAATAGCAATGGTTTTACAACCTTGTAAATACACCAAAAAGCCACTGAATTGTACATTCTTTGGTGAATTTTATGGTATGTGAATTATATCTAATTTTTTTTTTAAAAAAAGATTGAATCATTTGTTGATTCAATTAAGTCCAGGCAAGATTTAAGAAGGGTTATTTTGGCTTCCTTGCCCTCTTCTCTTCTCTATGAGAGCACTGTCCCCACACCTTTCAGCAAACTAGAACAGTAAGAGTAATAGGACCTGGATTCCCACGTGGGTTCTGATGATTACATCAGACCTATGGTTCTCAAAGCACTGGTCATCAAAAGCTAAAATTGAACAGGGCCCATCTTTTTCAATCACACTAGAATAATGCTCAGCACATCCGGATAGAAGTGAGTCTCACTGAAGCAGAATCTTGAAAGGGGTAAAGACCCACTTGGCAAACCCCAGGTTGAGTTTATAGACAGAGTTGCCTTTACACAAAAATGAGGCAGGTGAAATTTGTCTTGAGAGCCTTCCATTCTCTCTTTCTGCCATTTTCTCTTAGAGGCTCAGTGCTCTATCATACACACTTCATCTCTCTAGGAATCAGATCCCTGTCAATTTGTGACTTGTCCTTGAAATTAATTACTACAACCCCAATTTAAAGCTTTAGTCCATAGACAGACTCACACAAATATTCAAAGATCCATACATCAGGATATTTACTGTATCATTTTAATAGTTGTTTCCAAGCAGAAATAACGTGGATAATTGCTAATGGGAGAAATATTGCACATCCATTAAACAAACAAAAAATCCTCGCGGAGGATTTAAGCTACAGAGCAATACTTAGGGAGAAGCTCCCTCCTAAATTAAGGTGTAATGGGTGTGGTTATGGGTGGGAATTGGGATTTGGGTAGTGATCAGGAACTATGTGGAGGCTGATTTGGCATCCTGAGTTTTTCCTTATTCTTTCCCTTTGCCTGGATTACCCCTCCCCCTCCCCCCACCGACCTATCTGACCTTTGGAAGGACTATGAACAACTTCTAACATAATGTTGCTCAAATGCCACTTTTTTTTTTTTTAAAGATTTCATTTATTTATTCATGACAGACACACACAGGCTGAGAGAGAATGAGAGAGAGGCAGAGACACAGGCAGAGGGAGAAGCAGGCTCCATGCAGGGAGCCTGACATGGGACTCCATTCCGGGTCCCCAGGATCACGCCCTGTACTGAAGGTGGCGCTAAACCGCTGCGCCACCCAGGCTGCCCTCAAATGCAACTTCTTCTTGATATACATCTCTTAGCCACCCAGCTAAGCTCTTTGGTGTCTCTCATCTTTGAATGTCCATAATTTAGTATACTGCCTGACATATATCAGAGGTGCAATAATATATTTTAACCAAAATAATGAATGACTGAACCTACTTCTTCCAACAAAATTGATTATTCCACTCCCCCTAGGCCCATAACACTTTATTGATGTCTCTTTTATGGCATTATGACTTTCTATCTTGTATTATAATTTATTGTGTGAATGTGAATGAAAGCCTTTTGTGGGCAGGAACCACATAACATCAAGCATAGTGCTCTGTGTATAATAAGCATCCAATTAATATTTAATGCAGTTGGGCAAATAAATTTCTGAGAAACAAAAGTTATTATAATCCAATTAATATGAGAAACAGATGTATGCATGCTGACATAGATGCAGGAATATAATTAGGACTTTATTTCCACAGTACTGTCATCCTAGAGCCAACAGGGATATTCTGAGGCTGAAGTGAGCTGATTTATGCAGATAGTGCCTGAGAGCCAGAGCAGTTCAATCAACTTGCTCTTCCTCTTTCTTTCCCTCAGGCCTCCCCTTCAGCTAATGATAATTTTGACTTTCACACTATAAGGAAAACTGGTGCCTGGAAAAGTCAGAGGGTTATTTCAGTTCAAACAGCAAATCAACTGCAGAATCAAGAATAGATCTGCCCTCTCAGCCACTCTGGCATGGATCTCTCGCACAAGCCCTGGCCTTGGGAATGTGGGCTCGTTACCACATTTAGGACACAGATGACACACACCAAAGGAAAAGCTGCTTGTCAGTTTCATTTCTCTCCCCATATTTGGAATGGGGAGAGATCTTATAACCCCCATACATACCCACACTCTCTGTTTTATATTCCATGTTCTCCTTAATGGCTGGGGAGCATGTCACAGTCTCAGCTTTAGGTAGGGCACAATTATCTTTGTGATGTGGGAGGAACTTCAAGGTATAAGCTGTTTAGTATTCCAGGAGCAACTTGCAGGAACTCAGCTCGGTCACAAAGTCTGCTTAATGACGTTGAACATGAAAGTCTGGATTTTCTATTTCCAAGCTGTTATCTAGGCTGGCTAAATGATCCATTTGACCTCTGGCCTGAGCTCCAGGAGTAGCTAGAGTGGAGGGTCCAGCCTCTACAGCTATAGTCAGCTAGACCAGGATTTCTTCACCTCAGCACTATCGACATTTGGGGCTGGATAATTCTTTGCTTTGGGGGCTGTCCTGTGCATGGTAGGATTTTTACCAGCACCTGCGGCTTCTATGTACTAGATGCCCACAGCACCTCCCCTCGCCTAACCAGATGTGACAAGGCAAAATGTCTTCAGATATTGCCAAAGTCCCCCAAAGAGCATTAGTATCCCCAGTTGAGAACCTGTGACATAGACTCTGAGCTACTCGTTCATTACCCTCCAAGCTGGAGAGAGATATTCGCAAATTCCTCTTACGTTCAGGTCCCCGCCGACTGGGTCATGTTTTCCTTTGCTGAGACTTGGCTTTGACTATTTCTTCCTTATTTGTCTGACAAGGGCTACTCCTGGTTGCTGGAGCTCCTTGATTTCATTTCCCTCTGACCTTGGGGTGACCTCACTGTTTCCCTGTGTCAGCCCATGAACTTCTGGGTCAACAAAAATAATGTACACCCCGAAATTTGCAGTATTTATGCAATGAACTTTCATACATTCTGCCTCGGTGGTGATATGCCAGGGTATGCTGGAGATTTTGTTTATCAGTTAGAATTATGTTCAGTTGCTAGTGGCAGTGGCTTGAATAAGATAGAAGTTTGTCCCACATAAAAGTCCAGAGTGAGGCAGGCCAGAACAGTTCTGCTAGGCCTGGCCTCTGTTCAAAGATCACTTGATGGTCCAAGATAACCGCTTGCCATGCAGCCAGGATGAAGAAGGAAGGAACAGAGAAGAAAGCTAAATGAAGGAAAGTTCCTGGAGACTTCTATAGGACACTTACTCTTACATAGCATTTGTCTGAACTTAATTATTAGGCCACACCTACCTGTAAGGCAGGCTGAGGAAATGTGGTCTTTATTCTAAGTGGTCATGTGACCTACTTAAAAACTGGAGGGCAAGACAAGCGTCCATCAATTGGTAAATAGATAAGACCACACACACACACACACACACACACACACACACACACACAGAAATATTACAAAAGGAGAAAAAAGGGGGAGAAAGGCGAACCACGAAAATGATTCTTAACTAAAGAGAACAAACTGATGATTACCAAAGGGGTATGGGTGGGGGCATGGGTTGAATTGGTGACAGGGATTAAGGAGTGCACTTGGGTTGACCACTGGATGATGTATGAAAGTGCTGAATCACTATATTGTACACTTGAGACTAATAGAACACTGCATGTTAACTTACTGGAATTTAAATAAAAACCTTTTTAAAAATTGGAGAGTAGGGAATACCATGATTATTGGAGGACAACTGGAAGCCTCTGCTGCATAGAGAGTACAAGTACTTGTAAAACACATACCTGCATTTGGGGTGCTTCAATTGAGTAGCAGAATTGGTTGTACATACAACCACCTCTAGTTTAAGTTGACAAAATAGCTTTTTACCTAAATGGAAAGGTGTGATTGTGATTATAATACTGATAGATTTATAAGGACTTTAAACCAAATACTAACTAACCTAACCAAATGTGGTTAGGGACACATATTTATATTTATGCAATTGTGAGTTTATAATTCCTTAGATCTCAAAATTTTATTCTACAACGAATTTAAGTATAGTGTTTGGAAAGTTCGCACCATAGGAAATGAATACAAGAAACCTAATCATCAGTATTTAAAATGTTGGAAATAACATAAATTTTGAATCACTTTGTAGGCTTCACTTTTGTCATCTAGTTGTGGGTGTCAAATTAACTCCCACTTTATTTTTAGCTATGTAATGTGTCACTCAGTACACATTCCCTGACGGATTACATTGGCTGAAATATATAAAGGATTTGCAGCATCAACAGGATTGCCAAGGCTTCATCAAAGATTATTCCAAACTGGTAACTTGTTTTTTGGTACAAATTGACATGTCATCTTCCAATGCCAAAAGTCTTGATGATCAAACAGAGTTGGAACTGAGGCAGATCTTACTCTTCCAGTTTCTACATTTTTATAGTTCTTTGCCCTAGAGAACCCTATTCCAGAATAGTGCTGTTCTGATGGCCTCCATGGAGTGTTGGCCCAATCTGAAGACCTTGCCACATATTATAGAGTCAACGTGTGAGGTGGGGAAATTTCAGTTCTGAACTCTGAGTAAGAAGCTGGCAGCCCAAAAAGAGATCAGCAGATTTGTTTGGACTTTCTCTCTCTCTCTCTTTAAAGATTTTATTTATTTATTTGAGAGAGAGAGTAAACATGAGCAGGGGATGAGAGGCAGAAGGAGAAGCAGACTCATTGCTGAGCAGGGAGCCTGATGCAGGTCTCGATTCCAGGACCCTGGGATCATGGCCTGAGCTTAAGGCAGCCACTTAACTAATTGAGCTACCAAGCATTGTTTGGACTTTATTAAGGAAACTTACATGGAACAGTCCAGAGAAAGTTGCATATTGCTATTTTATTCAAAGAAAAGCTTGGTGTCCTCCAATTCTGGTCTCAGTCCCTATGATCACTCATTTCTGGAATTGTTTAGGTAAATATAAAATCTTAGAGGTAAAGAAGAAAATGAGGTGATCTGGAAGTCTGATGCCAGACAGATGAAGTGAACACTCCCAAGGAATGCAGCAATTGATAATGTGATGGCTTTTTAAAAGGGGCCTAAAGAAGAAGAGACATCAAAGGGCAGTTTCTCTTTACACATGTAAGACGATGTCTCTAAGGTCACCAGCACACACTTTAATAGCAATCATCATCAGTGGGATCAGCTTTCAACACAAAGAATGATGGTCTCCTTCCGTATCTTTGCATGTATGTGCGTTACACACATACCAGTCCAGTTCTGTGAGGGGAAAATATGTGTAAAGTGCCTCCACTGTGCCTGGCACATGGTAGTAGCTGCTCATTAAGTGAGAAACATTGTTATTGCTATTATCCAAGGGAAGGGGCACCATAGAACCTTTCTTCCTATCCTGCAAATCTAACTCTGAGGTCACCCATGCAGATTAGAAAAATGCACTTGTTTTCCAGGACCTAAAATAATCTCTCTCACCTTCTTGCAATACTTGTTGGCAGGTTCTTTTCACCAATCATCTTTCTTTTCCCTTATCCCCCTCAAAGACCTACTTTTCTTCAAGGCCCAAAGAAAATGCCAGCTTTTCACTATACCTATGCCTCAGTGCATTCCCAGTAGACATCCACTTTCTCCCATGGGTGCCCACAGCATTTTGCTTATATATGTAACACAGTTCTTACCATGCTGCAATGTATTTATGGGCCACCAGTTCCAATAACAGTGGACTTCTCCAGGGTAAAAATTATTTTTTTCTTTATCTCTGCATTTTCAATTATTTAAACATTGCCTGACAGATAAAATGTACATCTATCCAATGGGATATTATTCATAGATAAAGAGAAAGAAGCTACCAAGCCACAAAAAGACATGGAGGACTCTTAAATGCATACTGTTAAAGGAAATAATCCAGTCTAAAATGGTTGCACATGGGTCTAGACAATTGAGTACAGGGATGGCACTTGGTGGGAGCCAAGTATCTCATTTTTGGAATGAGAACTTATAGATAAGCAGGAGCAGGAGGTTAAAATCATCCATGTTGTAATGGATTAGAGTTGGAGACATCAGTAGGACCTCAGGTTTAGCTAACATAGATGCATATGGTTTCATAACAGAAATATTTATAGACATGCATATATACACTGATCACTATACACACATATATTTCTTTGATCTGTTAACTGAGAGGTCCTAAAAGAAATGACAGCCCTATCACAAACATACCTGACGCCCAGATCTTGGTTTCTAATATCATTCTCCAATGAAAAGAACTAGGGCTCTTTGCAGAAATAACTGATTTAAGGACTGGGTGAGCCTGAAGCATGTTGTCATGCCAGAAAATAAGGGTGTGATTTTAAAAATGGGGCAGAGGAGCCAACTGAAGGAGTTTCCAGGGGCCAGGAACAATTTGGGCAAATAAATAAGTAGATAGATGAAAGTAATACTGGACAATAATCTAAAGTATAAAATAAATATTTATGAGTCAATACTGATATAATTAAATTATTGGATAAATTAATAAATGAAGGAGAAGAGACAAATTGTGCTGAAGAATTTCAAATAATTCACATAGACTCTCCATCTGCAGGGAGAGAGAGCATAAATCCCTACCCACTAAATGAAGGCTAGATATGACTTCCCTTTATTTTTTTTATTTTTATTTTTTTAAAGATTTTATTTATTTATTCACAGACACAGAGAGAGAGGCAGAGACACAGGCAGAGGGAGAAGCAGGCTCCATGCAGGGAGCCCGATGTGGGGCTTGATCCCAGGTCTCCAGGATTACACCCCAGGCTGCAGGCAGCGCCAAACCGCTGCGCCACCGGGGCTGCCCATGACTTCGCTTTAAAGAGTATGGAAAGGGAGGAAAACAGAATAACCCTACAGTGGAGAAATCTAACAAAAACTGCATCAGCCAGGTGATCATTGTCAACACCAACAGTCATAAATCATGCTGATAGTATATGCCCTTGATATGATATGATGAGAATGGCACTTTGCCTCTGTGATCTTCCTCCCCAAATCCCATAACCCCAATCTAATCAGGAGAAAAACCTCAAATTCCAATTGAAGGAGACATTCTACAAAATATTTGACCAGTCCACCTCAAAGTTGCCAGGGAAGTCTGAAAAATTGTCATAGTCAAAAGGAGTCTAAGAGACTTGTGAACTAAATGTAATGTGGTATCCTGAATGAGATACTAGTGTAGCAAAAGGACATCAGGTAAGAACTAAGGAAATCTGAATGAACTATGAACTTTAGTTAATAATAATGTATATTGTAATATGTGTATATACAATACATATATAGAATGGTAATCATAGGAGAAATTGCATGTAGGGTATGTGTCAATTCTATGGACTATGTTCTCAATTTTTCTGCAAATCTAAAACTCAAAAAAAAAAAAAAAAAGAAATATAGTCACACCTGACCAAAGAGGATATGCAGATGGCAAATAAATATGGAAAGATGTTCTACATTTTATGTCATGAATGATATGCAAATTAAAACAACAATGAGCTATATGCCTATTACAATGGCCAAAATTCAGAACACTGACATCACCAAATTCTGGCAAAGATGGAAACAGCAGGAATTTTCATTCATTGCTAATAGGAATGCAAAATGGTACAATCACTTTGGAAGACAGTTTGGCAGTTTTTTATAAAACTAAATATCCTTTAATATGATCCAGCAATCATGGTCCTTATTATTTATCCAAAAGACTTAAAATGTATGTCCAGGGGGATCCCTGGGTGGCTCAGTGGTTTACTGCCTGCCTTTGGCCCAGGGCGTGATCCTGGAGTCCCGGGTATTGAGTCCCGCTTCGGGCTCCCTGCATGGAGCCTGCTTCTCCCTCTGCCTGTGTCTTTGCCTCTCTGTCTCTCATGAATAAATAAATAAAATCTTAAAAAATGTATGTCCACAACAAAAATATGAATATGTATATTTATAGCAGCTTTATTCATAATTGCCAAAACTTGGAAGCAACCAAGATGTCCTTTGGTAAGTGAATGGATAAATAAACTGTGGTACATTCAAACAGCAGGATATTATTCAGAACTAAAAAGAAATGAGCTGGGAACCTGGTGGCTCAGTTGGTTAAGCATCTGATTCTTGATTTGGGCTAAGGTCATGATCTCAGGGTCATGAGATTGAGCCCTGCATCAGGCCCTGTGCTCAGTGGGGAGTCTGCTTGGAATTCTCTCTCTCTCTCTCCCTCTGCCCCTCCCCTCCTTGCACTTATGCTCTCTCTCTCTCAACCTCCCCCCCAAAACACAAAAGAAAAACAAACTATGAAAAGGCATGAAAGAAACTTAAATGCATATTTCTAAACAAAAGAAAATAATCTGAAAAGGCTACATACTCTGTGATTTCAACTATATGACATTCTGGAAAACATTTGTCCAAACACCCAGAATGTACAACACCAGGAGTGAATCATAATGTGAACTTTGGATTCTGGGTGATAATGGTGTGTCAATAGGTTCATCAGTTTTTTTTTTGTTTTTTTTTTTGTGTGTGTGTTTTTGTTGAGGTTCATCAGTTATAATAAATGTTCTCTCTGATAGGGGATGTCAGTAATGGGGAACTATGAAGCTAAAACTTCTCTAAAAGTCTTAAGCACATACATACATATGTAGTCTTTTAAAAAAAATTTTCCTGACACATAATTATTTATTATTAAAGGAACTTAAACCCAGGGAAGTTAATTTTCCCAAGTTAGCAAAAGTATAAATTACTGTATATAACCTAAATATAAGGATAATCTTTATTGTGATTTGTTTTAATTCATTTAGCATTTAATATGCTTATTATGTGATAGGTACTATTCTAAGTGCTTTACAGATATTAGCTAAGTTAATTCTCAAAACAATGTCATGAATAGGATACTATTATTATTCCCATTTTACAGACAGGAACTGAGACCTAGAAAGATTAAGGGTCACTTGCCCGTCCAGGCTTAAGTATGTGGCAAAGCTGGTGTTTGAATTGAGACAATCTAGCTCCAGAGATTATGGGTTAACCACCATACTATGTGGCCTCTGTTTATTCAAAAAAAACCTTTTAAAAGTAGCTTAAGGGATCCCTGGGTGGCGCAGCGGTTTGGCACCTGCCTTTGGCCCAGGGCGCGATCCTGGAGACCCGGGATCGAATCCCACGTCGGGCTCCCGGTGCATGGAGCCTGCTTCTCCCTCTGCCTGTGTCTCTGCCTCTCTGTCTCTCTCTGTGTGACTATCATGAATAAATAAATAAAATCTTAAAAAAAAAAAAGGTAGCTTAAGATTAAAGTCTCCTCCATTGTTTTCAGGCATCAAAGTTGCAGAAAAGTAAATTCAGACATTCAATACTATTATGACTGACCACCAGGGGGCATCAAAACTCTTACAAACCTGTCAAATGGTCACAGTTTCATTTACATTGCTTTTTAACCTGTTTCTATTTGATAGCCCATAAATAAACAAAAAATATACAAATAAAATTAATAGAGATGTTTAAGTGTCATGCAGATTTCACTTGTCTTTTTTGTTATCCATGTCCTATATATTTTCCATACTGTACATTTTAACTTCATTATATACTGTTTCATTTTCAGGTTGTTTCATTTGCTTGTCTCCTGCCCATGACTAAGATGCAAGCTCTTTGTCAGTACGGAAGACGGCTTATATTGTACTTACCATTTTTAAAAATTGTGTAACACCTGGCATAGTTAGGTACGTTATAAACACCACTTGCTAATTGGTTTGAATGCATAAATACCTTATTTTACATAATAGATATGTTCATGAGGCCAGCATAAGCCACTTTAAAATTCAGTAGGGAAGCCAGATTTTAAGACAATCCAATAGTGAATCCTTTTGAATTAAGTCAAGAAGCACTCCATAATTTAGCCTGGTATATAAATCTCTATTTTCATATGTGGTTTGGCTTAAAGCAGAAAGCACCTGGGTATTGTTGATTGGAAAAAAAAAATCAATTTCTGTATCTTGTGCAAGGTTTACTTATATTCTGCACTCTCTCCTTGCTGCAGGTGATGGCCAAGAATTGAAGGACAAAAGAGGCTGGGTTGTCAAGTGGCAAACGACACGACACTGCCTGAGACAGCAAAGACCTGCAGTCCTGCCTGTCATCACTCACTACCTGGACAAGCCCACTTGAACTTTTGGGAGCTCTGTATCCTCGTTCCTAAAACGTGAGAGTTAAATAAGATGAATTCTCTCAAAGTCAGTTTTCAGTTTCCCAGGAAAGGGGGAAGATAGAAAAATCTTTTTTTTTTTTTAAGATAGAAAAATCTTCACAGACTCTCCATCAGACTGTAACACAGCAACTGTGTTCTTCACCTTCATTAGATGCCATTGACATTGTAACAGTTTGCAATGATGTAGTCATTGCCCACAAAGTGCTGAATAGTTCTATGATCCTCCCTGGTCATCCTAGCCACTATACAAAGATAAGGGCAGGTACCATCTTTATGTTCTGATTTCAAAGATAAGGATGTTTGTTAAGGGACTAGTAGACTGTCTGGCAGTTGCTGAACCTAACCTTTTACTTCTGTCCACAACTAATTTAGAGAAAACACTCAGATATCAATTTTTTTCCTTACAAATAATTAGAAGCATTTAAAGAGTATAAGATTAATCAGATATTTCATTTTCCCACCAAGGGACACTATGGTTCATTTAACTTTGAATCCATCATAGGCAGAGAGGTTTGGGGGCCGTTTGGAAGGGGTTTATGAGCTGTAAATTGAGTGCGCTGAGAGCAATTAAGCACTTAAATTAGAGCAATGTGTAAATTTAACAGCTGGGAAGTGTTGTCAGTTGCAAGCTACAGACCACCTGCTTGGCAGATTCTGCATACAAACTGAAGAAAATAGATTAAATAGTGGAAAGTAGAATCTGGCTTTGGTAATTTGGAGCATAAATTCAGATTACACATACAGCTGGAGTACCTTTAAGATTCATGCAGAAGTACAGCACCTCCTCTAGGGATGCTTGGCTGGACAAAGATTTGTTAGGCTGTTTAAACTGTGCTTCAATTACAATTTAATTACTCTTACAGTAAATAGCTTGGGACTGTTTCAAGAGAATCTGACCTTGGAATATGATGTCTATTTATCTTACCTTTTTTTTTTTGGTGCTAAAAAGAATGGTTGTCACAAAGACCTACAAGCTTCTATTTACTCACATGGTATTTATAAAATTGATTAAAACAGTATTTTTCACCATGTTCCCAGGATCCTCTTAAGACTTGTCAACGGGAAAGAGTTCCCAGGCTTCTATCACTGACCAACTCTTAGTGAAATATATGTTTTAATATGTTTTAATCCTCTGTAATAAAGTATTAATTACCGTTGAAGGAATAAGATCAGGGAATTTGCATTCTTTAAAAAAGGTTTGGGCAGCCCGGGTGGCTCAGCGGTTTAGCGCTGCCTTCAGCCTAGGGCGTGATCCTGGAGACCCCGGATCGAGTCCCGCGTCAGGCTCCCTGCATGGAGCCTGCTTTGCCCTCTGCCTGTGTCTCTGCCTCTCTTTCTCTCTCTGTGTCTCTCATGGATAAATAAATAAAAATCTTTAAAATAAATAAAAATAAGAAAGATTTTATCTTATTTTACATACTCTGTACACCCAATGTGGGGCTTGAACTTACAACCTTAGGATCAAGAGTCACATGCTCTCTTGAATGAGTCAGCCAGGAGTCCCATGGACTCATACTTATTATTCCTTCCTTCCACATCAAAATGAACTTATCTGAGATTTGCTGCTCTTTGAGTTTTCTAAGGCAGAATTGTTGGTAATTTCTGATAAATCGGGAGACATAAATCACAAGAAGAACACTTATTCTATTAATTGAAAAAGGGAAAATTTTGAAAAGTTTGAAGACTTTTAAAAGGCTGCTATAGTTTTTTTTTATTCCTTTCTTAAACTGCTTACCTTTTTCTTAGAATAGATGAGATCCTAAAACATGTGCTCAGTCCTTCATGTATTCATAAGCTTATTTAACAAATATATATTGGTGCTCACTATGTGCCAGGCACAGTGTCAGAAGTTAATGATACAAGGATGAATAAGATTGTTTCTACCCCTCAAAAGTTTCCAGGGACAATCAGGAGAGATTGAAGCATTTCACAACAAAATAATAGCCTCAATAATTTGAGTACTGGGATCCCTGGGTTTGGCGCCTGCCTTTGGCCCAGGGCGTGATCCTGGAGTCCCGGGATGGAGTCCCACATTGGGCTCCCTGCATGGAGCCTGCTTCTCCCTCTGCCTGTGTCTCTGCCTCTCTCTCTCTCTCTCTGTCTCTCATGAATAAATTTTAAAAATCTTTAAAAATAATACTTTGAGTACTTACTCAAAGTCAGGAACTTTACTAGATGATTTCTATACGATGTATCATTTAATCCTATTGCCAACCCAAAGAGGTTGGTATACATCTCCCCATTGGTAGATGAAGACACCAAGACTTAGAATTACCTTGCCAGTCTCTCACTCCTCAGTGTATTTACTTCCTTTGGCTGAAATTGTCTACCTATCTTCACCTAATTCCTGTTTATCCTTCAAAAAGCCTTCCTTGTGGCACTTGGGTGGCTCAGTGGTTGAGCATCTGCCTTTGGCTCAGGTCATGATCCTGGGGTCCTGGGATCGAGTCCTGCATCAGGCTTCCCGCAGGGAACCTGCTTCTCTCTCTGCCTATGTCTCTGCTTCTCTCATGAATAAATAAATAAAATCTTTTTTAAAAAAGCCTTCCTTGAACAAGAGAAGGGTCAGTGCCTTGTCCAGTGCTCTTTGAACCTATCTCTAGCAGTACACTTGTCTGTCTAAATTTTAATTAATTGTTTGTCTGAATTCTCAACTAGATTACATTAGGATTGAATTTTTTTCAGGGTGAGCACAGCTTTGTCATCTTTGTACTCCTAGAACCACAGTTCAATGCCTTTCTTGTAATTTATACTCAATAAAAGCTATTTGATTGAAATATGGCAGAGTCAGAGGTTGACCCTATCTGCCTGGCTCCAAAATTCTGGCCCTTTTCACTCTAATTTGCTTCCCAGACTCATGAGATAAGTGTAATTATAGATATATAGGCAAAATATGGGAGCACAAAGGAGAGAAAGCCATGGGGAGGGGGACTTACACAGAAGGTGATGTTTGGTTGGGTTTTGAAGAATATATTGGAATTTGTCAAGTACAGAGAGCATCAAAGGTGTCCCAGCTGGAGAAACAGTTCACACAATAACATGAGAGAGCAAGGTGTACTGAATGCAGAGTGATGATTCTGTGTTGATAAAGCATAAGGCCAAAAGGAGGTTAATGATAGTACATGGAGTGGGAAAGTAGGGGCACCCTGGAAGGTGAAGGCCTTGCTAAACCATTCTAAGTAAGGAATGTGGCCATTGATGGGTTTTTAAGAGACGGTTGCCCTTCATAGAGAGGAGATGGACTCAGAATTCATAGGCTCAAGACCTAACTTTATTGCTTACTATGTGATCTTTGGGACTCACATGTCCTCAATTCCCTAACTGAAAATTATCACCATATCAGCATTGTTATGAGATTCAAATCAGATATGTAACTGCAAGTGCTTTATGACCTGTAAAGGTAACTACTATCCATGTTAGTTATTATTAACAGTTTATGTATCGGTTTGTTAGGGCTGCCATAACAAATACCACAGACTGGGTAGCTGAAACAACAGAAGTTTCCTTTCTCACAGTTCAAGAGGCTGGATGTCCCGCATCAAGGGGCCAGCAGAGTTGATTTCATTCTGAGGCCTCTCTCCTTGGCTTACAGCTAGCTGGCTGTCCTCTCTCCATAGCTGGCTGTCCTCTCTCCATGTCTTCACATGGTCTTCTCTCTATGCATGTCTGTGTCCTAAGCTCTTTTTATAAGGACACTAGTCATACTGGAATTTAGGGCTATCTTAATGACCTTATTTTACTTTAATTACCTCTTTAAGAGTTCCTTACTGGGGCTTAGGATTTCAACATATGATTTTTGCAGGTGACACAGTTCAGCCCATAACGGTATATAAGAAAAACAAAATGTTAACCACTCTACAATGTCTACTCAGGCAATGCCAAATGGATAACCTAAGTTATCTTCTGACTGTACCATTCAAACATAAAATGGAGTTGTGGACCATTCCCACCTCTTCCTCCCTATGAAATGGATCCCCTGGTCAGAGGTTATTTTGAGTGGGATTTCATGTCTGTGCATCAAGCTTCCTATAAGGCTCTAGAAAATGGTGCTGGTTGTTCCCCTGTGAGCAGGAAAGGCAAACTCATACTTGGAATATATATTGTTGAGGATGTGAGGATGAACCACCAGCTCTTCCAGGATAGAAAAGAACTTAAGCTGGTCTCTTTGAAGAACAGTTCCATTTGTGGACCCTGGTGTTTGTCTGAGTTGCTGATATTTAGAGGCAGCAATAGCTAGACTGGCCCTAGCACGTGGAAGCCCATGCTCTGGGGCCAACATATAGCTTCCATCTCTGCCACAGTAGTCAGTCTGTTCCCATTACCATCATGCCAGCTCCAGGATTGACAGTGGCAATGGCTGGCTAACACCAACTAGCTGAGAAATTTTGTTTACTTTGCTCAGCAGTTGTGTTGGATGCTTCCAGCAGACATTAACAGATGATACAAAAATCCTCACTCTCAGTGATTATTCTCTATGACCATCCATATGCCTTTGTTACTTGCCTCCAATCCTCCAGTCCTTTTCCTCCTCTGTTCCTGACCAGATGGTCAGGCCATGGACCACTGCCAGGGGTCTGCATATATTCCTTTTTTTTTTTTTTTTTATGATAGTCACAGAGAGAGAGAGAGAGAGAGAGAGAGAGAGAGGCAGAGACACGGGCAGAGGGAGAAGCAGGCTCCATGCACCGGGAGCCCGACGTGGGATTCGATCCCATGTCTCCAGGACCGCGCCCTGGGCCAAAGGCAGGTGCCAAACCGCTGCACCACCCAGGGATCCCGGGTCTGCATATATTCCTACCTCAAATCATTTCTCCTTCTGCACCACCCCACAAGGGTGGAGGAATTACCTTTGAAGAAGACGAGCATGCTCCTTCCTTGATTCTCTTTGAGATCTACCTTCCTGCAGAGAACATACATTCTGGACTTTCTCTATGCTTTGAATTCTATAGGAATAGGTCTAGGGTCACTCAGTACTGCCTGTGAGTGGATAGGGCAGTCTGTTGCTAAACTACATACTCCAAACTAGCCAAAATTAAGGTGATATTTTGATCTACAACTGCCCCATTCTTGTATCTTTCTCTTACTCAGCTCCAAGCTCTAGAAATGTTACTGATTATGCAGCTGAAACCCTAACAGAAAGTATCAAGGCTGGGATTTTGGCAAGCAAATGGGCAGTGCTTCCCTACCCTGAAATCTGTCCAGAGAGAAAGGGACTCCCCTGGGCCCAGAGAATTACAGGAACATTTGGTGGACACAGGGGCTGAAGAAGCTCCAAAGAGTACTATCCCTTGACAGAGAGTTCTAGGTGATAGTGGGGTAGGGGTGAGATGGATGCAGGTACAGTCTGGGCATCTCATTGCCTCAGCCCTCTGCAGGCCTCTTTCCTAGAAGGCTGAGGTGATAAGAGCCAAGGCCTGTCTCCTGCAGCAACCCAGAATTTTTTATCCCATAGTTCATTTGGATCATATTATGGAGACAACTTTGCAAGGATCCAAGTGAAAATACCTTTTCTAATTCTCTCAAGTATTTTTCTTCATATGCATTTTTGTTGACTATTACAGAAATATTCTTTCTATACATTTGATTCTATATAAATATTAATTGCCTCCTGCATTTGTGGTGTAAGCAGGAGAGAAGAAGAGAGAAAGAGAGAGAAAAGCAGTAAAGTTTCTCACATTTCTTACAAGTATTTCTTTAATGACTACATGTCGGTATGGAATAATGTTTCTCTTTTCAAAGCAGTGTTGAAATACTATTTTTTAAAAGATTTTATTTATTTATTCATGAGACACACAGAGAGAGAGAGAGAGAGAGAGAGAGAGAGAGGCAGAGGGAGAAGCAGGCTCCATGCAGGGAGCCGGATGCGGGACTTGATCCCAGGTCTCCAGGGTCAGGCCCTGGGCTGAAGGCGGCGCTAAACCACTGAGGCACCGGGTCTGCCCTCAAAGCAGTGTTGAAATACTTTTGCTTGAGGTAGTGAATTTTGAGCAAAGAAGAAGCTCACATGTAAGTGTGGGAAACAGAGCACTTGATTTCACCTCAAAATGTAAGCAACTTGTGTTTTCCTTCTAAGTAAAAGAAACAGAATGCATTTAATGTTGGCTCTCTTAGTTTCCCCAGCCCAACAGTTTTCCCACAATGGGCATTTTGGTGGCCACACCTGGGGCATCAGAAAACTGAAAACAGATGTCTGGGCTCCTGGAAAGCAGAAGTTAGTGTCAGATTCAATCAGAGAAGCAATGGGAACATCAGAAGGTGGAGCCTGTGTTTAACCACAAGGTGACAGATCTGATCGAGGGATGCTGCAGTCTACGGGAAGCCACAAATGAGTAGGTGGGAAAGAAGGACAGGTGGGGGAGAAAAGAGATGAAGAGATAGGAGAGCAGATGTAGATCAATCCAGTGTACTTTGGCTGGATGGGGTGTGGCCACTATTGTTCCACTCACCTCCCCACGCCGCCCAACGTTTGACACCTGTAACATGCTTACTTTCATAGAAGGCCAGATACCCATGGCAGTTAAAGCCCAAGCTTTGGAGTTAGGGAATCTGGTGTCAAGGCTCAGCTCCATTAGCTACCAGCATGTGACCATTAATTAATTTAACAATGAACAACAGCTTTGACTTTTAGTTTGTCTGTAAAATGGAGCTAATAAGGGATTTTTTCTCATAGAAATGTATGGTGATGATTATATGAGATAATATACTATAGAGTTCTTAGCACAATGACTGGCACAGAAATAGTCCCAAAGAAGTTAGCTAGTATTAATAATCTGGGTCTGTAGTGCTCTGACTGAGCTCCAGAAAGACTTACATGTGTATGAAGTGTCTTTGTTTACTTCTCACCTTCACCAAAGCCATCCTATTTTCATCTATTTTATATATTTGTCTTCTGTAAATACTTTACTCAAGTGAAGTTATGCTTTAAAAAACAACCTGTTAGAATCATGATGTGGGGGCACCTCACTGGCTCAGTCAGAAGAGCATGTGACTCTTAGGGCACCTGGGTGGCTCCATTGATTAAGCAACTGACTTTGGCTCAGGTCATGATCTCACAGTCCTGGGATCAAGCCCTGCTCAGCAGGGAGGCTTCTTCTCCTTCTCCCTCTGCTTCTCTCCCCACTCATGCTCTCTCTCTGTCAAATAAATAAATGAAATCTTTAAAAAATAATAACAGCTAAATACGTCATTACTTTAAAAGGTTAGGTTCGTGTATCTTTTCATGTACTGAGTATTCTTAATATAGAAGATCGCAGGTGTGCTCTCTGATTGTTCTACACTTGAACAATGCCATGAAAATTGGCCTGGGATTGTGTTTCTCCTACCGCCACCTCTCTTTACCCAAAAGGTAATGTATCAACCATCTGTACAGGGATAAAATTTACATTTGCATCATGTAGTTTTTTTTTTAAGTATGTTGTTTTGATAGGGTTTGTGACACAGGAAGGCAACTAAAGTGAATTTTATAACCTTAAAAGAGTAGACATCTAGAAAAATAATGAATTTGATTTATTTGACAAGTTGAAAATTTTTTAAAGGAGAAATATGTTTTTGATGATATATAGAGGAGTTTGAAAATCTTAATCTAGAAACTAAGTAAATAAAATCTTTACTTATATTTGGTCAGAGAATAGTACATATTGCTAATCAAACACCACATGCACTTAAATATAATGTTCTGGGAACTAAATCTTCAAGGGACTTAGAGCTGTTCAATTCCAAAATCTTTATTTGAAACCCTCTTACTTGAATTCAAACCAAAGTACTCTCATTGTCTCTTTTCTTTTTAAAAGATTTTACTGATTTATTTGGGAGAGAGAGAGAGAGAGCATAGAGGGAGAATGAGAGGGAGAAGCAGACTCACCACTAAGCAGAGAGATCTCAGGACTCTGAGATCATGGACTAAGTGGATGGTAGATGCTTAATCGGCTGAGCCACCCAGGTGCCCCTCATTGCCTCTTCTCTAAACATTCAGAAAAAAACATGACCAGACTTTTTTCTTTTTTTTTTAAGATTTTATTTATTTATTCATGAGAGACAGAGAGAGAGAGAGAGAGAGGCAGAGACACAGGCAGAGGAAGAAACAGGCTCCACGCAGGGAGCCTGATGTGGGACTCGATCCCGGGACTCCAGGATCACATCCTGGGCCAAAGGCAGGTGCTAAACCACTGAGCCACCCAGGGATCCCCCAGACTTTTTTCATAATGAAGGAGGATCATTTGCCTACCTTATAATAACATGATTCAGTGCTCATTTTTAAAACTGGATTTTTAAAATTGTATGGTATAAGTAATAAAAAGGAGTGAGCCACTTTTATGGGTACCTTATAGTTTTATAGTTCTTAACCTAAACTTAAAATTTTAGGGGCACCTCAGTGACTCAGTCCATTAAGCGTTTGCCTTCAACTCAGATTGTGATCCTGGGATTCTGGGATCAAGCCCCACATCAGTCTTCCTTCTCAGCAGAGAGCCTGCTTCTCCTTCTGCTATGCCCCTCGCTTTCTCTCTCTCTCTCTGTCTCTCTCTCTAAAAAAAACAAAACAAAACAAAAAACTTAAAATTGTGTATTTCTTCCTTATGGCAAAAACCACAAGGCACCATATGTGCAGACTACACAGTGAGGTGGGTTGGCTCTCCCATAGACTCTGAGGTATAGTACAAGAGTTTAGCCATTATCATCTTCCTCCTGAGTTATTTTGAAATGTTTTGTGTGTTTGTTTTGTATACTTTGGCTGTAGTATTGGTGGTAGACATTATAATATGGATTCTTTCTTTCTTTCTTTCTCTCTTTCTTTCTTTCTTTCTTTCTTTCTTTCTTCCTTTACCTCAGTCTTCTTTTTCCTCTTTCCACCTCTTTGTCTGTAGGATATACTGTATGTAGTCATGCAATCTGTTTTATTTTAAAGATTCTATCTATCTATCTATCTATCTATCTATCTATCTATCTATTTGAGTGAGAGTAGAAAGGGGGGGAAGAACAAAGGGAAAGGAAAAAGCAGACTCCCCACTGAGCAGGGAGCCTAAATGCAGGCTCAGTCCTAAGACTCCAGGATCATGACCTGAGCCAAAGGCAGACACTTAACCACTCAGGCACTCCAAAATTTTTGAATTACTATGTGAGCCCTAGAGCTATATATGAAACTTCATAATCATTACATAGTAGGTTAAAAAGGGAAGTGTCTGTTAACAGGCATTTCTTACCAATAAAATAATGGCTAGTGGAATTTATTGCATTCAATTGTATCTAGGGGCCCATCTCCCAGGCTTAAACAGTTTTTCTTCAAGACGAGTTTCCTTATTTAATTCTACATTCAGGGGCACCTAGATAGCTCAGTCGGTTAGCTCAGTGTCCACCTTCAGCTCAGATCATGATTTCAGATCATGATCAATTTCCTGGGATTGAGCCCTGCATCAGGCCCCCTGCTTAGCAGGGAGTCTGCTTGTCCCTCTTCCTCTGCCCTCCCCCCTGCTTGTGCTCTTTCTCTTGCTCTGCTCTGCCCTCTCTCTCTCTCTCTTAAATAAATAAAAAATAATAATAATTCTACATTCAGAAAATACTTTGAGCTCCTATTCTTATAATATTTATAAAATAACTCAAAAGTGTTCTATGCTTTAGCTACATGAACCTTGATGGAAAAAAAGTATTTTTCTTGTTAAATAGCATTATAAATAACTTACTTGATGGATGGAATGAGAGTGTGTTACACTAGCAAAATAAGTCAGTCAGAGAAAGACAATTACCATATGATTTCACTCATACGTGGAATTTAAGGAATAAAACAGATGAACATAGAGGAAGGGAAGGAAAAATGAATAAGATGATAGATAGATAGATAGATAGATAGATAGATGATAGATAGATAGAGAGGCAAGCCTTAAGAGACTTTTACCTATAGGGAACTGAGGGTTGCTAGAGGGGCGGTGGGTGGAAGGATGGGGTAATTGGGTGATGGGCATTAAGGAGGACACATGATGTAATGAGAACCGGGTATTATATACAACTGATAAACCACTAAATTCTACCCCTCTAACTAATAATATACTATATGTTTACTAACTTGAATTTAAATAAAATGTAAATAAATAAATAACTTGAATATTTCTATTAGACAGTTTGTATAGATGACCTTTACTTATTAAGGCCATTAAATTAACTGTGGATATAAAGCTATTTGAATTTTATCATTGAGCATCTGCAATTTTAACTTACAAACTGCCTTTTTATTCATTTATTCTGGAGAGGGTTGGGGGCTGATGAGCTTTTCCTTAGACGTCTCCTGGTTTATTTGACACACATCCAGACTAGATACATGCCCTAATGAACCATAACCATGTTCCCACAGCATCCAACTGCTCACCCCCTCCCTTCTTCCCTCAGTCAACCACAGCCCTCTTGGGAATTAAAACCTTTTGTGCAGGGTAATCTGTTCCCACTCAAACTCATGCTTAGATATTCAAGTAATCATGGCATATATTTTTACCAAACTTCTCTTTTAAACTGAATTGGGAAAAGGTGTGAAAAAGGACTCAGTAATTTACTCTTCTAGCTTTTTTAGGTCAAGACAGTATATAGGAGAGATGGAAACATCCGATTAAATTGAGAGCCTGCAGATTAAAACATCATTTGCTCAAAGTCACTCAGTTGGAAGAAAAGACCAGAACTCAGGAAATTTTCTTCCCTCAGATGCATTGCTTATCCAAAGATGTAACTAAAATCATTTAGAAATAGAGTATTTCTCAATCAGAGTTGGCTTCATGGACATGCAAGCCCCTTAGGGCTCATGCTCAGAAATGTCCACCACTTGGTTTAATGCTCTGCTGTCTCCATCTGGAAATGTTTAATTATTTTATCTTTGAACTTAAATTTTGTAAGTGAAGTCTGGTGGGACAATGTGGCATAGGCAGAGATAAGAGTGTCATCCATTCTTTGCTGCTGAATTTGCATATACTTTTCTAGATTTGCCCCCACAAACACAAAATTCCAGTGGAGAGCCATACAGCCTGGGAGTTTAGTGAGTTGTAAAGCAAGCACAAGATAATCACATTATATCTAAAACTAGCAGGGCCCTGAGAAGCCATTTTTTCAATTCAGACCAGAACTTGCTCTAAATCAGAGAGCAAGCAATGGTATCCTAAAGAAACACAAATGACTCAAATCCCATCATATCCTTCTTTACTCATGTTACTTCCCTGTATTAGTCAACTACTTATGCTGAAAATGACAACATAGAAGGAAAGAAAGAGAGCAACCTATGGTTCTTTTCCTTTCAGTTCTTCCTCACTCATCAGTATGCTGAAGACAGTGCTGGTATAATGTGTGCATAACAAGAAGTGAAATAAGTGAAATAAACAGTTGAGTTTGTTTTGTAGAGTGTTTCCATTGTTCTGGTAAGAACGAAGTATTTGCACAAGTATGAACTATAATATATGAATTGTGTAATTTTGGTAATTGTACGAGTGAGATGCTCTTTTTTTAAAAAAATATTTTATTTATTTATTCATAGACACAGAGAGAAAGAGGCAGAGACACAGGCAGAGGGAGAAGCAGGCTCCATGCAGGGAGCCCGAGGTGGGACTCGATCCTGGGACCCCAGGATCATACCCCAGGCTGCAGGCGGCGCCAAACCGCTGCGCCACCGGGGCTGCCGAGATGCTCTTTTTTAAAAAAATATTTTATTTATTTATTCACGAGAGACACACAGAGAGAGAGGCAGAGACACAGGCAGAGGGAGAAACAGGCTCCATCCAGGAAGCCTGACAGGGGACTCGATCTGGCGTCCCCAGGATCACGCCCTGGGCTGAAGGCGGCGCTAAACCACTGAGCCACCCAGGGTTCCCAATGTTCTTATATTTACATTTAAAACTAGTTATCACGTAATACAAAGTGAACATTAAAATTCATGCTAATAATTTTAACTTTTATATTTTTTATATTTAGAATGACATTACATATCAAATAAACAACATCATGGCAAGTCCAGAAAGAAACTTCAGAAGAAAGGAAAAAATATTTTAGTACTTTTTGAAAACAACTTTATTAAGGTATAGATCACATATCATATAATTCACCTGTTAGAAGTGTACAATTCATTGGTTTCTGTTATATTCACAGAAAAGTACAACCATCACCACACTCCATTTTAGGACATTTTCATCTCTCTTTTTTTAAGATTGTATTTATTTATTCATGACAGACACAGAGAGAGGCAGAGACACAGGCAGAGGGAGAAGCAGGCCCCATGCAGGGAGCCCGACGTGGGACTCGATCCTGGGACTCCAGAATCACGCCCTGGGCTGTAGGCGGCGTTAAACCGCTGAGCAACCCGGGCTGCCCACATTTTCATCTCTTAAAAAAAAAAAAATTCATTCCCTTTCCCCAGCAAATCCTCGGCCCCCCCCCCCCCCCCCAATTCAGCTCTAGGTAATCACTAATCTATTTTCCATCTCTGTAGATTTCCCCATTAGGGATATCTCATATAAATAGAATCGTATAATATATGGTCATTCTGTGACTGGCTTCTTTTACTTAGCACATTTCTTTGAAGGTTCATTCACGTTGTAGCATGGATCAGTACCTCACTCCTATTTATGGCTAAATGATATACCATGTATGAATGTACCATTTTTGTTTATCCATTTTTCAGTTATAGACATTTGTGTTGTTTCCATATGTTTCCTTAATGTGGGTCTTATGAATAATACTGCCATAAACACAATGAGGTGGGCACTTGACGGGATGAGCACTGGGTATTATTCTATATGTTGGCAAATTGAACACCAGTAAAAAATAAATTTATAAAAATAAAAAAAACTGCCATAAACATTCCATTTTAGTACTTTTTATGGTGATTTTCTCCTGCTTTTTTAACAAAGTCACCTGGTATTTTCACTTTTTACCACACTGGGCTTTCCAAATTATGTAGCCAACCCTGGTTTCAATTAACCTAATTCAAGAAATATTCACTAGGTTTTACCCTGCCCAATGTGTTATAACTGATAGTGTCTGCCCTTAGGCAGTCTGCAGTGTGATAAGCAAGTATAAATTACATACATCTCACACTTGGATCATTGATTTCAAAGGAATTATAATATCAAAAAAGTTCTTAGCACTAAAACACTTTTTTTTAAAGATTTTATTTATTTATTCATGAGAGATACAGAGAGACAGGCAGAGAGAGACACAGGCAGGGGGAGAAGCAAGCCCCACCCATGCAGGGAGCCTGACGTGGGACTGGATCCCAGGTCTCCAGGATCATGCCCTAGGCTGACGGTGGCGCTAATCTTCTAAGCCACCCGGGCTGCCCTAAAACATTTTAATATATAGAGTACAATCAAACCTGGAAAGAGAGCTTTCCATGGAACACTGTGGCTCCAACTTCTGGAATCAGCATTGATCAATTTCACAAAAAATGTTGTCTCAGGCTGATAAGCAGAGCACTTTTTCTCTAAAATAAGCAGGAAAAGACACATATGCTGACGAAGACCAGGAAAATCCAGCTTCTGAAGCTACCAGGTGGATCTGTTTGTAGAAAACAGGGTAGAAAGGATTTAATCTTTGGTAAAAGCCATTATAGTGACTTCATTCGATTGTGTCTTTATGTTGCAGCTACTGTTTGCCATTAAAATAAATCACAGTTGACTTGTGAATGGTCCAAATGAAAAGAAGACTAGGACATCAATCTGAATCAAAAAGTACTTCTATGACTTAAGAGTAAAGATAAGCCTGAAAGACGCCTTCAAACTTCAGAATTAAATAGAATGGGTGGGAACTGAAGAAGAATGACTTCCAGGACACCCTTAAATAAGATTCCTGGGTTATCTGCAGTTATAAAGTAGGAAGGAAAAAAAATCTTGTAAGAAATATATAACAAGTAATTCACATTGGGTTTTCTTGCCTTTCTATGGGTATATATAGACTAATGCTACTGAAAAATCATTTCATTGAAAAGGCAAAAGAGAAATTCTGTTTTAAAAAAAGAAAAAAATTTTTTTAAATAAAAAAGAAGGAAACAAAAAAGTGGAACATAGAGCTACCCTACAGCCCACCCAGCAACTGCACTACTAGATATTTACCCTAAAGATACAAATGTAGTAAAAAAATAAAAAATAAATTTAAGAAAAGATACAAATGTAGTGATCCAAAGGGACACCTGCACCCCAATAGCAGCAATGTCCACAATAGCCAAACTATGGAAACGGGCCAGATGTCCATCTACAGATGAGTGAATAAAGAAGACACACACACACACACACACACACACGGGAATACTACTCAGCCATCAAATAAATGAAGTCTTGCTATTTGCAATGATGTGGATGGAACTAGAGGGTATTATGCTGAGTGAAATAAACAATTAAAGAAAGAAAATCATCATATGATCTCACTTATATGTGGAATTTAAGAAAAAAAATGGAAGATCATAGGGGAAGGGAGGGAAAAATAGAGCAAGATGAAATCGAAGAGGGAGACAAAGCATAAGAGACTCTTTTCTTTCTATGATAGTCACAGAGAGAGAGGCAGAGACACAGGCAGAGGGAGAAGCAGGCTCCATGCACCAGGAGCCCGACGTGGGATTTGATCCCGGGTTTCCAAGATCACTACCTGGGCCAAAGGCAGGCGCCAAACCGCTACACCACCCAGGGATCCCAGCATAAGAGACTCTTAATCAAAGAAAAGAAACTGAGGGTTGCTGGAGGGGAGGAAGTTGCGGGGAGGGAGTAACTGGGTGGTGAACATTAAAGAGGGCACTTGAGGTAATGAGCACTGGATGTTATATAAGATCAATGAATCACTGAAGTCTCCCTCTGAAACTAATAATACACTATATCTTAATTAATTGAATTTAAATTAAAAATTAGGGCAGCCCGGGGGGCTCAGCGGTTTAGCGCTGCCTTCAGCCCAGGGTGTGATCCTGGAGACCCGAGATCGAGTCCCACATCGGGTTCCCTGCATGGAGCCTGCTTCTCCCTCTTCCTGTGTCTCTGCCTCTCTCTCTCTGTCTCTCATGAATAAATTAATAAAATATTTTTTAAAATTAATTAATTAAAAATTAAGAAGAAAGACAATGTGCGTAATCAGTGTCAACACTTTTTCCCCCTCCAAATACAACTTTATTTTCAGAAAGCATAACAAGGAAACAAATGCTGTTCTTCTTTCTTAAAAGGTTTGTTTATTTATTTATTTATTTATTTATTTATTTATTTATTTGAGAGAGAGAATGCACACAGCAGGGGGAGGGGCAAAGGAAGAGGGAGTAGCAAATTCCCCACTGAGCAGGGTGCCTGATGTGGGCTGGATCCCAGCATCCTGGGATCTTGACCTAAGCTGGAGGCAGATGCTTAACTGACTGAGCCACCCAGACACAAATGCTGTTCTTCTGTTGTTTCATCACCCTATTTATATTGTGAGCCTCCCCTATAATAGGACATAGAGGGAAAAGGCATAGCCTTTTTTTTTTTTTTTCAAGAAGCCCAGACTAAAAGGAAGAAACAAATAAATCAGTATCTAAGTAAATCACAATGTGAGCAAGTGAAACATGGACATAGGAACAAAGTGAAGCACAGCAGGAGCTTTCCATGTTGGCACTAATGGGATGAAGATCTAGAACATCTAAACTGGTCTTTGAAGGATGAAGAGGAGCTCACACATGAACAAGGAAATGTCCATTTTCATAATGGTAACAGATTAACAAAAAGTTCACGTCTCTAGGCCTTTGCTCCCAAGTCACAAACTTTCCTTTGCTTGCCTATATTTCTAAATTTATGTTCTCCTATTCCCAACACAATCCCCTTGTTCTAGTTAGACAAACCTACTTGCTATTCACTCCACAACACTCCATTGGTGGGGTACTGCATGGCTGCCATCTGTCACCTGCACATTTTATCTCATTGGATGTAGAACCTCCCTTAACTCCATACACTGGTTTCACTTTCCTCCTACTTTCTTTCTGTGCAAATTTAAAGGCTCTTCCTCCTCACATAACCTTGTTCTTATTTCTATTACAGCATTTAATTTGTATTGCAGTTGTTTACTTACTTTTCCTTCACTTAACTGTGAGGGTAGGATTCATAAAGACTCTTTGGTTTTTCTATCTCCAGCTGCTAGCGCAGTGCCTAGCACATAATAAGCACTAAATTAACTCTTATTAGAAAAAGGAAGAAGAAAGAGACAGGTATTTGTGTTTGCTTCTGATCATATTCTGCATTTTCATATATCTGTATCTAGTGCTAATCTTGAAGGTCTACTTCAGCCCTCCTCGATTAACATCTATTTACATTTTAAGGAATAGGTTTGTACTGTGTTTGTTGTAATATTTTCATCTTTACCTCTAAATATGCTAATTAACTATGTAAAGTGTTATTTTTCTAGTCCAGATTAATAATACAACATATCCAGTTGTATTTGTGTGTGTGTTAGTGACCAGAAACTCAGCATATGATACAAGTAGTGCTGTTTTAAAAAACCAAAACCAAAAACACAATCATGTCATCATATCTCTCTTTCATAATCTTTGTGTAAATTTGATGTTTCACAAAAGACTGTAGCTTTCAGGCAGCCTGGGTGGCTCAACAGTTTAGCGCCGCCTTCAGCCTAGGGCATGATCCTGGAGACCTTGGATTGGGTCCCAGGTTGGGCTCCCTGCATGGAGCCTGCTTCTCCCTCTGCCTGTGTCTCTGCCTCTCTCTCTCTCTCTCTGTGTGTGTGTGTGTTTCTTGTGAGTAAATAAATAAAATCTTTTTTTTTTTTAAAAAAGACTGTAGCTTTCATGCCAACTGAAATACTCATTTTGATTTATCCAGATACCCTTCCCATGAAAAGTTCTAGAAAAATGCTAATGAAACTTTACTTATTCTGGATCATATGAGACTCAGTTTCTTTTGATGATATTTAAAAACTATATTGTTCAACAGTCCTTTTAAAGTATAATTCTCTATTTTACAAATTATTTTTTATTATATTTTAAAGTAGATGCTTTTTTTTAAGTAGATGCTTTTTAATGACCTAAAAAGATATATACTAAAAGCCTATTAACATGAAAATGTAAATTTTAATATTTCAGGACTGTTTCTTGCAGACAACGATCCCCATCAATGTTTTCACTCAGTTCAACAAGTATTTTGTGAAAGCAGAAGAGTGAGTCAGAGCTTGGCTCAAGCCTGATTATCAGGAACCAAAATCTTTATTATTGTCTATGCTCCTAGTACCATACTTGGTAACAGGACAATGCAAAATTGAGTAATATGTATATATCCTACCTCCCGAGATGTCATTGATTAGTGAAGGAAGGAAGCAAAATATATAACTAATGACAATATAAGCCAGACTGTGTGATTATTTTTTCCCTTTTTTTTTTAAAGATTTTATTTATTTATTCATGAGAATACACAGAGAGGGGGGAGAGAGAGAGAGAGAGAGAGAGGCAGAGACACAGGCAGAGGGAGAAGCAGGCTCCATGCAGGGAGCCCAACGTGGGACTCAATCCCGGGTCTCCAGGATCACACCCTGAGCTGTAGGCGGCGCTAAACCGCTGAGCCACCGGGGCTGGCCTTTTTTCCCTTTTTTTAAAGTCCCGTCTGTGATTATAAGCAAATGCTGACTTAGTTCAATGGTTGAGGGACGCCTGGGTGGCTCAGCAGTTAAGGGTCTGCCTTTGGGTCAGGGTGTGATCCCGAAGTCCTGGGGATGGAGTCCCGCATTGGGCTTTCTGCATGGAGCCTGCTTCTCCTCTCTCTTCCTACGTCTCTGCCTTTCTCTGTGTGTCTCTCATGAATAAATAAATAAAATCTTTAAAAAAAAAATCAATGGTTGAGTTAGGAGTAGCTTTACAAAACTAGGGACATTTGCTTTAGAACATTTGCTTAAAGAATATGATAGGGAAAGATGAAAGGATTCGCCAGGGCATTCAGGCAGATTGATAAGTATGAAAAGACAGCATATTCATCTGATATGCCTGAAATGATGGAAAGTGGAAGCAGGATGGAAGGTGGTAGAGAATATGGCCAAGATGAGAATACGGGGAGAGTGAGTACTTTCAGTGGAAGAAAGGAAGGCACTAAGCACTAAGTGCTATCCGATGAGTAACAATTGAAGGCGTGGAAGCAGATGAACTAGTTTAGAAAGAGTAGACTGGAGAATAAAAAGGAAAAGGACTGATGAAGGTGTGTCATGGTTACTGGTTAAGGGCTCAGGAAATGGAAAAGAATCAGCAAACATGCAGGTGAAAAATCCATCACAAAAGTATTGAGATTTGCAGATTCATATTATTTTATTTTATTTCTCTTTTTCATTAAAAAAGTTAGTAACCTTTAATTTTCAGAGCAGTTTTAGGTTTATAGAAAGACTGAGTAGAAAGTAAAGAGAACTTCCATATACTCCCTTTCCCTACCCTTAGGGCTTAGCGTCCCCTATTATTAGCATCTTGCATTGGGTGGTACCTTTGTCAAAATTGATGAGCTGACATTGATACATTATTATTTACTAAAGTCCACAGTTTACATTAAGGGTCACTCTGCGTTGTACAACTCTATAGGGTTTTTTTTTTTTTTTTATTACTTCTTGATGTTCTTCCTCACTTTATTTTTTTTTTAAGATTTTATTTATTTATTCATGAGAGACACAGAGAGAGAGGCAGAGACACAGGCAGAGGGAGAAGCAGGCTCCACGCAGGGAGCCTGACGCGGGACTCGATCCTGGGTCTCCAGGATCAGGCCCTCGGTTGTAGGCGGCACTAAACCGCTGAGCCACCAGGGCTGCCCTCTTCCTCACATTAAAGATATATCTTGAGGGGTGCCTGTGTGGCTCAGTCGGTTATGTTCCCACTTTTAGCTCAGGTCATGAGCTCAGATCCTGGAATCCAGACCTGCATTGGGCTCCTTGCTCAGCAGGTAGCCTGTTTCTCCCTCTCCCACTGCTCCTCCCCCACCCCACTCCACCCCCCCTTCATGCCCTCCCTCTGTCTCAAATAAATAAAAATCTTTAAAAAAGCTTTAAAAAATTAAGTTAAGTTTTGATAATGAGTTTATTCATCACTTATTCTTCTTTATGGCGATATTTTATGATTAGTCCTATGTAACATTTTTTGAAATTTTCTTGGGAATGGGAATTACAGATATATCCCATTCTGCCATCATAGAGCTATTCATCATTATCTCCACAATAGGTATTAGAAAAGAAAATATTCACAAATCTATCTAAGCACACTTCTAGCATTTCCCACTTCCAATGTAAATGAACCAGGAATGTCATATTTCTTTCTTTTAAAATAAGTATTTTATATAGAACTATGAATACCACACTGTTAATGGTGTTCATGTCTATGTGGATTATGAATAATTTTTATTTTATGCTTTGTACTTTTCTATATTTTTCCAGAAATAACACCAACACGTTGTAATTGGAAAAAAATATGTGTTAGAGACAACTATTGGCTGGCACAAAACTTTTTTTTTTTGGTTTTGTGAAGATGCAAAAGAAAAATCAAATGTTATAATAGAAATATGTTATATGTTAACAGAAGAATCCTTTTACAGAAAGAAGTCCTTAGAAATAAAAGGCCAAAAGTCCTTTTTAATAAAAGGCTTAATTTTAAGGCCAAAGCTAAAGTCATGTCATGACTTAAAAGCACTTTACTTCCAAGTATATGAAATCTGTTAACTTAAACAGTGAGACTATTGTCCATAAGAGTACCAAATATTCTGGATGTAGAGAAGCCTCTAACTGTAAACTGAAGGACTTTTGTGATCTAAAAGCAGCTGAGGGTTTCAACCCTTAAGAAAGGATTTCTCATGTTACAGCAATTAAGACTGTGAAAACATATAGAACAGATTGTGTTTCACTCTTTATTTGCACAGCTTGTTGAAAGTACATTAATACTGTGAGAATTCTTATTTCATTCATAACTGTGAATACGTACTTATGGTATTTATACATCCAGAGTTTAATTGGTCACTCTTGTCACCATCTGCACATGGATAATTTTTACCCTAAGAGTTACTGGATCTAATGTATTGTTTTGACATTAGACACTATACTTGATTCAAACAGAAGTAAATACCACAACAATTGGTGCTCTAAACCAAAATTAAGCCCAGTAATTTTCACATTATTATGAAATCTAATATACTCATCAAGCACACTGAGTTCACTACATATCAAGGTGAAAGTTTGAGAAAGTAAGAATAAGATCTGGGTAGAAATGATTACCATTTGCTTACCAAAAATTTCTCCATAAAATCAATTGAGACTACTGACTTCGATTTTAAAAAGTTAGAACTTCCCCAAATTTATCAACTATGACTATTGACTGATATCCATGGCCTCTCTTCCCATTTATGTTCTGCTGTTTCTTTTAAATCATAGTATAGTAGAGCCTATTTAAAATTTGTTCAAGGACTGAAGATTCAAAAAAATGAGCAATTTAAAACCAGAACTTCTTGGGATTATAGATAAACTAAAAAATATGAGCATGTAATATGGGGAAATCTTTATAGCTTATGATGTTTTAGAAATTTTAATAGCAGCCAAGGCAAAATAGGTACCAAACAATGAAATTGCAATTACAAAAGATGGTTTGAAAACTCATTTTAGAAAGTTTTATAAACTGCTCCTCAATAATTGTAACACTTCCCACAAGATTAAAAAAAGAGTAAGGGGAAAGCACATGGATTATAGAGGAGAATCATTTTTAGACATAGTTGACAGTATCTATTTATAAGATTCATACATTTCTAAACATCATAATTAAAATTTTTGAAAGATTTTATTATTTAAGTTAAGTTGACGTATAATGATATACTAGCTTCAGGTGCACAACATAGTGATTTAACAAATCTATATATTATTCAATGCTTACCATGATAAGTGTAGTTAACGTCTGTCACTATACAACATTTCAATATTATTCACAGTATTCCTTATGGTGTACTTGTCATCTCTGTGACTTACTTATATTACAATTGGACATTTGTATCTCTTAATCCCTTTCACCTACCTCACTCATCCCCTCCCACCTTCCCTCTGGCAACCACCAGTTTGTTCTCTGTATTTATGAGTCTGTTTCTGTTTTTGCTTGTTTTGTTTTTTTCTAGTTTCCACATATAAGTGAAATCATATAGTATTTCTTTCTGCATCTGACTTATTTTACTTGGTATAATATCCATAGGACCACCCATATTGTCAGAAATGGCAAGATCTAATTTTTTAAAAAAGATTTTATTTATTTATTCATTCACGAGAGACAGAGAGAGAGAGAGAGAGAGGCAGAAACACAGGCAGAGGGAGAAGCAGGCTCCATGCAGGGAGCCCAACGTGGGACTCAATCCTGGGACTCCAGGATCACACCCTGGGCTGAAGGCAGGCGCTAAACTGCTGAGCCATCCAGGGATCCCAAGATCTCATTCTTTTTTTAGCTGAGTAAAAATCCAGTGTATGCCTATCTGTCTATACCACATCTTCTTTATTCATTCATCTGTGAATAAACAGGTTGTTTCCATATCTTGACTATCGTAAATAATGCTGCAGTAAAGGTAAGTGTCCATATATCTTTATGAATTAGTGTTTTCATTTTCTTGGGGTAAATAATACAGTAGTGGACTTACTATATCATATAGGATATCTATTTTTAATTTTTTGAGGACTGTCCATACTGTCTTCCACAGTGGCTGCACCAATTTACATTCCCACCAACAATGCAAGAGGATTCTCTTTTTCCACATCCTTTTCAGCACTTGTTATTTCTTGCCTTTTGTTACTAGCTATTCTGAATGGTGTGAGTTGTTTTTTTTTTGTTGTTGTTGTGGTTTTGATTTGCATTTCCCTGATGATTAGCAATGGTGAGCATCTTTTCACATATCTGTTGGTCATCTATATGTCTTCTTTGGATATATGTTTATTCAAGTCCTCTGTCCATTTTTAATTGGATTGTTTGGTTTTTCTTGATGTTGAGCTGCAAAAATTCTTTATATACTGTGGGTCTCAACCCCTTATCAGATATACCATTTGCAATTATCTTCTCCCATTCACAGGTTGTTTTTTCATTTGGTTGATGATTTCTCTGCCTATATGAAACTTATTATTTTGGTGTAGCCCCGATAGTTTATTTTCGCTTTTGTTTCCCTTACCTGAGGAGACATATCCATAAATATGTTGCTAAGACCAGTGTCCAGGAGATTACTGCCTATTTTCTTTTAGGAGTTTTATAGTTTCAGGTATCACATTTAGGTCTTTAATCCATTTTGAGTTTATTTTTTGTATATGGTGTAAGAAAATGGTCCAGTTTCATTCCTTTGAATGTAGCTGCCCGGTTTTTGCAACACTATTTACTGAAGAACCTGTCTTTTCTGCATTGTGTATTTTTGCCTGCTTTGTCAGATTAATTGACCATATATGCATGAGTTTATTTCTGGTATTTCCATCCTGTTCTATTGATCTATGTGTCTATTTTTGTGCCGATACAATACTGTTTTGATCACTACAACTTTGTAGTATTTCTTGAAATCTGGGATTCTTATACCTCTAATTTTGTTCTTCTTTCTCAAGATTGCTTTGGCTATTTGAGGTTTTTCATGGTTCCATAAAAATTTTAGTTATTTGTTCTAGTTTGGTGAAAAGTACTGTTGGTATTTTGATAGGAATTATATTGAATTTCTACATTGCTTTGTGTAGTATGGGTGTTTTAACAATATTAATTCTTCCAGTCCAGGAGCATGGTGTATCTTTCATTTGTCACCTTCAATTTCTTTCAACAGTGTTTTATAGTTTTTAGAGTATGGGGTCTTTCACTTCTTTAGCTAAGTTACTCCTAGATATTTTATTCTTTTTGATACAATAGTAAATGAGGTTGTTTTCTTAATTTCTCTCTCTGCTACTTCATTTTTTGTGTATAGAAAGGGAACAGATTTCTTTATATCAACTTTCTATTTTGAATTCTGGATATGTATTTTTGCAAATATTTTCTCCCAATCCTTGGCCTTCTTTTCATTATCTAAATGGTGTTGTTCACAAAGCAAAAATATTTTTCATAAAGTACAACTTATCAGTGTTCTTAATTCATGGAACATGGTTTTAGTGTTGAATCTAAAAACGAATTGCCAAATGCAAGCCAAATAGATTTTCTCCTGTTATCTTCTGGAAGTTTAACAATTTTACATTTTACCTATCCATTTACACCAGTTTGTCAAACAAATTAGTGAAGGCTAATGGTAGTAGAAATAGAATAGATGAATTTGGGTGGGAAGAAAATTACTGGCTCTACAGATTTTGTAGACATCAGTGTGTAATTAACAGTTAAAGCCTGTTGGGAACTCATTTAGAGAACTAAGTTGATAGTTAAGACATTGTTGAGACAACCAGTTAATCAGAAGACCAGGATTCAGTGTAGACCAAGGGCAAATAAGTCAGAAGAGAAACACAAAGATCTGATTCACTGGTCAGAATTTCAGGAGAGGCAGTTTAGTACCCTGGAGAGCTCCCCAAGGAGCCCAGATTTTGACAGCCTTGGAGCTTCAAAATGCCTCTGGCAGCATCTAAATTTTCTCATGGTCACATGACCGAAAACCTGTATTGCTGCACTGTATGAGTTTTAAATAACCTTTTAAATATTAGAAGTTCAGGAAAATTAGGAAATAGGGACAAGCACAAAGAAGAAGAAAAACTTACCGCTTAGAGAAAACCATAAACTCTACTACTACTACCTCTACTATTATTATCATTTGTAAAGTTTTTGCTTTTAAGTGGTCTCTACATCCAGCATGGGCACAAACTTACAACCTTGAGATCAAGAGCCACATACTCTACCAACTGAGCCAGCCAGGCACTCCAACTGTACATTTATTATTAACTGATGACAATGGTGAAACAAAATCCATAAACACTATTTGCTCATTCTTGTCTTCTTATCAGCAATCCTGCAAATCCTCTAGTTTAATATGTAAATTTTGTGAAATTAAATTTGATTGCCTAATATTTTATTCTGCTTCAATTATAATTGCTAATTGTGCCAACCTCTTATTCCTAGCATAGGAGAGTCGGGGGAGAATACTAATGAAGCAGATTGGATTGGAGTACTAAGGGTTGATTAGGTGTGTAGTTTTCCATCTAATACCAACCCACTCCTTTCTGGAGCTCCAGATGCATCATTTCCAGCTGCCCACGGGACATACTCATTTCAATATTCCATGGGCACCTTAAATTCAACTTCTTCAGAACTTAATTTCTTTAGTTTTTCCTTTAAATTGTTCCACAGATTTTATTACTTATCTTGGTTAATTTCAACATCAGCCACCTTATGTTTTTTTTTTTTTTCAGCCACCTTATGTTAAGATGAAGTAGGGAAGAAAGGGGAGAGAGAAGAAGAAACAAAGAAACACAATCATCATCTTTCATCTCATTCAAGCCACAAACCTCAAAGATTAAAGTAATTTTTTAAAAAGATTTTATTCATGACACACACACACACACACACAGAGAGAGAGAGAGAGAGAGAGAGGCAGAGACATAGGCAGAGGGAGAAGCAGGCTCCATGTGGGGAGCCTGATGTGGGACGCGATCCTGGGACTCTGGGATTGCACCCTGAGCCAAAAGCAGACGCTCAACCACTGAGCCATCCAGGCGTCCCTCAAAGATTATTCTTAAATCAATTCACTCTTTCACGTACCTCTTCCAATGACTGTCAAGTTTTGTTGATGTCTCTTTCTGTCTTTGGGGTGCCTTCTTTTTCTCTGTCCAGGCATTCACCCATTACTCAACTGGACAGTTGCAGTGGCCTTTTCATTTGCAGTACTTCCAACCTTGAATCCAATTTCCACAACATTATTCGAGAGATATTTCTGAAGGATTTATCTTTTCTTTTAAAGATTTTATTTATTCATGAAAGACACACAGAGAGAGGCAGAGACATAGGCAGAGGGAGAAGCAGGCTTCCTGCAAGGAGCCTAATGCAGGACTTGATCCCAGGACTGCAGAATCACACCTTGAGCTGAAGGCAGATGCTCAACAACTGAGTGTCCCAGATGGATTTATCTTAAAGCCTCTGATGGTTCTTCTGTTTCTATATAGGAGAGTGGTTAAAGAATGGTTCCAAAGTAAACAAAACTGGATTCAAATCTGCACTTATTTGTGCGACTTTGGATAATTTATCTTATCTGTGTCTTTGTTGCTTTACCTGTAAAATAAATAGGAATTAATATCTTTTTCTTAGGGTTTTTGGGAAAATTAAATAACATTTGTAAAGTACTTTTCATACATATTGACAAAGGATAAAATCCAACAGATATTATTATTATTAACATTATTACTGCTATTATAACGGAAGTACAAACTTCACTGCATATTAGTAGACTTAAAATATTTGGGCAGCCCAGAAGAACAACCCCTTTTTTGGTGGAAACACCTTCTCTTCCACTTCAATTATGTGCTTCTTGTGGTGGCATCTGATAAGAAAACTCCACTTCTTTGGCTACTGGGATGGGTACTGATCTAATTTTTGCTGAACATCATAGCTCATCTTCTTGCCTGTAACATCAGGTCCAGGTTGGGCATCTGACCCAAGCCTAGTCCATTGGAATACTTCCTTTCCCTTCCCTTCTGTTCCCTTCCGTTCCCTTCCCTTCCGTTCCCTTCTCTTCCCTTACTTTCCTCCTTAGAGATCTAAAGGTGAGGAGTAGGGATTGGGAAAAGAGATAAAGGGAGAAAATTCTCTTTTCTTGACTGGTTACTATAGAAATATGTAGCCTTGCCAAATGCCCTGTTTCCTACTAACCAGAGATGGCCATCTGCAGAAGAAGAAAATGAAACACTCCAAGAAGAGCAGAAGCAAGAGAGGGAGAGAGGGAGAGAGAGAAGGGGGAAAGGAGGAGATTGAGAGAGACTGAGATGGAGGATCCTTCATCTTTCTTGTTTCTGTCTCCAGGCAAGACCAAGGCAAAGGGTTCTGGCCCTCCCAGGCTTGCTCGGGTTGCAGAAATGACCCTTGCAATAAAAAAGTCTTGACCTATATACCACTCATCATATGAGGTCTCTCGCAATAAGACCTGGCCATCTTTCTATCCTTGTTTATATCCTTCACACTAGGTCCCACTGAATTTGTTCTCACTCCTAGGATATATCATACCTTTTCACATTTTTATAGATTTATATTTTACCTTAATTACTTATTAATATCACTATCTCTAGACCCTTTAGCCTACTTTATGGATATGTATTATTGATGTTTGTATCCTGTCCTGAACAGTCACAGCATAGTTCTCCACATATAGAAGAACATACTTAACATTGTCAAGTAAATATCCATTTTAAAATTTAGTTATTGTAAGGGTTATTCTGTGGCCCAGATGTTTCCAGGGATAGAGAAATAAAGAAGAATAATGCCCTTCAGTATATGTGCTGCCGAAGCGAGCACAAGAATAATGCCCTTCAAACCTCAAAGAACTTGAAGTTGAATCAGGGGAGTCAAACATGTCATAATTGTTCCAAGAGGAAAAAAACACTTTTATATATACCATTTCAGTTATTCTGTGTGATAAAGATTGAATGTTGATATTCTTAGCCTCCCCATTGACCCCCAAAAAAGAGTCAGACTGTGAGAGTTTAGTGATTGTTCAAGATCACTCAGCTAATAAAGCAACATAATCTGGCTAGCACCTAAGGTCCTCAGTCCTCTGGGATTTCTACTTTTGTTTCTCTGCCTCTCACTTCATGCTGTCTCTCTTACCTTGTCCACATCTTTGGCTCAGTGGGCAAATTAACAGTGTAAAGATAGATAAGACAGTTTATCTTTCTTACTATTGGATATAATTCTCTCTTTCTCAACCTCTCTCTCTCTCTCTCTCTCTCTCTCATCTCCCTTCTCCCAAATTTTGGTGATTTAATTTTCCAAAGCTTGTATTATAAGCAGGTATATGGAAATGGGAATTGGAATCTAGCTCTTATGACTTTTGAGTGATTTGTTTGGACTGAACACACCCTTTTCAATCACTCACCTTAAATTTCTGACTGCCAAGACAGCAGAAATGTCACTTTTAATGGCAGCACATGCTAATTCTTCTGGGGTTGGGGTAGAGTGAAGATGATTTCACAAGCCTGAGGAAGGTGCATATACGTCTGGATCTAGCTCTGGGGAAGCTGTGCACACTGTAGGAGGCTGCTGAGAGTGCACTGAGAACCAAAAGGGAAAACTGCTTTATAATGCATGGTCTCTTCAATTCTCTGACAAAGCTTAACTTCTGGAAGCTGGCGAAGGAAAAATATTTAAAGGGTCCACATCCATTTTCACAAAGCAAGTAATGAGTGGATTTCGAAATTACAGGCAATACATTGATAATGGGCACACTACATTTTAAGGTGTATTATATGAGGGGTCTAAATTTTCTACACATTTGAGCCTCGAACAAACATGGGTTTGAAATGCACAGATCCATTTACACGCAGATTTCTTTTATAAATACAATAAAGTACTGTAAATGTATTTGACTTATGGTTTTCTTCTTCTTATTTATTTATTTGAGAGAGAGAGAAAGAGGGAGGGAGGGAGAGAATGAGTGGTGGGGGAGAGGAGCAGAAAGAGGGAGAAAGAAACTCAGACTCCCCACTGAGCGCAGAGCCTGATTGCTGCACTATCTCAGGACCCTGAGCCCATGACCTGAGCCGAGACCAAGAGCTGGATGCTTAACCGACTGAACCACCCAAGTTTTCAAGAAGATTTTATTTATTTATTTGAGAGAGAGAGCAAGTGAGGGGGTGGGGGAAAGGGAAAAAGAAAGAAGCAGACTCCCTGCTGTGCAGGGAAGCGAGAAGAGAAGCGGAATCAGGGCTAGTTTGCGGCATGATCTCAGGACCCTCTGATTATAATCTGAGCTGAAGGCAGATACTTAACCAACAAAGCCACCCAGATGCCCCTTATGAATTTCTTTTCATCTTTTTTTTAAAAAAGATTTTATCCATTTATTCATGAGAGACACTGAGAGGGGGAGACATGGACAGAGGGATAAGGAGGATCCTCGGAAGGAACCTCCTGTGGGACTTGATTCGGATCCGCGGACCCAGGATCACACCCTGAGCGGAAGGCAGACACTCAGCCGCTGAGCCACCCAGGCATGCTCCCCTTATGATTTTTAAAAAAGATTTTTATTTATTTATTCATGAGAGACACAGAGGGAGAAAGAGAGACAGACAGACAGACACAGGCAGAGGGAGAAGCAGGCTCCATGCAGGGAGCCCGATGTGGCACTCGAACCCGGGACTCCAGGATCACGCCCTGAGCCAAAGGCAGACGCTCAACCGCTGAGCCACTCAGGCATCCCCCCTTATGATTTTCTTAATAACGTTTTATTTTCTCTAGCTTACTTTATTGTAACAATACAGTATATACTACACATAACATACAAAATATGTGTTACTCACTGCTTATGTTACTGGTAAGGGTTCTAGTTAGCAGTAAGCTGTTAGTAGTTAAGTTTTTTGGTACATGTACTCCCAAAGCTAGCACAGTAGTTAAGTTTTTTGGGAGTCAAAAAATCATACATGGATTATCGACTGTGCAGGATGAGGGTGGGGTCAGTGTCCCTAACTCATGTGTTGTTTAAGGGTCAACAGTACATACTTTTTACAACAAATAGCTGTGTTTTAAAAGAGGTGTTGTTATATATGGATGCTTAAATTTTGGACAAAACTAAAAGGGATTTTAACAAATCCTTTTGATTTGATAATTAGGAAACATTTATTTTTCTTTTGCTTTTTCAGTTTTACTTCCCTTTCCAGATTTATGAAAGCAAACTACAAAGACACAGAATGTCTTTCTTTGACATATCTGACTTGTCTGATGATTTGCATTTCTATTCCTGTACAGTGCACAATGTTAAGGGTCTTCTAGCCCTTTTCCATGAGAGAGTAATAACTAATAATTGAGAGCTTTTAGTCTTATAAATATAATATTTTATTATATTCCTTGTGACTTCTCAATATTAAATATTGGGAATTACCTAGTATTTTGAATATTCTGCTAAATTCTCATATTTTTTATCTTCAGTTTTTAAAAATATTTTATTTATTTATTCATGAGACACAGAGAGAGAGGCAGAGACATAGGCAGAGGGAGAAGCAGGCTCCCTGCAGGGATCCTGATGCGGGACTCAATCCTGGGATCGGGATCACGCCCTGAGCCAAAGGCAGGTGCTAAACCACTGAGCCACCCTGGGATCCCCTAATGCTATTATTGAGTTCTATTCCATATTAACATATCTAGGTTATATCAGTCAGGATAAGCAATACACATAAAAGATGCTGGGTGGCAGACAATTCCAAATTGCAGTGGTTCAATACAACAACATTTTATTTCCTCCAATTTAGTATGCACATGCAAAAAGATGAATACCCGTATATCATAGTATACACAAAAATTAACTCAAATGAATCATGGACTATAAAGAAGCTAATCTATAAAACTAGAAAGAAACATACTAGAAAATGTTTGTGATCTTGGGTTAGGCAAAAAGTTCTAAGATATAAGATCTAAAGTTTTGGCATTTAGAAAAAAGATAAATTGGATTTAATCAAAATTAAAAAAAACTTTTGAGCTTCAAAAGACACCATTAAGAAAATGAAAAGAGAAGACACAGAGTGGGAGCAAATATTTACAAATCATGTATCTGGTAAAGGATTTATATCCAGGATAAATAAAGATCTTATAACTTGATAATAAGAAGACTAACAGTCCAGTTAAAAATGGGCCAAAGATATAAGAATGGCTAGCAAATAAACACATGAAAAGATGCTCAAAATCATTAGCCTTTAGGGAAATAAAAATTGAAACCACAATGAGAAATCACTTCACTCCCACTGGAGACAACAGTTCTTTGATTCTTTGTATAAATAGAAACATAACCAAAAAACAAGATGATATTCACCCAACATTTATGGAGTAAAAGAGGGAGAGAAAGAGAGAGAGAGAGAGAGAGAGAGAGAGAGAGAAAGAGAAAGAGAAAGAGAGACTCTGGGTTCTGTTAGCAAAAAATGGGGGAATCTATAAGACATCTCCTAAGAGGTAGGATAATCATACATTTGACTGGGGAATGGTTTGGCTAGGTTGAAGATAGTACAGTTAGGTCATGGTAGAAAGTTAGGTAACTTATCCTTCAATTTAAATAAGTTAGACAATATCAAGTATGGATGAGGATGTGGAGAAATTGGAACCCTCAAACATTGTCACATTTTGTAAAACAGGTTGGCAGCATCCTAAAAAGTTAAACATCAATGTGCCATACAACACAGCAATTCCACTTCTAGGAGTCAAGTATCTAAAAAGACTTGTACAAAAATTTTCATAGCAGCATTACTCATAATAGTCAAAAATTGGAAATATTTCAAATGTGCATCAACCGGTGAAATGATAAAGCAAAATATGGTACATTCATTCAATGAAGCAATACAAAAGGAAGGAAACATTGTGATGAGTGAAACAAGCCAGATCAAAATATTGTAGGAGTCCA